>NC_073267.2:64976250-65309166 GCF_029289425.2 Pan paniscus | reverse complement strand
TGAATACATCGTATTTCCTTAGCCAGCGGTACCACAGTGTGTTTAGTGAATTCCCTATTGTTGGACATTTATAATCCCATGAAAGAGGCTTTGAGTGACTTCCTTGTGTCCCCAGCAGCTTGTAAATGACAGTTTTCCAGGTGTGCCCAGAGCACTCTGTATCCCCTTAATTTGGTGATTTCACATTGCCTTGACATCACCCCTACTGCTCCTCCACCCCATCTGTCTTGTCTACAATGGTGAGCCCCTTGAGAAGCTGAACCATGTCTTGAATTGGACTTTGTATCCATTATACATGGCCAGGTGCCAAGCATTTTGGTAAATTTCACAAAATGGATGGGTACTTGGATGGATGGATGATTACAGCCAGGGACTATGGGGGGACGGAGTTCATTTTTACATTCTGTCCAAAAATCCCTGCTTTGGAAAGTAGTGAGTTCTCTGACACCGATGGTGTGTGACAGGAGGCTGGGCCAGTTGGCAGGATATTGTGAAGCTAATTCAGGCCTCAGAAAGGGGACTCGATGAAATTTAAGATCGCTTCCAAGCTTGAGAGCCTGGAAAGCTATGAAAACACAAGCCCTGGGAGCTGAGATATGTCCTAACTTACCCAGCTGAGCTGTGAGGTGTGAGTGGCTCTAACATTTTCCAGTTGTTTCTGAGGACCTCAGATCAAAGCTTCCCTTTGCCTAAAAGCATCTGCCTGCTGGTGTGGGCCCTTGGGGGCCGTCACAGTGCACTGAGGTTAGAGTCCTGCAAGGGTGAACCCTTATGTAACAAGTAGTTGGGCAAGTTTACAGCTCTCTGTCATCTGAGAATAGAGTCCAGACTGGTTTGATGAAAGAGGGTAAACTGTGGGTGGGCGTGGCTTGAGGCCCCACTAGAAGCCCAGGGAGATCTGAGGAAAGGGAGGGCTTTTCTGATCTCTCCCAATTAGAGGATTAGGCAATTGGCAGCGCAGGGCGGTAACTCTGGGCGGGGCTGGGCTCCAGGGCTGGACAGCACAGTCCCTCTGAGCTGCACCGAGACCTCGCAGGCCCCGGGAACTGTCGCCCTTCCACGATGTGGCTCCGTGCCTTTATCCTGGCCACTCTCTCTGCTTCCGCGGCTTGGGGTGAGTCCTTCTGAAATCAAATATGCGGGGCACTTTTTGAAATCCCTGTACTGGGCCGAGGTGGGCGCAGATGCGTAGAAAGGCAAAGACACAACAGGTCCGGCTCTGCGGCGGGGCGCGACTTCCATATTAGGACTTGGACTTGGAGCAGCTGAGCTCGGCCAGCCTGGCCTGCGCGGAGACGCAGGGAGGGTGAACATCCTGAGATCGCCCTGTACTGCTCGCCCAAATGCAGGCCGACAGCCGGCCCACCTCAGGCCGCACACACGAGAAATTTAGGCAGCTCAGTTTGCTGTCCCTTAATTAGTCCCCTTACGGCTGGATCACGGAGAGCGGCTCAACATAATATTAAGAGCATCGACTCTGGAGCCAGAGTGCGTGGGTTCGAGTCCCCGCTGGGCGCTTCCTCGCTGTGTGTCCTTAGGCAAGGGACTGCGCTATTCCGTGCTTGGGTTACCCCCTCTCTGAAACAGAGGTGGCAGTGCTGCCTACCTCACTGGGCTTTGGTGAGGAGGAAATGGGTGGTTGTTTCTAAAGCACTCTTGGCAGCGCCTGGTATGTAGAAAGCACGAAAAAGGGGTGGATAAATAAAGGCGTTGTTTAAAAACGTAGTGTATGAATAGAAAATTTGAGCTGTGGTCAGGCCACTGTATCAGGACCTCTTGCCATTAAAAAGACAGTTTCTTACTCATGTTCTTAACAGGAGGGGGACACCAGTGCGCGGGGCACAAGGGGAAGCAGCAGAGCCTGGGGAGGGGACAGGGCGGATCTGAAGCCAAGGGGCTTTTACTGTGGCTTCCAAGGATAGAAGAGGAAAGGCAGGGCAGGCAGGCTGAGGACTGGCAAGTTGGGATACTTCAGGGGCTCTGGGGCACAGGGGCTGTTCCTAATTGTTTTGTACCTAGCCCTGGCATGATTAGGGCAGGTGGGTAGTGGCCAGGGCATGGCAACCCGATCAAAGAGGCGGTTGGGGTGTGGGCTCCAGGTTGGCTGGACCCTGGGAGGGACAGTTTCTCCAAGGTCAGCAAAGCCTCAGATGCCAGAGTATCAGAATACAGAAAACAAAACAGATGGTACATAGAGGGGTGCAGCGAGGGGCCTCGAAATACCCCTGGGCCATTTTATAGACAGAGAAACTGAGACTCACACAGGGAAATGTACTTGCTCAGGGTCAACCCGAAAATCATGCCTAGGTCTGTCTCTGGGTCCTGAATCCTGACAGCCCAGCCCCGTCTGCATCCTGTCTTCCTTCTGGCAGCCTGACACTGCGAGAGCTCTGGAACTGTGGGGAAGGGCAGAGGAAGAGAGGAAGCCTATTTGGAACTGAATGTTCCTTTACCTCTGGTTACTCCTGGCAATGCCATCCATTTCCTTCCTTACGAAGACCGTACAGGCTGCCTCCACTTCCTCAGTTTCCTCCTCTGTAAAATGGGCATGTTGATGCCTACCCAGCAAGGCTTATTTGAAGATTAATTTAAAAAACTGGAATGTATGCCTGGCACATAGTAGGTGCCCACCATGTTCATGCTTCATATAACATCAGCAGCAACTGGTCTTGTTCTCACACTTGTTTCTGCCTCCCCCCATTCACCCACTTTTTCACCCTTGGCAATCTGGCTGCCATCCACCTCATCCTGTTGAAGGGAATCCCTGAGCTAAGCATGACCAGCCTAGTGGTTTCTTCTCTGCCTCGACCATCCTCCACCTCCCTGAAGTCCTCAGCAATCTTAGCTGGTTCCTCGCCCTCTTGCTCCCTGGGCTTCAAAGACTTGGGAACGTTCTCTCTCCCCTACTCTGATGGATCTTTGGTCTTGGCCGTAGTGGTCCCTGTGTTTGACCTTTGTTTTTCTTCTCTTCCCTCTCACACTGGCATCTTCAATGAAGCCATACACATCCACCGTATGTACCCTCACAGTCCAGGAGAAGATTCTGCCCTGCTCCCTCACCAGGCTTCCTTCCAGCTTTGAAGTGCGCTCATCCTGTGGCATCATCTTGCCTGGATATCCCACTGACATCTCCACCGAGCCTGTGTAAACAGGGATCCAGCATTACAAGCCAGCTCTTTGGTCTTCTTTCCCTTCCATTTCCCCCACCTCTGGTCAGGGACCAAGTCTTTTCTTTTCCTTTCTTTTCTTTCCCTCCCTCCCTCACTCCCACTTGCCTGCCTGCCTGCCTGCCTGCCTGCCTTCCTTCCTTCCTTCCTTCCTTCCTTCCTTCCTTCCTTCCTTCCGTCCTTCCATCTTTCCTTTCCTTCTTTCCTTCTTCTCTCTCTGGAGGAGCCAGGATTACAGGCACATGCTACCACACCCAGCTAATTTTTGGATTTTCAGTAGAGAGGGGGTTTCACCATGTTGGCCAGGCTGGTCTTGAACTCCTGACCTCAAATGATCTGCCTGCCTTGGCCTCCCAAAGTGCTGGGATTACAGGTGAGCCACTGTGCCTGGTCTCCAAGTCTTTCAAAATACCTTTTAGACATCATCATGTTTCTACATATTTTTTCTTTTTTTATTTAAAATTTTAAAATAATTAAGATGGGGGGGAGGATTTCAGGTGAAGACCGGAAATCCCATACAGTGCTGAAAAGGTGGAAATCACCAAGAAAACAGGCCACATGTAATGCCACCACCCATTGCTATGTCGATAAACATGCTTCCAAGGAAGTTCATCTCAGTATTATTTGTAATTAGCAACAACAACAAAAGAAAAGAAGCTAAATATTGACATTGCAGGGTTGGCTATTAATAAGATGAGACATGGATGCTGTTGTGTAACTGGGCTTTCCATAACGGGTTTCCATTGTGATTGGATATTCCCCTTTAAGACCAAATCTGAATTGTTCTGTTCTGTTCTAGCCCCACACTTTGAGGGAGGTGTTGACGTCTTGTCTGTATCCAAAGCAGAGCAGCTGGGAGGAAAAGAGGCTGGAAATCATTTCCTAGGAGGGAAGCTCAGACAAACTGAGGTGACTGGAGCCAGATAGGACCTGAGGGGTGGGCAGCAAGATCAAGTGTCTGAAAGGCCACAGGCTGCAGATCAGATCAGGCCAGTATAGTCCCATGACAGGTAGAACCAGAACTGATGCGGAGGCTGTGGGAAATGAATTTCAGCTCAGTGAGGAAACATTGTCTGTGCTGCAAGAATGGAGCAGACCTGCCCAGGGCCACCAGAAGAATCTTCCTTGACCTGATCACATCCTTTATCTGGAGCGGTTCCTGCTGCTTATTTGTCCATTAAAGAAAACTCAAGCGCTTAGCCTGGCATTCTAAGACCTCCCTGACATGTGCGGTCTCATTCCAGGAATATTTTCCACTCCCCCCAGACTCCACCTGGTGCATGTGGGCCATGCCCCCTTCCCCAGGCAGGTTCTGCATTCTGCTGCTCTGAGCCTCAGCAAATTCCCTTCTCTCTGCTGTGTACCACTCCCTGCTTCTCATCTCCCCTCATTCAATCCTCCCCTGCCGAAGTCCCAGCTCCTCCATGATGCCCGCAATCAGAAGGCCTTGCCCCCTCTTCTAATTCCTAGACTGCGTTATGGGTACCTCTCCCAGGACATGGCCACTTCCTTCCCAGCTGTAGCTCCAGGTGTATATGTGACCCTTACCTATAATGGTCAGTGCTTGTGAGAATATGGGACACCCCTTTTTCATCCTCTCATCCAGCATGCGGCTCAGTGCCAGGATTCTAATGGATAAATGTTTCCAGAGGCTTCTAAGGGGGAAGCTAAATGTCTTGTTCTTTCCTAGTAGCTCTCCTTCTTGCATTTATTTTTAGCTGGATGTTTTTATGCCTCCAATTCTAATTTGCCCCTTAAACCAGCTCAATGGGTTAGGAAGGACATTGATCCTCATCCCTATTGTACATCAAGAGAAACTGAGGCCTAGAGGGTTTAGGTGACTTATTTAAGGTCACTCACTTAGAAAGCGGCAAACTCCACCTGGAATCCGGGTCCAGCCTTTTGCCTCTGATGCATCCTGACTTTTTCTCCATGTCCAGCAGGGCATCCGTCCTCGCCACCTGTGGTGGACACCGTGCATGGCAAAGTGCTGGGGAAGTTCGTCAGCTTAGAAGGATTTGCACAGCCTGTGGCCGTTTTCCTGGGAATCCCTTTTGCCAAGCCCCCTCTTGGACCCCTGAGGTTTACTCCACCGCAGCCTGCAGAACCGTGGAGCTTTGTGAAGAATGCCACCTCGTACCCTCCTATGTAAGCTGCGGCATGTGTCCTTGGGGATGTTCACCTCAAAGTGATGCAGGAAGGAGTCAAGGCAGTCCCCTGATGGGCTGATCCTTTGCTCTGGAATCCTTAAGATCATTGTAGATCCTTAAGAACATTCCAGAACTCTCACAGCATTCTGGAGTCCATTATTTAACACATGTTTATTGAGCACCTGCTGTGTGCCAGGCGTGTTTTGGGTTTTTGGGATCCATTAGTGAAAAAGCAAAGATCCCTAGGTTCATGGAGCGTGCATTCTAGCAGGGGGAGACAGATAAGAACAATATGCAAATTACTCCGTGGATTATGTGATATGATAGAACAGGAAAAGTGCCTTGGAAACAAAGAAGCAGTTAAGCAGGTGAGGGAGATCAGAAGGAAGGATCCCATGAATTCTGCTGTCTTGAATTTTGACATAGTAGGGTAGAGAAGTGGGCCAGGAGGTGTGTGGGTGGCAAGTGCTCAACTCTCAGGTGTGCCTATTCCTGAGGAGAACAATGGAAGGTGTGTACATTCACCCTGGCCAAGCTGGGAAGAAGAGCCCAAAGGTTCTAATTGGCCTCACCATCACTCCCCAGGGTAGGAAGGACCCTACAGACATCAGAGCAGACCCTGCTCATCTCGGCAGCCAGGTGTTCGGAGGCTTTCCAGCAGCCCACCACTGGCCGCCTTCTTTTCTTCCCTTTTTTAAAAAATAATGTTTACTGTTTTTATTTTCTGAGTGCAAATGTAATATATACTTATTACAGAAAATTCAGGGAATACAGAGAAAGAAAAGTAAGAAAATTAAGATCACATACAATATTCCACCACCCAGAGAGAACAACTATCAATATTTTAGATGGTAAAGTATTATGATGTAATATATTGTTTGTATTCCAGTTTTTTTGCCTGTTGCTATACTTTCTTTCTTTAAAAGGGAATGCTATATTGAGATAATTTGGATGCCTGCTTTGCTCATTTATAAGTATATCATGAGCATAATTCCATGCCATTAAATAGCACAGTCTGGTATTAAAAGCTGCATTAGAGCGAGACTCCGTCTCAAAAAAAAAAAAAAAAAAAAAAGCTGCATTACATTGGGTATTGAACCATAATTAATTTCCCCAAGCTTTTATTTGGGGTCATTAAGTTATATATGATGTTTTTAATAATATAACATCATGAATGTGAAACATTTATGCACATTCATGAATAGTTTAGGATAACTTCTCAGAAATGACATTTCTGAGTCAAAGAGTATATATCTCTTGTTTGATTTCCCTCCCGAAATATTCCAACTACACTCCTCCCATTGATGTATGAACATCTCCATTTGGCAGACTCTTGGCAATGCTTGGGATTATTAAAAATATTTTTGGCTATTGTATAGGCAAAATAATAATAACAATACCAGCAATATTATTTTCCTCTTTGATTTGCATTTATCTGAAGACCAGTGAGTTCTTTTTTCCTTTCTTCACATTGGAATGTCTTATTATTATTATTATTATTATTATTATTATTGTTATTCCTCTTGCACTTGGTGATCTTAGGAAAATCTCCCAGGATGGAATCAAGAAGTCATCTTTGCTGGCTCTGATTCTGTCACTTGAGAGCTGTGTCATCCCAGAGCCTGAGTGACTCAGTTTCCTCATGTACCTAGTGGGGGCGGTGATGACTGCCTTTTGGTACATTGAGATCTGGGACTGTTGCTTATAATATACTTGTGTATAAGCACCACATGGCATGGATCTACCTGGCTATGTAAACTTGGTCAGGTTCTCTAACCTGCTTAGGCTTCAGTTTTCTCATCTGTAAAATGGAGATAATAGAACCTACCTAATGGGACTAGTCTGAGGCTTAAATGAGTTAATATACAAAAGGTACTTAAAACAGTGCCTGGAACACTGGGAGAACTAAATAACTATTACCAGTGTTCATCTATGTTGTATCCTTGAGATCTTTCATCAGGGCAACACAACAGCAACTGCCTGGGAGAGGCAGATGGTAGAATCTTGGCATGTCAGGGCTGCAAGACTCGTAGAAATCACTCTGCTCACTTAGACCTGGCAGATTAGGACCCAGAGTGTAAAAGGAATTCACCCAAGGTCACCCCATAAATGCATGGGAGAGACAAAACTAGAGCATAATTCTCCTGATGTTGTCCCACAAAGATTTCACCCCTGAGCTATTGTGAGAAATGTCACCTCCCAGGGAGGATCAGTGTATTGGTGGTCTCCCCTCCTTGATGCTGGGAGTTCCAAAGGCTCTGGAAAGGGAAGAGGTGTGAAGCCCTTCTCACTCTGCTTGGTCTTAGGAGACCTTAGTGAGTCCCAGCGCCCCCACCTGAAGCCCCTGATAGCCTCCTACCCACTACAATGTCGTGAGTCTGTAAATATCAAGTCCATTTCCAGGCTTAAACCTCCCAGTCTAAGGCACTGCCCTAGAACACACCTCGCTTAGATCTGGCTGAACTTCAGGGGTTCTTCTTTCCCCCTCCCCAGGTGCACCCAAGATCCCAAGGCGGGGCAGTTACTGTCAGAGCTATTTACAAACCGAAAGGAGAACATTCCTCTCAAGCTTTCTGAAGACTGTCTTTACCTCAATATTTACACTCCTGCTGACTTGACCAAGAAAAACAGGCTGCCGGTAAGTTGTGGGACCCCCTGGTCAAGGCGTGTCAGCGCCAGTATCCCGCATCTTCTGGGGCAGAATGGAAGGGGGTGAAGGCAGCTTGGGGAGGGAGCTGCACAGGCCAGGATTGTTTCAGAGACCCCAGGGCCTCCACAGGAAACACTGGTTTTCCACACATCAGTTTACCCTCGTGACATAGGCACTCTGGGGGAGTTTGTTTTGCATGTTTAATGAACATCTTAATTGTTCCAAGTTCCCTCATGCTAATAGAAGGATGAGAATGATTACTTTTAGTTACTAGATTAAAAATCTGATACCAAGATTGGGTAAGACATGATTTTCAATGTTAGTGGTGGAAGGAACTTAGAGAAAAGCCAACACCCCAACTCTTCCTTTTCAGATAGAGAAACTGAGGCCCAGACAGGGAAGGGGAGGTCACCCAGTAGGGTAGTTTTGGCTCAAGTCTTCTGATCTTCACATCAGTGCTTTTGACATGGAGTAGGGCATTGAGCTTGTATGTGGCCTTTCTCCAGCACACCAACATTCATCTGGGGTAACTTTCACTGTCCAGGTACGGATGTTGGGGGCGGAGCCTGGACAATCCCAGAAGCTCTTCCTTTTGCCTTTGGCCAAATAGCTGGGATTTCTTTTTGTACCTAATTTCCCTCCCTAATTGTCTTGGCAAAGGCTGATGACCCAGTGAGTCAGAATTTCCCAAATAAATGAAGGGCAGGACATGGGGCAGCCCGCCAGCTGCAGGTTGGAGGGTGGGGAGGGTCTGCTGGCAAAGGAGGCACCCAGGGTGAAAAAACAAGGGGTGTTGTGTCTAGCCAGTCTCCCAGGGGCACCGTGGCATGGTGCCTAGGAGTGGGGGAGCAGGTCTGCGAACGTGGGACTAGAAGTTGGCCCTACATGTGCTTTGTGAGACACAGGAAGTGGGAGAAAGGTTTACTCATTCATTCATTCATTCATTCATTCATTCTTCTATTGTGTACTCAGTGCCCCATATACACAGTTAGACCTGGGGCTTCAGGGAAAGGCGGAACATGAATCCACTCCACACAGCCCCTGCCTTCAAGGATCTTGCCTTCTGGGCTGTAGAGACATATCCTCCCTTCAGCACTTTATTGCAGGCCAGCCCTCAGGCTCAGTCTTCACACAAAGATGAATGCACATTCAATCCCTCCCCAGGAGGCAGGCAGGGATTAGAGTTGTGGGAGAAACAAGGGCTCTGGGAACCTGGAGGCAGGAGAACCTCCAGGAATGGCCACAGGCTCTAGAACTACACGGTCTGGGTTTAAATCCTGGTTCTGCTTTTGACTAGCTGAGAGACTTGGGAGTTTCTTAACTTCTCTAAGCCTCTGTTTCCTCAAAATGGGAATCATCACATATGATCAGTCAAGGGTGACTACTAAGTGTGATCTCAGTCCCTGGCTAAAAAGGCAGAGGCAGGCTCATACCCCTGCCCTAACAGTGGAGTCATTGCACTGTGGCCGGCGCCTGCAGTGTGCTGGGCAGCTCAACATGTGGACTCTGGAGGAAGACTGCCTGGGTTAAAGTCCTGCTGCTACCACTTTTGAGTTGTAGGACCTTGGGCAGGTTAAGTGCCTCCATTTTCCCACCTGGATAATGGGACATTATTAGTACCTACCCAATGTATAGTTTATTTTACTGTGCTTAGAACAGCACTTGGGACATAGTTTATGTTACGAGTTCTTTTATATTTCATGAATAATATTATTACAATATTATTATTTTAGCCACTCTCACTTCTTCCCCACTATGTGGACTTTTAAAATGCAAGAATCATGCATGAGGAATTGTATCCACTCTCATCCTCCGGTATTAGCAGAGTCCCTGGCACATGCTAAGTTCTCGACAGTGTTAGTCCATTGACTGAAGGCATCCTGAAGTGGGTGGGTTTTAGGCTGGGTTCTGCAGGGTGGATAGGATTTGGGGATGCAGAGGCATAAGGAGGCATTTGAGGAAGAGACACCATCACAGGCACATGTGCTTCTCGAGACAATCATTCATTCACAGAGAAGTTTACTTCACCATGAGAGAGTTAACTGAGATGAAGCTGAGATACAAGGGCTGCCCCATGGGTACGCTGAGTGCATGAATAGTCCAGGCTTGAGGGTGATGGGAGTGAGGGGGAGAAGAGGACATCCTTAGCCTTTGCTATGCCCATGATGATGTTCTCAGCATCAAGAGCCTTTTGGGGAGGAGGCACTGGAGGCTGGGTAGAAAGGAAGGGACAGCCAGGGTATGTGCAGTAGGGTGGTGGCTTGGGTCCCAGTTGGGAGAATTATGCAGGAGAGAGATTGCCTTTTGCAAAGTTGCTGGGAGCTGGTGAACTTTGGATAGCATCCTCCTTCAGCTGTAACCAACAGGTAGGTCACCAAACAAGACATCTTCTGAGTGCTCCCTGGCTCTGTGTCCTGTAACTGGTATGTTGCTTCCTCTCTGCCCAGGTGATGGTGTGGATCCACGGAGGGGGGCTGATGGTGGGTGCGGCATCAACCTATGATGGGCTGGCCCTTGCTGCCCATGAAAACGTGGTGGTGGTGACCATTCAATATCGCCTGGGCATCTGGGGATTCTTCAGGTAAGAAATTGGACTCTCCTCACTGCACCTTTGGCCCCCAGAACGAGGATGCTAGGACCCAGCTCTGGTCATGCCAGCCCTCAGGGGTGCTTAGCTAGGTTCCACAGTAAGGCATCCAAGCCCCTTCATAATTGGACACTACCTACCCTCTCACTACCCAGCCACTCATCCACTTGCCTCTGAGCTTTTGTATGTGCTGTTCCCTCTGCCTGGAATGCTTATTCTATCCGAAGAACACCTCTTCATCCTGCAAGACCCAGCCCCCAGTTACCTCCACTGAAAGACTCATCTCCTCTTCACCTATGTTTCTCCAGCACATTGCATTTCTCTGTCATGACACTTAGCAGGCAGCCCAGCAGGTGAAGGTTGACACATCTGACTTCTCATGGAAAGGAGGGAAGGGGTAGAGTCACAGAGGGAGCTCAGGGCATGTTGTGGGTGAAGGAATGGGGGCTGCAGATGGTGGGGTGTGGGAGCATCTGACCCCTTCCTGTAGGAGTGTTGGGACCCACTCACCCCATTTTCTGCTTGAAATTTGGCAAGTGCGGGAAGCAAGGATGGAGTCTTCCCATCAGGTCTCCATGGGGACAGGAGTCAGATCTCCTTCAAGGCGCAACTGCTATGAACCTTTTCTAAGGTTCTCCTCCTTCCATGCCAGTCAGGTTTCTTCCTGAACACGCCACTCAGTCAGTCTCATTGCGATCATCAATGACCTCCCCCTGCTGTCCACCCAACCTCTCAGGACCTCCCAGCAGCAGCAGATGGCCGCTCAGCCTCTGTGACATGCTTCCTTCCCAGCCCCTTTCCTGGTCCCCCCTCTTCCCTGTCCACAGGCCTCTCTTGTCTCCCTCTCCCTCCTTACTAATTCCCAGTGATCCCAGGGAGCAGCCAGAGCCCCTGTTTCCAGCCCACCTCACCTTTGAAGCCCACAGGCATCACTCACTGCCTCCTCCCCACCCCTGGCTGTCTAAAGGGCGCCCCACTCTTCCCAGGGACAAGTTGAATCCTTGACTCCCACTGCCCCTCCCCAACAGAGACCCCCTTCTCCTCCCACCACGCCTCCACTCAGCTGCTGCTGCCACATCCTACCTTGGGCTCAGGAGAAGGCCTTGTGGGCAGCCCGGACTGTCTCTTTTCTCACAACTCTCTTGGCTCTGCCTTCAGAATCCACTCAGAGTCCACTACTTTGCACCTCCTCCCTGGCTCCTAGCCCAGCCAAAGCTCTCTGTCTGTCACCTTGATTATGATCTTTAACACTTTCAGATCTCTGCCACTATTATACGAGGCTGAGTCGCACAGTACCGAGAGTGATCACTTAACACATGCATTGAATCATGCAATGCCTCTGCACAAAACCCTGCGGGGGCTTCCCATGCTCCTTACCATGACAGCCGAAGTTCTTGCCAGGCCCCAGGGCCCTCTCTAGCTGCTCCTCCTGACCTACGCTTTCTTTCACTGGGCCCCAGGCCCTTTGCACTTGCTTTTTCTTCTGCCTGGAATGCCTTTCTTTGGATATTTACAAGGTTCATGTGCTCATTGTGCTTGTTTTATGAAGGTCTTTGCCTCCAAAACCTCAAATGTCACTGCCTCCAAAAGGCCTTCCCTGATTGGGATCTGAAATGGCACCCCCTGTCCCACTCCTGTTTTTTTCCTTACTCCATTGTATTTACCTCAGTGCACTTTGACTACCTGACATCATTATATTCTCTCTATGTATCTGTTTATCTGCTTGTGATCTGTAGTGGGAATTCAGTGTCATCACAGGTTTTGTCTGTTTTGCTCTCAGATGTGCTCTAGCTCATAAGACAGCATCAGGCATACAGTAGATGCTCAGTAAATAGTTGCCAGTTGAGTGAATGTAGAACCATACATCACCACAATGCTGTACTAATGAAAGCAGGGTCTCAGAGATGCTGAAGCCCAGCCTTATTCTTAAGGGTTCACTGAGAACCCCTAGCCCCATCTGTGGTCCTGAAGGTCCTGCATGACATCTCTGCTCCCCACCCTCAACCTGTTCTCTTCCTCACAGCACAGGGGATGAACACAGCCCGGGGAACTGGGGTCACCTGGACCAGCTGGCTGCCCTGCGCTGGGTCCAGGACAACATTGCCAGCTTTGGAGGGAACCCGGGCTCTGTGACCATCTTTGGAGAGTCAGCGGGAGGAGAAAGTGTCTCTGTTCTTGTGAGTTTTCCTGGCACCGGGCCCAACCCCACGCTTGATGTGATGCAGATGAGACCTCTTGGACACCTGTCAATCCAGCTATGGATACCTCTGATTACAATACCTGGATTCAGGACTGGCCCTACTCACAGCCCAGCATCAGGGGGTAGAAAGCTAAAAACCAGCTCTCCTTGGCCCCCAGGAAGCTCAGAGCTCAGCTTAGTGTCCCAGGGCCATACGAATCTCCAGTTGAAGCCTGCAATGGAGGCATTCTCCTCTTCCAGCTTGGTTGAGCTCTTTCTCTCTCTCTCTCTTTCTCTCCCTCCTTCCCACTCATTTTAACATAAGGACTCACATCCCTTCTCTTGGGAAGTAGGAATAGGCATAAATTATGAGTAAGGGCAGGCAGAGAGAAGAGGTGGACAGAGGTCATTGTTTGGCTAAACCAGACCTACATGTGGAGGGGACATGGACACTGAGCAGGCTGGGAATTCCTCTGGGGTGGTCTGATGGCTGGTCCATGCCCAAGAAGGAGGCAACAGTCTTTGTGACTGTGTGGTCCAGTGGGCTAGAGGAGGCAAGCAGAGGAAGGAGGGATGGAGCCGAGGATAGGGAGGGATGGGGCAGGGGTTGTGGGTCATAGACACAACCTCGGGTGTGAGGGGTCCTGCCGGGATTGGGGATTGGGTCCAGGAGACACTGGGGGATCTGGGATGAAAACCCAGATGAGAGGTGCTGGGAGCTGTAGGAAGACTTCCGCCTGCCTGGAGGTGGGCAGAGGGTCAGCCCACTACTGGATTCCTCAGTCCTGTGTTGGTTTTATAGTGGAGTAGATCTAGCCTGGAAGAGCGAGTGAGTCACTGACCCCACTCCTGAGCATGAACTCTCCTCCCCTCCACTCTGCTGTCAGGTTTTGTCTCCATTGGCCAAGAACCTCTTCCACCGGGCCATTTCTGAGAGTGGCGTGGCCCTCACTTCTGTTCTGGTGAAGAAAGGTGATGTCAAGCCCTTGGCTAAGGTAGGTCTCCGGCTGGTACCTCTCCGGCTGGACACCCACACCCCCTTGGTTCTATGCTCCTGAATCCTCAGGGGTCTCTCTTGCGGTCGGTTGTAGCTAATGTTCTCCTAGAATCACTGAGGCACCAATGGCTGAGCAGGAAGGGCAAGGAGACACCTTGATCAGCGTCCCAGTTTCACAGCCCGGCAAACCGACACAGGGCTTGGAAGGGATTTGCCAAGGGCAGCAGGTGATCAGGGCAGAGCTGGGACTCCAGCTCATGGCCCTAGCAGCCAGTACAGTGCCCTGTCAGTGACCACACTCCTCCTATGTGCCAGGGCCTGGTGCCTTGTTGGGCAGTGATGGTGTCTTGTGTCTCTCAGGGTCTGCCTAATGGCTGGTAAGTGGAACAATCAGGATTTGAAAGCAGACAAGGAAATTCAGGATTCCATGCTCTCTATCCCAGCTCCACCTCACGTTTCTTGACACATTCAGCTTGAGATGATTATGTCCATTTCAATGGAGATAAGGTAGCAGAGATAAGAGATTACATAATTGATCCATGTTACAATTGAGATTAGTAACAGAGGCAACACTCCGTGGGACCTGGAACTCACACCCACGGGTCTACAGTATCTTCTGCTGCTCCCTGCCACTAGTACAAGTTGGGCTTGGTATAGAATGCCACTTTCCTCTTTGATGGAGGGAAGGGATGTCGCTCTTGAACTCTGTTGTTGCCTGTGATCTTTGCAGAAAATTGCTACCACTGCTGGGTGCAAAACCACCACCTCAGCTGTCATGGTTCACTGCCTGCGACAGAAGACGGAAGAGGAGCTCTTGGAGACGACATTGAAAATGGTAGTTTGACTGTTCCCATAGCCCAAACCCTGTAAACTTGGTCCCAGACTTCTTCATTTCAGCTGTCCTCTTGTCCAGGGACAGTTACCTGGGACAATTTCTCAACTCTCAGGAGTCTCAGTATCTGAATGGGGAATCTGATTTGTCCTTTTTTATTGTAAAATGCCACAAATGTAAAAAAAGAAAGTCAAAAAATTACATGATAAGAAATTGTGTAACAATCCCCAATCCTGACCAAAATTTAATATTTTGCCATTCTTGTTTTCAGATGTATTTTTAAGAAATTAAATGTTACATATTCCCAGGGGACACCATCATCCTGAATTTGGGGGATGGAGATATTAAGCTCAAAGATTTTCAGAAAGATGTCACAATTTATCTTGGTTGACTTAGAAACTGTCTGTATTAGACCTAGTGGTGGTCCAGTTTTCTAGATTTTCTGAGACTCTGACTCAGTTGTCATCCTAGGATAGTCATCCATCCACCCATTCGTTAATCCGTCTATCTATGATTGTCTTATCCATCTATCTGTTCGCTAATTCATGCAATTCACTCATATCTTTTTATCAATCTAATGTCAACCTATTCATAACTTTGTATTTATCTATTTTCAATCCATCCACCATTCATGGATCATCCAGCCACCTTATATCTCAACTCCATCACCCATTCCTCCAAATCAACAATCCAGTTATCGCCTGTCTGCTAGTTTTCACCCATCTATTCACGTATCCATTCAATTCAACTGTACTCCATGTATTGACCAACTCCATCCATCCCTCCATTGATCCATCCATCTATCCATGCTAAGTATGTAGGGGTGGGTGTTAGAGGTAGAGAAACAGACATGGCATGTACACAGTCCCTGCTCTCAAGGAACTATCCAAAGAGAAACACATTCATATACTTCGCAGGTTGAGTATGGTGGCAGCACAGAGGGGAAGCATTCATTGTAGTCATCAGGGATGCTTCACAGAGAAGGCGGAGGAGCCAGATTTGAGACCAGACAGTGGAATTCGGAAGTTCATGCACTTAACCCTGACTCCACCTTATCTTTCTTGAGAAATTCAGCTTTCAGATCATTGTGCCCATTTTAACAGAGGTAACAGAGACAGAGAAATTTTGTAATTGGCCCATGTTACAGTTCAAATTAGTCACAGAGGCAACACTGTGGGACGCAGAACCCACACCTGTGGGTCTAGAGTATCTTCTGCCGTCCCTGCTCCCTGCCATCCTCACATATTAGGACTTGGGGACCTTTAGGATTGTTGGATGGCCATGGCAGTCTCTCATCACAGGGAAGCCCAGGAGGACAAACACCCAGATGACACAGCACCCAGGGCCATTGGGAACTATTCCCTTTGAGGGGGAAGAGTGTGAATTCCAAGCTCAGGAGTAGCCTGGACTCTCTCTTTGGACCTGAGGCTACTCCTGGGTCCCAGGGCTGGCCTCTACCACTGGACTCTGCTTGTGTTTCCATGAGTTGAGTCCAATGTGGTCTTGGTGCTTAGGTCTTGGCTCAGGCTCTAAGTGACCAAAGTGTTCAAGGAATTAAAATCTAACGCCTGGAAGGAGGCAAATATTCCAGCAATTCTGCATGTGGCATCAGAGGACCCAGCTTAAAAGGGAAGAGTTGAGTCTTTGGGAAAACCCATCCCTAAGATCCTGGAACATTCTTTTGAGTTTTTCTGAGATCTTGTGGAAGCACCTCCATGATTACGCACTGCCTCCAGTACACACACATGCAGACACACAGACAAACACACACACACACAGATACACACACAGAGAAACACATACAGACACACACAGAGACACACACAGACACCCACACACAAAGAGCCACACACAGACACACTCACACACACACACACACACACACACTCCTGGCTAGTGGGACTTCAATCCTTAATGGAGGGACCTGCACTGGTTACATCCTGAGCACAGGTCAGGTCTGGGAACTACAGTGCAACACTACAGTCACTGCAATCTTGGTGAACACACACCAAAGAGAAGCGTGGGGTAGGATGAGACTCAGTGAGCTTGCATGAGTCAGGGCTTTCTAATGGGAGATGAGGAAACTCTCCCAAGTGCCTTGAACAGAAAAAGAAATGTGTTGCAATAACATCCTCGTGTAAACTGAAAATCTCAGGAGTTGATGGCTTCAGGCATGGCTGGATCCAGATGATCATAGGATATTATTGAGAATCTACCATTCTCTATCCTTCAGCTTTGCACATCTCTGTGTTGACTTCACTCTTAGGCAGATATATCTCCTGGGAAGGTTAAAGACAACAGCACTCTAGTCTTCTGTCCTATCTGCTTAAAAACCCTCTTTCTAAACAATTCCTGCAAAAGTTTTGGGGTAAACTCTATTGGATTGACATGAGTGTATGCCCATCCCTGAACTAATATTCATGTTCAGGGAGATGGAGCACCGCAGGTCGCATATAGATATACGAATTCACGGAGTGATGCGGGAAGAACCTGACACCTCTGTTGCCCCACTCACCCAGCTCAGTGTTCTCCTGGGAAGCCTCTCTCACCGACATCCTCTGCCTTTGTCTTCACAGAAATTCTTATCTCTGGACTTACAGGGAGACCCCAGAGAGGTAAGGACCTTTTGTTTCTGGATTACGGGTTTTGAGTCTTAGCACCTTTAAGCTCCAATTAACTATGAATGAAAGAATCATCTCTTGGGTAATTACAGTAACTCCTGCGTGTTTGTTGCTGAGGCCCAGAGAGGGGTAGTGACTCACCTGGGTAACACAGCCGGGAAGACTAGTGGCTGGCCTGGAACCCATTTTCCTGACTCCCAGTCCAGTGCTCCCAGGCATCACCTCTGTGTGCCCTGGGCTCTGCCCACTCCCCTGCTTTTTTACATTTTCTGCTCCCCAAAATGGCACTGTAGGAGGAGGCTGAACCAGAACCTTCCACAATCAGGAGGCAGAGGTAACAGCGATGATTAGCCAAGGAGAGGGGAAGCCTAAATCTCAGTCCAAGGACACTTGCCTCCTCCCAGCACACAGGAAACTCCAACGGTATTCTCCCAATCTCCTCACCCCCACCTCCCAGTGGGTTGACAGTTTCTGGTGACATCACCTCTGCAGAATCTTACAATCCTGTCCTCTCTGCTGCCTCCCTGGAGATCACAGCACTCTCCTAAATGGTCATGGGCGGAGTACATAAGATTCATTCAGCAAAGATAATAAACACTTCCTATGTGCCAGGACTTTTTTAGGAGCTGGGGATATAGCAGTGAAAAAAGAAAGACTCCCTGCCCTCTTGGGACCTTCCATTACAGTGCAAGGACAGTGCAATAAAAAAGCAAATCAAGTATGTATTCTGTTTGATGGTGTGCAGCATTAGGGTGTAGAGTTTGTGGGTGGCTTCAATTTAAGTAGCAGGATCAGGGAATGGTTCAATGAGAAGGTGGCATTTGAGCCAAACTCTGGAGGAGGCAGGAAGCCAGCTGTCAGGGAACCTGGAGAAGCCTATTCCAGGCAGAGGGAACAGTCACTGCAAAGACCCTGACGGAAGGGGCCAGTCTGGCTGGAGAGGACTGAGAGTGGGGACAGACTGGCTTGAGGCTAAAGAGGTAATGGGCAGTGGGAGAGAGATTAATTAAAGTACTTGGATTTGAATTCAGAGCAAGATGGGAAGCCTTTGGAGGCTTTGAACAGAGGAGTCACATGATGTTAGATCTCACAAAGGTCTCTGTCTCTGGTGTTCAAATAGACTGTAGGAAAGGGGCAGAGTGGATGCAGTTGACCAGCTGGGCAGCCACTGCATTGCCATAATCCAGGCAAGGGCTCCTGGCTGCTTAGACAGGGCTGTGGCAGTGGGGATGGGAGTGGTCGGAGTCTGGATATCTTTGAAGGAATAGCTGACAGGATTTGCTGATGGACAGGATGCAAGGGGTAAGAAAGGGGGAGGAGTGGAGGACGCCCTGAGTTTTCTGACACAACAAGGTTGTGCCCACACAGGGCAGCCACTTGCAAACTCTAAGTGGACAACAATCACTTGTCATTGTTGCTGATGGCAGTCTTCCAGCATGGCTGTCACCCAACTGAGGTGCTCCCGTCTCTTGCCTCAACTTTTATCCTCTTCTACTTCACCTTCTCTCCCCATTTCCATGTCTCATGGTGCAGCCAGACTGGCCTTCCTTAACAGAATTAGAGCACATCACCCCCACTTCTTAAAAGCCTGACCTTCCTTATGAGACAAATCCCCTTCCCTCCATGGAGTTAGTCCTTCAAAACACACCTGCGTGCACACTGTGTGCCAGACTGTGCAGAAGGTAGGCTCTGCACCTGTCCCTCCCTCTAGACCCTGCCCCACAGCATTTCTCCAAGCCCAGAACTCTTGGTTGTTTCTGGAATTTACCCTGCACAGTGACACCTATGTCCTTTTGCTCATGCAGTTCCCACTGTTTAGAAATTCTCACTCCTTTCCTCACCTGTCAATACCATTCACTGCCCAGAGCCCACCGCAGGTAGGCAGCGTCTCCTCCACGTAGTCTGCCTTGCATCTTCCTTCCAGAGGGGCTGCTCCTCTTGCTGGCCTCCCACAGCAGCCCTGCCTGAGCTGCACATCCTCTCAAGGAGGCTGGACTTGCACCCCAATCCTGTTCTTCATTGTCAGCCATATTGGATTAGGATCTGATCTTGTCCAGCTGGGTCTGGTCCACTTTTCAGAACATCTCCCCCAGGCAGTCCGAACTAGCTCGTCATTCATTGGCTTTTGTAGGCAGACCAAAGGTCCAGAAGCCATAGGGTCTCAAAGGCTAGGAATTGTCCAGTTCCATCTGATATCCAGAAGGGAAATATAGCCCATGGGGCATGGAACTGGGAAGATTCCACAGAGGACTGGTGTCTATGAGAGGGACCCACAGCAACCTTGCTAACAAGTAATACCTAACAGTTATTCAGCCTTTCCAGACACCAGGTGCTGTGCTAAGTATTTGACATGTGTTCAGCCATTTAATCCTCACAATAACTCACCTCTTCGATGAGAAAACTGAGGCCCAAAAAGATGAAACTCCCAGCCAGTAAGTAGTAGAGCCAGGCTTCAGATGCAGTTGATCTGGTTTCAAAGTCCACGCTCTATTTTAGCAACTACACCATTGTGACTAAATATGAAATATAACTGTATCCAGAACCAGCTACCCTGATGGCAACACATGAGTCGGGCTCTCTCTAATCTGTGACCATATAAAAATTATTCATCAAAGGTAAAACCTAAAATTAAGACATGGATCAATATACTGTGAGTTAATCACTGATTCTTTTACTCATGATTTTGTCTCTAGTAGGGAATCATGTCCTAGTCTAGGCTCCTTGAGTGACCAGGGTTCGGTACCTCCTCAAAGCCACCCGTGGATCAATAAGAGCTCTTGTTTAAATACAGATAGATAGCATAATCTCTTCCTCATTAATCATGGATTCTGTGTTTATAAATTCACCTGCTTGCTAAAATGTCCTTATAAACCCCAAATCAATACTGGTGGCACTTTCATGGTCACACACAGGCAGGTACAGAGCAGGGGAAGCTGGATTTGCATGATGGGCACGTTCCATCTGAGATCCGGCGAGGCAACCTCTCTCTTCTTGTTTCATCTCTGATGTTTACAGGTGTCCTCTTTGTGGTCTATTTAGTGCCATGTGTTCTGCATTTTTGTGCTTTTTGTAGTGATGTCACTGTTTAGAGCGATCCCAAGAGTAGCGCTGCTGTCTGGCGTTCCTGAGCTAAACAGGCTGTGCTGTGCCTTACGGGGAAGGCGCCTGTGTGAGACAAGCTTGGATGAGGCAGGAGCTGCAGTGCTGCTGGCCGTGCATTTGGTGTTGAAAAATCCACATAATAGCATGTTCAGAAAAAGGAGAAGGAAATTGGCTGATTCATACATGAGGCTGTGATGGAAAGGGCTAAAGTAACACCTATTGTGTGGGATAGAGCCGTGGAAGTCTCTTTCAACAGAAACCCACACATAAAAGAAGGTTGATGAAAATGTTGTGGCCAGAGGTTTGCAAGAACCTAACCCAGTATTTCCCCCTTGAGTGATGACCCTGTATTCTCTAATTCAGCACTCATGGGGGCTTTATCAGAAGCAACTGCCAGGACTACCAAAAATCAACTGTGGACACACAGAGGGAAATGCATGCACTTCAAATTGAAATATATAGACATGTAATTTTACATAGGTAATACATGTATTCCAATCTGAGTGAAGATTTCTTCCTCTCCTCATCACCTGAGCAGTGTCAGCCTCTGCCTGAAGTTCTGCCCCTGAGTCACGGAGACCTACCCCCCTAAGTTAGGATCCTGAGCATGTGCAGCCATGGCCCATGGCCATGCCGGTCTATGGTACTGGTCTCACCCTCAGACAGGCAGAGTTGGGGACATGGGTGTGACTAGGGAGGGAATCACAGGCGCTGCACTGCTCTCTCCCCAGAGTCAACTCCTTCTGGGCACTGTGATTGATGGGATGCTGCTGCTGAAAACACCTGAAGAGCTTCAAGCTGAAAGGAATTTCCACACTGTCCCCTACATGGTCGGAATTAACAAGCAGGAGTTTGGCTGGTTGATTCCAATGGTGAGAAGGCACACGTCTCTTGGAGGGACTCAACCACCACCATCAGCCCTCCTGTCTCTGGTCCCAGGAATGCTTCCCTCTCCGAGCTGCACTCTGAGTCCTGGGCAGCTGTTCCCTTCAGCAGGAGTTAACATTTCCACGGAAATCTTCTCCAGGAGGGCACAGTTTTCACCGGGGTATCAGGGTCCTGGGATTCCCTCTCCCCAGACTCTCTTATTGTCTTCCTATTGAAGAATCCTGAAGTGTGTGTGCTGGGAGGGCCAGTAGAGAAAATAACTGTGCAGATGGGAAAACTGAGGGGGCCTAGAAGGGGGAAGGAGTTGAGGAGTCCGGAGAAGCAGTCGGGGGCTTCCTGGCTTCCCACCTCAGGCTGGGTGTGCGTAGTTCCCTTGAAAATCACTCATGCTCTTCATCACCTCATTGAAAATATCCAAAGAAAGTGGCTTCTTCTTGAGTTACCATTGACTTCTAGGGAACAGCAGAAATCAGGTTCTACTAAGAGAGTGGAGGGTCAGAGGAAGATGAGGATGGAAAAGCTACCTAATCGGGTGCTATGCTCAATACCTGGTAACAAAATAATCTATACAGCAAACTCCAGAGACCCAAATTACCCATGATCAAACCTGCACAGGTACCCCCAAACCTAAAATAAAAGTTGGAAACAGATAAATGGAAAAAGTAATCGAGTTCTAAAAGTAAAGAAGTGTTCTCCTTCCAGTTGAAGATAAACAAAACTGACCCTGGTTAAAGCAGTAGGACAGATTTATTCAGTAATATGATTGCAATAGGGGAAATAGTCCAGCGTGGACTGGACTCACATCCCCGAAACAAAAGCCTGATGATGTTTCATAGGCCAGGTGTGCCAAGGTAAACACACTGTGGTCTATGGGGAGAGGCTTGGTTCATGTGACTAGACCGCCTGGATGTCTTCATCTTGGCTCACCTGGGGCAGAAACAAACTCCTCTTATCTTTAGGACAGGAAGCCATGCATTAGACCGCAGGAAGAACCCACTGAAGTCAGGCTCTACTCTTTCCACAGGGACTGGGAAGATCAGGAGTGAGCTCCCTGAATGTTTGCATTGCAAAGAGAAGGCTCTCAGGTCCTCAAGGAAATGGGGTTGGGTGGTAGATTCACATCCCAAAGGGCAGAGAAAGTGTTTATCATTGCAGGCTTCTAAAGTAACTGCTCTAGTTGGGTTCGGGGATCTGGCTGCTTCTCTCCAGGTTTTGGCTGGAGCAGAGTAAATTGTCCTGGCAGGGTTGAGCCTTCCCAGGCAGTTATGTTAAGGATACTGGGGTCATTCTAGGGACACAGCCTTAAGCTGCTAGAAGCAATGCTAGAGATTGGTCGAGTCCCTGAGTGCAGAGGTTTGGGAAGAGTTGTTATGTGAGTAGAGATGTGCAGTTTGCCCCTCTGAAGGATTTCAGAGGTTATACCAAAGACCAAAGCCACGAAGACAGGATCTAAGGCTTTCAGTGTCATCTGTGACAGGTGGGGGTACTAGGGAGGTCTACATCCTCTTCCCCAGAGCCCTCTATTCCACACTGGCCTGGCAGACACCTTGCGTCTCCATGTCACTGACCACTGTAGGGATCCCAGCCACAGACACACACACACACACGCGCACACACACACACTGCAAAACACTGCCACAGCTTCTCTGAAATTTTGTTTTTTTTTTTTTTTTTTTGTAAACTTTGCAATGCTTGACTTTCTGGATATAAGCCCATTTGATTCATTGATTTCACCCATTTCAGTAAAGACCCATGCCCTTAAAAGCCCCCATAATTAGAGGACTTTCAGACTGCATTGGTTTGGTTGGTTGGTCAGTTTGTTTCTTATCATTAATTCCCAATGATTCATAAATGCTGAACTTTTTTTTTTTTTTTTTAGCAGTTGATGAGCTATCCACTCTCCGAAGAGAAACTGGACCAGAAGACAGCCATGTCACTCCTGTGGAAGTCCTATCCCCTTGTTGTAAGAGTCTAGGAATCATGGGAATTGGCTGAGACCCAGAGAGGGACAAGGACTTGCCCAAATCATAGAGCAAATAAATGGCAGAATGAAGACTGGGGCCTGAGGGTTTCCCCCATCTTTCCACCTTTCCCACTTCACTTTCCACCCTAGCGGGGAGTTGCACAGGGCTTATGGGGTTCACCATTGAGGCAGGACTTTCTGGTGGGCTGGAGAAGCTGCATCGCTCACCAGGGGCTGGTGGTCACCTTTTGATCTATTTCAGTGCATTGCTAAGGAACTGATTCCAGAAGCCACTGAGAAATACTTAGGAGGAACAGACGACCCTGTCAAAAAGAAAGACCTGTTCCTGGACTTGATAGCAGATGTAATGTTCGGTGTCCCATCTGTGACTGTGGCCCGGAACCACAGAGGTGAGTCCCAGAGGTCGAACGGGAGGGACACAAACCCCACGAGCTTCTGTATCTGACCCACCTACCTCCCAGCATAGACAGACATGGAAACAGCTGAGGGTCAGGCCTCAAAGGCTGATTCCATATGGCATGGGATGAGGTGCTGTCTCATTTTGGTTTATGCCAGCAGAAGACTGTGAGAAAAAAAAATCCAGAGGCAAGTGGTTTTTTTAAGGTAATGATCCCAGATAACAGCAGTAGGGAGGTGGGGAAGTGAGAGAGGAAAGAGATGGAATCCAATCCAAGATGCGTTGTCAAGGGAGTATCCACTGTGGACAACTGGAGCGGGGAAACTCAAGGAAACACCGAGAATACAGGGCTCAGGGGCATCCCATCTGAGTGGCAAGGGAGCCGGGTATTTATTCACCAGCTTCTACTTGTCATTGGTTGAAGGCTCTTGCAAGGAGTTGTTTATTCCCTGTGACTTCGACCTGCTGCACACAAGGGCAGAGTAGTCTCTTGTGACCAGACAAAGGCCTCAGGCTGGGAGCTGCAGATGCTGGAGGTGGAAGTCAGGCTGGCATGCCCAGGAAGAGGGGATATAGGTGAGATCCTGACAGCATCTGCTGCAAGGGCTCCATGCCTGGAGTTATCATGGGACATAGGGCTGCTGTAGGACAAATATTGAAAGATGAGTCGTGGAAGGGTTTTAAGGTCTGAGCCGGCTGCAAACAAGTTTGTTAAGTATTGGAGCTGGATAAAAAGTGGGAGCCCTGCATGGGATCCAGAGGATTGTCCAGGACCAAGAAGGCCAGAGAGAGGAGCCAGGGCGGGTGTGGGGGAGGTGGTCTGTAGAATGGCAATGTCTGAGGCTGGCTTTTATGCATCTCAGTGCGTGCAGTAGCATGCAAGCACAGGGCAAGGGCAGGGTCTATACAGGACCTTCTACCACTGACCCAAGGCTGTGTGGGTGGGGCATGACGTTAGGGATGTGTGTGCTCACCTAGAGAGGAGTGTCTGTTCCTGCGTGCCAGCTAGAGGAGGTTCACAGGATTCTTTTTCTTCCAGCTCTCATTCGCCTAGTCTGCAAGCTAGGAAATGTCCTCTCTCTAACCATGCTGGAAGGGTTTTTAAATTTAGAACTTCATAAGCATGATAAAAACTAGCTAACGCTTAACTAGCAGGTGCCCTGACACACCTTTGCACAGGAAGGGGCAGGTGCTCATAACCCTCATTTCTTCACAGGGTCCTGATAAAAACCTTTAACCAAGACCACTGGAGTTGAATCTGTTCTTTCTTAAACTTGCCGTTGCCCTATGCTCTGCGTCTGATCTATATATAGAGTTCCCATCTCCATTTTCTGATGGTTTGAGCAATACTGAACTTATGTTTATCATCTGGTTTCCCATGACTTTAAGTTCAGGGTTTTTTTTTTTTTTTTTTTTTTTGCCAGGACTACACAGATTTTATCTACTTTCACTTATTGTTGTCTCACTCTTTTTGATAAAATAACATTTCTGAATATAAAATTAATATGTTAAATTATAGAAACTTTCAAAAATATGGAAGCACAAAAAGAAGAAACTATGTATCACTCATATTTCCACTACCTGGAGGCAAGTGCTATAAATTTTTTGTGTTTTCGTCTAAAGATTTTCCATGTCCTATATACTTTAAAAATCAATTTTATATTTTACTTTTGTTCATAGAACACTATGTTGTGAGGATTTTCTCAATGTTGACACAAACTCATCAAAGCATTCCTTATTCCATGAAATGGCTGTGTTAAATAGACTTTAATATTCATATCCTATTAGATGTTTAGCCTGGCTACTCACATTCTGATGCTACAATAACATTGAGCTCAGCCTAATGTTCATAAGTCTCTAAACACATGTCTAATAATTTTCTTAGGATTATTTTTAGAAGTAAATAACTAGGTTGGACAATGCAAATGTTTTAGAACTTTGGGCAAATATTGTAAAATTGCATTCCACTGCATAAGAATGTGGATTTCTTAATTCTCTTTCTCATTTGGGATGCTAAGGTTAAAAATTAGCATAACACTTCCAGTTTCATAAGCCTTCCCCACCAACAAGAAGCACATCAGCCTGTTTTAATCTGCATGTCCTCCATGACTAGCCCTCTCATTGTCTCTGCTTCTCTTATTATGTCTAATTGTCATTACCCAAATCTGTGCGCTACTTTCCTCTGAAGACTTGTGTTGTGATTGTAAGAATTGTATAAATATCAATGGCTTTAGCCAAAGAGTTTTACAAAGTATGTTTTCGGCAGCTTGCTGCCTATAATAAGTTCTATCATTCACAAAAGCTCTTTCTTCTATGGTTGGCTCTGAGTTTCTTTGGAAAATGTTTGAGGGGCAAAGGCAAGGTCAAACCCTCCTTTTAGCAAGTTTTGTTTGACCTTGAAGCAGCCATTTAACAGGTGGATTACAGAGCCACAGAAGGATGGCATCTTCCCAGGTGCGCTTCCTGCTGAGCCGAGGGTGCAGTGCAGGAGGCTGACAAAGATGAGTGAATAGATTATTCTTCATTCTCACATTGAAATGACATGTGCGGGTGGGGCATGAGGTTAGGGATGCGTGAGCTTCCATTGTTAAATCCTTTTGTGAACGAATTTTTAATGATGTTAAGAAATGATGGCTGGAGGTGGTGGCTCTTGCCAACACTCTCAGCATTTTGGGAGGCTGAGGTGGGAGGATTATGAGAGCCTAGGATTTCAAGATCAGCCTGGGCAACATAGTGAGACCCTGTCTCTACAAAACAATTTAAAAGGGAAATGATTACAGTGTACTAAAAAATACCATATATAATATCATCCCAAGTTAAATACATAAAAGAGAGATATGCTAAAATAAAAAAGAAGCATTCTCTGAGTGGAAGAGTTATGAGTGATACTTTAAATTTGATTGTTAAAATTGATTTTTAAATTATATAGGATATGGAAAAATTTTAGAAGGAAATACAAAAAATGCATGGCCCTTGCCTCAGGTAGTGGAATTATGAGTGATACCTAGTTTTGCTTTATGCGTTTCCATATTTTTGTTTCTTCTAATTATTCCTAATTGTTTTTATTTTCCAAATTTGTTACTGTACCCAAAGGGGAGGACATTGTAAATTTTCTCCACCAGCCTGGCATTGCCCTGACTCTTTCCGTCTTAGTGTCACTTCTCAGTGGGTATCATGACCAGTGCAAAGTGCTGAGGCACAGGGCCAGGCGGCCCACGAGGTAGCCCTGAAGGGGCAGCGATCTGTGGCTCCAATGAGCCAATCATTGGGAAACTGGCATCTTCTTGGGGCTGGGACAGGAGAGCTTTGTTGGTGGGAGAGGAGGGCAGAGCCGAAGGAGAGAGGGCAGGGGAGAGGCAAGGTCACCCTTGCTCAGCGCCTTCTTTTCTCTGCCAGGGCTTTACTGCCTTAACACCCTAACACTCCCAGGCCAGGCAGGCAGCAAGACACATGGGGACAGTGAGCTATAAAGCAGTGAGTGCCGCAGGTTCCTGAGACACAAGAGGCAGATTGTTCCCTCTCTGCATATGTTTGTATTTAAATAGCCTCATGTTCAGACAAGCAACTTGGATTTGCTTCAGTCTTCTCAGGATGGGTGAGAAAAACACTGGAAATGCTCAAAACGAGGCAGAACAGAAGACACCTGTCATGGTGGAGATGGCATCCAAGTGAATGAACGCGAGTCTGTTATCAATGAATTATATCCGGTGTAACCAGATGTAGAGAGATTGTCTTGTGTGAGAATGCACCAGCAGGCAAAGGGGTTTACGAGGCAGAGTCAGGGTCCCTGCACCGGCAGCTGTTTTAAACGAATTGACCCAGGGTTTCCACATTCATTCATTAAACATTTGTTCATTGAACAAATATTTGGCTCTAATTCCGCTTCCACCTCAGACAGCTATGCAGCCCGGAGCACATCACTGAGCTTTCCTGAGACTCTGTTTCTCTACTGTGCTGACAGCCAGAGGTTTGCTGCAGAGCTGGAGACCTTGGTAGCCTCCAGGTGTGTGTCTGGCAACATGAACTGTGCATGAATCCTTGTCTTCTCAGATGCTGGAGCACCCACCTACATGTATGAGTTTCAGTACCGTCCAAGCTTCTCATCAGACATGAAACCCAAGACGGTGATAGGAGACCATGGGGATGAGCTCTTCTCCGTCTTTGGGGCCCCATTTTTAAAAGGTAATGCTCCTTCCTGTCTGTGAGCTAGGAGTCAGAGACTTGGGTTCCAGTCTTGGTGTGGTGGCCTTCAGCAATTTTGTCCTCTCCTGGTCTTAGTTTCCTGATTCTGTATAACAGGGTTGAATGTCATTGGGTTGTCCGCCGGCTTCCTCCCACTCTAACACATGTGAGGAGGGATGTGTATTCATGTGCCCTCTGCACAGACACTCAGAATCCTGCTGTGTGACATCAAGACAGGTGGTGGTGGGGGTCTCCTGCAGGATTCACTCTGACAGGGTTGAATGTCACTGGGTTGTTCCCCGGCTTCCTCCCGCTCAAACACACCTGAGGGAGGATGTGTATCATGTACCCTCTGCCACAGACACTCAGAATCCTGGGCTGTGTCATCAACAAGATAGGCGGTGGGACACATGCGGGGCCCTGCTCTAGGCTGAGAAGCCACCAATCAATTTCCCTCTCCCAGGAGCGCTGAGACAGTGAGTGAGGGTGAGGTTAGAATTGGTGTTAACCCTAAGTCAGGTCTAATGTGTGCCTGTTTGTCTTTCTGTCTGTCTCTAACAAAAACTCATAAACCTTTACATTTAGTACATTTAATAATTGTTGATTTAGAATTCACAGGATGTATGAATTTGGAACAGGAGAAGAGAATATTTTTTATATGGTTTATAGTCAGCAAGGTGGCCATCCCACAGGCTGGGAAGGTGCCTCCGGCCAAGCCCAGAAACGGGCTCATTGGAGGAGGGGTTGGGTAGGAGCTTTATGTGAACGGATTGGCTAAACATACATGTTCAACAGGTTACAGGGGGAGCAATGGATATTCATGAAGACAGTCCTGACACATGTGTATTAAACAAACATGTATGTAACATGGCCCATGTTCACCTGGTGGTGGAGACCTAATATTTAAATGTATTACAATTAGGGCCTGTAAGTCCAAAGGTCTTCTCAGGACACGAAGCTCAGCAAGTGAGGAGCTTCTGTACACCGGCCAGGTCCAGTCCATGGCTGGTGATGTTCTTATCTGGAGAAAGTTCCTGAAATCAGTCTCTTATGCAATCAAAGCCGTAGTTAAGTCTGGCAAGTCAGGGTTCTGTTTGTCTGCGTATCCCAGGTGCAGCCGTTGTTATTGTTTTCATTTTGCTTAACTCCAGGCCAGTGCTGGTTTAGCTGCTAGAGAAAGAGAAGCACCTCGTGGCAGTGAGAACAAAGTGGATTCTTTAAGGGTAGAGATGCAGGCCTGAACCCTTGCCCGACGTGGCCTTAGGTCTCGTTTTTAATTTGGTGTCTTGTTGCCACAAAGAGTGTGTTCTGTCAGAATGATGACCTTTATTTTATTGCTGATGCTGGTCCGGTGGTGTCTAAATCACAAAAGGGAGGGAGTATTATGAGGCGTGTCTGACCTCCTGTCCGTTCCCAGGCAGGAACAGAGTTGAAGGTTTTTCGAGGCTCCCCTTAGCCCAGAGAGGGTCTGTTCAGTCAGTTGGGGGTGTCAGGATTTTATTTTTAGTTTACATTATACAATAGTTTAAAAAATCCTTTCACAGTGTCTTCTAAGTCTTAACTCTCAGCAGTTACAGATCAGATGGGACTCACCCCATGGCTGCTCAGAACGCACCAGCGCCTCTGGGCATCTCACTGTGCCTGCTTAGGTGCCTTGCGGCTCTGTTGTTTTTCAGAATGTGAATTGTGGGTGTGTGCTGGGGAGGGAGAAAAGACCCAAGAGAGAGCAACCCTGGAAAGTGGGGTTGCTGTAGAGGAAACCCTGGGGTGGGGCATTTCCTGTGACCCTGAGCGGGGAGGAGGCAGGCGAGGGTCACAGGAGACAAAGGCAGCCAGCCAATGGAATGATGCATGCCCATTGCTGAGCCCTAGGTCAGATATGCTGAAAGGTAAAGTACACACAAATCCACCACGATCTTCTAAAAGTGCAGACCTCAGCTCAGTGGGTGTGGGGCATGCGCCAAGACTATGTTTCCAGCAGACTCGCATGTGATGTTGACGCTGCAGGTTCACGGACCACACTTCGAGTAACAAAGGCTTTTTTTCTTCTTCCCCACAGAGGGTGCCTCAGAAGAGGAGATCAGACTTAGCAAGATGGTGATGAAATTCTGGGCCAACTTTGCTCGCAATGGGTGAGGCTGGTGGCAAAGACAGAGCACGGCTGGTGAGGGTGGGGGGCGGGCCATGCCTATTGGGAAGGGGCAGCTTCTAAGGTTCTAGTGATCAAACTTCTGACCCCGTGACCATAGCACTCTGATAATGAGAGCTCTCTGCAAACGGAGAGGCCGCCCCTGGAGATAGTGAGCTCTCCATCTCTGGAGGTATACAAGCCTCTTGACAGAGATAACTTGGGCATCCTCGCACATCTCTGAAGATTGTTGGGAACACACAGCAGCTTTGGGGCAATTCTAATTGATTCTGTTTCCAGAAACCCCAATGGGGAAGGGCTGCCCCACTGGCCAGAGTACAACCAGAAGGAAGGGTATCTGCAGATTGGTGCCAACACCCAGGCGGCCCAGAAGCTGAAGGACAAAGAAGTAGCTTTCTGGACCAACCTCTTTGCCAAGAAGGCAGTGGAGAAGCCACCCCAGACAGAACACATAGAGCTGTGAATGAAGATCCAGCCGGCCTTGGGAGCCTGGAGGAGCAAAGACTGGGGTCTTTTGCGAAAGGGATTGCAGGTTCAGAAGGCATCTTACCATGGCTGGGGAATTGTCTGGTGGTGGGGAGCAGGGGACAGAGGCCATGAAGGAGCAAGTTTTGTATTTGTGACCTCAGCTTTGGGAATAAAGGATCTTTTGAAGGCCAAATTGGTGCTTGTGTCTTGTACTGGAGATTAATACTTTGTCCTCAGAGACAGAACGATGATGAAAGAGGCAATGTGAGAAGGAAGGTGGCTTTGCTGGGGAAGTCCTGGTCTCAGGATGAGCAGAGTCCAGAGGGCTGGGTCATGGACGGTGCTCAGGGGAGCTCTGGGCCTGATGCACCTTTCTGGGTCCCCAACAATTTCCAACAATACGAGTTGGGATGGCCAGAGTGCAGGATCCCTACCCTCTATTTGGAGTTGCCCATGGAAATGGAAGTGGCCCAGGCTGAGAATGAGTCTGGATCAGGGAAGAGGGAGACGTGCTGAGGTGATCCCGTGGCACTGTTGCATGGCACTTACTGACCGTTGCACAGGCCTGCAACACCTTTCTGAGTACGTACACTAGCCTCCCATACCCCTCCATGAGGTTGTCTCTTCCAACAACTGGTCGAAACTCCTTCTGTAGCCTGGACCACTTCTGGTGTGGGCAGTGACCACCTTGGAGGTGGTCCATTCTTCTCCAGAGGGTCATCCTAAACTGTGTCTTTCAGAATCCCATGGGTGATTTCTGGATTCTGTTAGTATGTAGAAAGCTCTAAAGCATGTCATTCCCGCCTTATCAGCAAGAGGAAGCCGGATTGTCCTCAAAATCATAACTTTTCCTGCACCAAAGAGCTGAAGTTGCAAGGCACATGGTTCCCTCGAAATCGAAGGGAAGACAAGCACCTGGGGGAGTGGTGGGATGTGAACACTGGCTTACTTCTCACCTGCAGGCAGGAGACGGCGTGACCATAATGAGCAGAAATACTCTATGAATTTTATTCAGTGCTGAAGGCCAAGGGTGGGCCACTGTGAGAGTATAAAACCTCTGGGAACCATGGACCCATGGGGAGTTGACTCCCATCACAGACTCTACTCCATGGGTATTTATCAGGGCCCATGAGAAAGATTGGGGTAGACAGTGAGACTGGAGAAAGTCTGCCTTCAGGAATGCAGGCATGAGCCCTGCTGACACCCTTCACCCCTGAAGAACAAAATCCTTCAATCATTGCGGAATGGCCAGGAAATCTTGTCCTCCTCAAGGTACTGGTAGAGACATATTGAGGTTGAAGATAAGGAACCTTTTAAAACTCTATACCCCTTGGAGAGGGACAGGGAGTCATCTTGGGCCCAGATTGTCGGTCTTTTACTGCTGGGGATGGTCAGTATCTCTGACAAACCTCCATCTCCAACAGCAAGAAATGAAGGTCCTGCCTAAGGTTGAGGCTGGACCACGACAAGAGCAGGCACTCCTGGCTGCTACCATGGAGTTAGCAAGTCCCAGGTAACAGAAATCTGCTGCTGGGAGAGAGAGCAAAGCATGCAGATCAACCCTCTTGTAAAAGCAGGTGCACAGGACAGGCCTAAAGCTGAGAGTGGAACAAGACATTAGGAAAATCGTTCAGAAAACCGGCCTTTACACAAGCACACCAGAACCAGCACAAGGTAGCACTGGAAGCATTTGAAGCAGATGGTGCATTGATGATAGCCATAGCAACAACAAAACTATTCCCCGATCACCACACTCGAAATACACACACACACACACACACACACACACACACACACGCATGTACACACAAAATCAGTCTAGCAGCAGAAGAAAAGATATGTCCATTTCCTGTCACGGATATTACTTACTTCAGTTTCAACTCACTTACCCATGATGTCAAGTATTGAATTCAAAATTGCAAACCTTATAAAGGAAGCAACACCTATGAACAAGAGACAAAGCAGTTGGGCACAGTGGTGCATGCCTGTAGTCCCAGCTACTTAGGAGGCTGATGCAGGAGGATTGCTTGAACCTGTGAGTTCAAGGCTGTAGTGCACTGTAATTGCACCTATGAATAACCACCTGCACTCTAGTCACGGTATTATGGTGAAATAGCATCACTTAGAGTGAGAGAGAGAGAGAGACAGACAGACAGACAAATCAATCAACAGAACCAGATTCAGAGATAACCTAGGTGTTAGACTAACAGACTGAGAATTTAAAATAACTATATGGAATACTTCCATGAACAGATGGCTAGTTTCAGCAGAGAGGTAGAAACTATGAGAAAGAAGCAAATAGAAATGTTAGAAATGAAAAAAAAATAGTAACAGAAATTAGAAATGCCTCTAATGGATTCATCAGTAGATCTGACACAGCTGACGAATGAATGAGTGTAGCAGAAGACAGGCCAATATAAATTACCCAACTTAAAATGAAGAAAATCAGTGAAAAAAAAACAAAACAGGGAATCAAAGAACTGTCAGATAATATCTAATGGTCCAACATATGCATAACTGGAATCCCAGAAAGAGAAGACAAAGCAGGCAGAAGAAAATATTTGAAGAGATAATGGCTGAGAATTTTCCAAAAGTAATGAAAAACATCAAGGCATAGGTCCAAGAGCCTGGAAAACCCCAAGCAGGATTCAACAACAACAGCAACAACAGCAACAACAACATACACATTTAGACACACACTGAGAAAATATTGAAGGCAGCCAGAGGAAAAAGACATTGCATACAAAGAAAGGGATTAGAGCAGATTTTTCACTGGAAACTATGCAAGCCAAAAAATAATGGAGTGACACCTTTAAAGTATTCAAACGAAAAAAATCTTTGCAGAATTCTATATCCAGCAAAAACACTGTTCAAAAAATACAGGGAAAAATGTTTTCAGATGAACAATAGAGAGAATTTATAATTACATACTTGTGCTACCAAAAATGTAAAAGGAAATTCTCTACGCAGAAGGTATATGATACAGGATAAAGACTTTGATATTTATCAAAGAAGTGAAGCTCTACATATAGCTTTAAAATAAAGGTAATGTAGGCTATTTTTCCTATATTTAATTACTGTTTAAAACAAAAATAGCACCAATGAACTGTGGATTTAGAGCATACGTAAGAATAAAATATACAACAAAAATAATATGAAAGATGAGAGACAGGTATTTGAAGCACACTTTTGTAAGATTCTTACACTCTGTGTAATTGGTATTGTCTGAAGGTATAAGGTGATTAATGTATATTGTATGTATATTGTATACCCAGGAAAACCAATAAATAATTTTAAAAGGAGACATGAATAATAACACAATAGAGGAGATAACATGAAATCATAAATACTCGCTACACGAGCAAGCAGACAGAAGAAGAAGAGCAAAGACACAGGAACAAATGAAAAAGTACTGCAGAAGTGACAGATTTTAATCCAACCGTATCAATAATTATACTACACAAAAATGATGTAAACACACCAATTAGAAATGATTTTCAGATTGGATTAAAGAAAACACAAAACGCAACCTAATGCTGCGTGGTAGTTAGTCCAAATTCACGTTTCAGTGTTTGACTCCTGGTGGCTTTTAAGCCTCAGCCTTCCCTTGTCCCCTCTTGCTGACACCTGGAAAGCTGATAAGAAAGCCTGGGTGCTTCCTCCTTTGTTGCTGGAGGAAAATTCAAAGCTTACCGTGAGAAAGCTGACCACGGCCCCAGTGCGGAATCCTCATACCACACCTGGTCGTCCTGTCCAAGACAGCATCCCAGAGCTCCTTGAGCCTCAGCGGGGGGAAGAAACAGCATATTTTTTCCTTCTGGTCCAGAGAGAGGGGAGACGCTACAGAGCAGGGGTCGGTAAGCTGCAGCCCACAGGCCAAACCTGTCAGACCGTGGGATCCTTGGGTCAGGACCAAGGTCAAACTCGTTTTGGGGCTCCCCAAGAAGTGCTGGGCAATGCAACCTGGTGGATGGACTGAGAGCTGCCCAGCAGATGGATCTGTACCCAGGGAGGTGCACATTGGCCTTTGGTGAACAGTCCATGGTACCCTTGAACTCTATAATAATAGCAGTAATAGGCCGGGCGCGGTGACTCGCACCTGTAATCCCAGCACTTTGGGAGGCCGAGGTGGGCGGATCACCTGAGGTTAGGAGTTCGAGACCAGCCTGGCCAACACGGTGAAATCCCACGTCTACAAAAAATACAAAAATTAGCTGGACGTGGTGGCGGGTGCCTGTAATCCCAGCTAGTCGGGAGGCTGAGGCAGGAGAATCGCTTGAACCCGGGAGGTGGAGGTGGCAGTGAGCCAAGATCTTGCTACTGCACTCCAGCCTGGGCAACAAGAGTGAAACCCCGTCACAAAAGAAAGAAGAAAGAAAGAAGGAAGGAAGGAAAGAAAGAAAGAAAGAGAGAGAAAGCCCAGTTTTCTTGGGCCTCATGGTGATGTTCACGTGGTTGATACCAAGTGAACTGCTCATAGAGTTTCTGTGAAGACTCTCTGAGTTAATATGAAGAGTATTTTATAATTAAACACATAATAACTATGTAGTGAGTTTTACTTATTTCTATTACTGCTATTATTCTTTCTTCCTTCCTTCCTTCCCTCCTTCTTTCTTTCTTTCCTTCCTTCCTTCTTTCCTTCTTTCTTTCTTTCTTTTTCTTTTTCTTCTTTCCTTCTTTCTTTCTTCTTTCTTTTGTGATGGGGTTTCACTCTTGTTGCCCAGGCTGGAGTGCAGTAGCAAGATCTTGGCTCACTGCCACCTCCACCTCCCGGGTTCAAGCGATTCTCCTGCCTCAGCCTCCCGACTAGCTGGGATTACAGGCACCCGCCACCACGTCCAGCTAATTTTTGTATTTTTTGTAGACGTGGGATTTCACCGTGTTGGCCAGGCTGGTCTCGAACTCCTAACCTCAGGTGATCCGCCCACCTCGGCCTCCCAAAGTGCTGGGATTACAGGTGCGAGTCACCGCGCCCGGCCTATTACTGCTATTATTATAGAGTTCAAGGGTACCATGGACTGTTCACCAAAGGCCAATGTGCACCTCCCTGGGTACAGATCCATCTGCTGGGCAGCTCTCAGTCCATCCACCAGGTTGCATTGCCCAGCACTTCTTGGGGAGCCCCAAAACGAGTTTGACCTTGGTCCTGACCCAAGGATCCCACGGTCTGACAGGTTTGGCCTGTGGGCTGCAGCTTACCGACCCCTGCTCTGTAGCGTCTCCCCTCTCTCTGGACCAGAAGGAAAAAATATGCTGTTTCTTCCCCCCGCTGAGGCTCAAGGAGCTCTGGGATGCTGTCTTGGACAGGACGACCAGGTGTGGTATGAGGATTCCGCACTGGGGCCGTGGTCAGCTTTCTCACGGTAAGCTTTGAATTTTCCTCCAGCAACAAAGGAGGAAGCACCCAGGCTTTCTTATCAGCTTTCCAGGTGTCAGCAAGAGGGGACAAGGGAAGGCTGAGGCTTAAAAGCCACCAGGAGTCAAACACTGAAACGTGAATTTGGACTAACTACCACGCAGCATTAGGTTGCGTTTTGTGTTTTCTTTAATCCAATCTGAAAATCATTTTTAATTGGTGTGTTTACATCATTTTTGTGTAGTATAATTATTGATACGGTTGGATTAAAATCTGTCACTTCTGCAGTACTTTTTCATTTGTTCCTGTGTCTTTGCTCTTCTTCTTCTGTCTGCTTGCTCGTGTAGCGAGTATTTATGATTTCATGTTATCTCCTCTATTGTGTTATTATTCATGTCTCCTTTTAAAATTATTTATTGGTTTTCCTGGGTATACAATATACATACAATATACATTAATCACCTTATACCTTCAGACAATACCAATTACACAGAGTGTAAGAATCTTACAAAAGTGTGCTTCAAATACCTGTCTCTCATCTTTCATATTATTTTTGTTGTATATTTTATTCTTACGTATGCTCTAAATCCACAGTTCATTGGTGCTATTTTTGTTTTAAACAGTAATTAAATATAGGAAAAATAGCCTACATTACCTTTATTTTAAAGCTATATGTAGAGCTTCACTTCTTTGATAAATATCAAAGTCTTTATCCTGTATCATATACCTTCTGCGTAGAGAATTTCCTTTTACATTTTTGGTAGCACAAGTATGTAATTATAAATTCTCTCTATTGTTCATCTGAAAACATTTTTCCCTGTATTTTTTGAACAGTGTTTTTGCTGGATATAGAATTCTGCAAAGATTTTTTTCGTTTGAATACTTTAAAGGTGTCACTCCATTATTTTTTGGCTTGCATAGTTTCCAGTGAAAAATCTGCTCTAATCCCTTTCTTTGTATGCAATGTCTTTTTCCTCTGGCTGCCTTCAATATTTTCTCAGTGTGTGTCTAAATGTGTATGTTGTTGTTGCTGTTGTTGCTGTTGTTGTTGAATCCTGCTTGGGGTTTTCCAGGCTCTTGGACCTATGCCTTGATGTTTTTCATTACTTTTGGAAAATTCTCAGCCATTATCTCTTCAAATATTTTCTTCTGCCTGCTTTGTCTTCTCTTTCTGGGATTCCAGTTATGCATATGTTGGACCATTAGATATTATCTGACAGTTCTTTGATTCCCTGTTTTGTTTTTTTTTTTCACTGATTTTCTTCATTTTAAGTTGGGTAATTTATATTGGCCTGTCTTCTGCTACACTCATTCATTCGTCAGCTGTGTCAGATCTACTGATGAATCCATTAGAGGCATTTCTAATTTCTGTTACTATTTTTTTTTCATTTCTAACATTTCTATTTGCTTCTTTCTCATAGTTTCTACCTCTCTGCTGAAACTAGCCATCTGTTCATGGAAGTATTCCATATAGTTATTTTAAATTCTCAGTCTGTTAGTCTAACACCTAGGTTATCTCTGAATCTGGTTCTGTTGATTGATTTGTCTGTCTGTCTGTCTCTCTCTCACTCTAAGTGATGCTATTTCACCATAATACCGTGACTAGAGTGCAGGTGGTTATTCATAGGTGCAATTACAGTGCACTACAGCCTTGAACTCACAGGTTCAAGCAATCCTCCTGCATCAGCCTCCTAAGTAGCTGGGACTACAGGCATGCACCACTGTGCCCAACTGCTTTGTCTCTTGTTCATAGGTGTTGCTTCCTTTATGAGGTTTGCAATTTTGAATTCAATACTTGACATCATGGGTAAGTGAGTTGAAACTGAAGTAAGTAATATCCGTGACAGGAAATGGACATATCTTTTCTTCTGCTGCTAGACTGATTTTGTGTGTACATGCGTGTGTGTGTGTGTGTGTGTGTGTGTGTGTGTGTGTATTTCGAGTGTGGTGATCGGGGAATAGTTTTGTTGTTGCTATGGCTATCATCAATGCACCATCTGCTTCAAATGCTTCCAGTGCTACCTTGTGCTGGTTCTGGTGTGCTTGTGTAAAGGCCGGTTTTCTGAACGATTTTCCTAATGTCTTGTTCCACTCTCAGCTTTAGGCCTGTCCTGTGCACCTGCTTTTACAAGAGGGTTGATCTGCATGCTTTGCTCTCTCTCCCAGCAGCAGATTTCTGTTACCTGGGACTTGCTAACTCCATGGTAGCAGCCAGGAGTGCCTGCTCTTGTCGTGGTCCAGCCTCAACCTTAGGCAGGACCTTCATTTCTTGCTGTTGGAGATGGAGGTTTGTCAGAGATACTGACCATCCCCAGCAGTAAAAGACCGACAATCTGGGCCCAAGATGACTCCCTGTCCCTCTCCAAGGGGTATAGAGTTTTAAAAGGTTCCTTATCTTCAACCTCAATATGTCTCTACCAGTACCTTGAGGAGGACAAGATTTCCTGGCCATTCCGCAATGATTGAAGGATTTTGTTCTTCAGGGGTGAAGGGTGTCAGCAGGGCTCATGCCTGCATTCCTGAAGGCAGACTTTCTCCAGTCTCACTGTCTACCCCAATCTTTCTCATGGGCCCTGATAAATACCCATGGAGTAGAGTCTGTGATGGGAGTCAACTCCCCATGGGTCCATGGTTCCCAGAGGTTTTATACTCTCACAGTGGCCCACCCTTGGCCTTCAGCACTGAATAAAATTCATAGAGTATTTCTGCTCATTATGGTCACGCCGTCTCCTGCCTGCAGGTGAGAAGTAAGCCAGTGTTCACATCCCACCACTCCCCCAGGTGCTTGTCTTCCCTTCGATTTCGAGGGAACCATGTGCCTTGCAACTTCAGCTCTTTGGTGCAGGAAAAGTTATGATTTTGAGGACAATCCGGCTTCCTCTTGCTGATAAGGCGGGAATGACATGCTTTAGAGCTTTCTACATACTAACAGAATCCAGAAATCACCCATGGGATTCTGAAAGACACAGTTTAGGATGACCCTCTGGAGAAGAATGGACCACCTCCAAGGTGGTCACTGCCCACACCAGAAGTGGTCCAGGCTACAGAAGGAGTTTCGACCAGTTGTTGGAAGAGACAACCTCATGGAGGGGTATGGGAGGCTAGTGTACGTACTCAGAAAGGTGTTGCAGGCCTGTGCAACGGTCAGTAAGTGCCATGCAACAGTGCCACGGGATCACCTCAGCACGTCTCCCTCTTCCCTGATCCAGACTCATTCTCAGCCTGGGCCACTTCCATTTCCATGGGCAACTCCAAATAGAGGGTAGGGATCCTGCACTCTGGCCATCCCAACTCGTATTGTTGGAAATTGTTGGGGACCCAGAAAGGTGCATCAGGCCCAGAGCTCCCCTGAGCACCGTCCATGACCCAGCCCTCTGGACTCTGCTCATCCTGAGACCAGGACTTCCCCAGCAAAGCCACCTTCCTTCTCACATTGCCTCTTTCATCATCGTTCTGTCTCTGAGGACAAAGTATTAATCTCCAGTACAAGACACAAGCACCAATTTGGCCTTCAAAAGATCCTTTATTCCCAAAGCTGAGGTCACAAATACAAAACTTGCTCCTTCATGGCCTCTGTCCCCTGCTCCCCACCACCAGACAATTCCCCAGCCATGGTAAGATGCCTTCTGAACCTGCAATCCCTTTCGCAAAAGACCCCAGTCTTTGCTCCTCCAGGCTCCCAAGGCCGGCTGGATCTTCATTCACAGCTCTATGTGTTCTGTCTGGGGTGGCTTCTCCACTGCCTTCTTGGCAAAGAGGTTGGTCCAGAAAGCTACTTCTTTGTCCTTCAGCTTCTGGGCCGCCTGGGTGTTGGCACCAATCTGCAGATACCCTTCCTTCTGGTTGTACTCTGGCCAGTGGGGCAGCCCTTCCCCATTGGGGTTTCTGGAAACAGAATCAATTAGAATTGCCCCAAAGCTGCTGTGTGTTCCCAACAATCTTCAGAGATGTGCGAGGATGCCCAAGTTATCTCTGTCAAGAGGCTTGTATACCTCCAGAGATGGAGAGCTCACTATCTCCAGGGGCGGCCTCTCCGTTTGCAGAGAGCTCTCATTATCAGAGTGCTATGGTCACGGGGTCAGAAGTTTGATCACTAGAACCTTAGAAGCTGCCCCTTCCCAATAGGCATGGCCCGCCCCCCACCCTCACCAGCCGTGCTCTGTCTTTGCCACCAGCCTCACCCATTGCGAGCAAAGTTGGCCCAGAATTTCATCACCATCTTGCTAAGTCTGATCTCCTCTTCTGAGGCACCCTCTGTGGGGAAGAAGAAAAAAAGCCTTTGTTACTCGAAGTGTGGTCCGTGAACCTGCAGCGTCAACATCACATGCGAGTCTGCTGGAAACATAGTCTTGGCGCATGCCCCACACCCACTGAGCTGAGGTCTGCACTTTTAGAAGATCGTGGTGGATTTGTGTGTACTTTACCTTTCAGCATATCTGACCTAGGGCTCAGCAATGGGCATGCATCATTCCATTGGCTGGCTGCCTTTGTCTCCTGTGACCCTCGCCTGCCTCCTCCCCGCTCAGGGTCACAGGAAATGCCCCACCCCAGGGTTTCCTCTACAGCAACCCCACTTTCCAGGGTTGCTCTCTCTTGGGTCTTTTCTCCCTCCCCAGCACACACCCACAATTCACATTCTGAAAAACAACAGAGCCGCAAGGCACCTAAGCAGGCACAGTGAGATGCCCAGAGGCGCTGGTGCGTTCTGAGCAGCCATGGGGTGAGTCCCATCTGATCTGTAACTGCTGAGAGTTAAGACTTAGAAGACACTGTGAAAGGATTTTTTAAACTATTGTATAATGTAAACTAAAAATAAAATCCTGACACCCCCAACTGACTGAACAGACCCTCTCTGGGCTAAGGGGAGCCTCGAAAAACCTTCAACTCTGTTCCTGCCTGGGAACGGACAGGAGGTCAGACACGCCTCATAATACTCCCTCCCTTTTGTGATTTAGACACCACCGGACCAGCATCAGCAATAAAATAAAGGTCATCATTCTGACAGAACACACTCTTTGTGGCAACAAGACACCAAATTAAAAACGAGACCTAAGGCCACGTCGGGCAAGGGTTCAGGCCTGCATCTCTACCCTTAAAGAATCCACTTTGTTCTCACTGCCACGAGGTGCTTCTCTTTCTCTAGCAGCTAAACCAGCACTGGCCTGGAGTTAAGCAAAATGAAAACAATAACAACGGCTGCACCTGGGATACGCAGACAAACAGAACCCTGACTTGCCAGACTTAACTACGGCTTTGATTGCATAAGAGACTGATTTCAGGAACTTTCTCCAGATAAGAACATCACCAGCCATGGACTGGACCTGGCCGGTGTACAGAAGCTCCTCACTTGCTGAGCTTCGTGTCCTGAGAAGACCTTTGGACTTACAGGCCCTAATTGTAATACATTTAAATATTAGGTCTCCACCACCAGGTGAACATGGGCCATGTTACATACATGTTTGTTTAATACACATGTGTCAGGACTGTCTTCATGAATATCCATTGCTCCCCCTGTAACCTGTTGAACATGTATGTTTAGCCAATCCGTTCACATAAAGCTCCTACCCAACCCCTCCTCCAATGAGCCCGTTTCTGGGCTTGGCCGGAGGCACCTTCCCAGCCTGTGGGATGGCCACCTTGCTGACTATAAACCATATAAAAAATATTCTCTTCTCCTGTTCCAAATTCATACATCCTGTGAATTCTAAATCAACAATTATTAAATGTACTAAATGTAAAGGTTTATGAGTTTTTGTTAGAGACAGACAGAAAGACAAACAGGCACACATTAGACCTGACTTAGGGTTAACACCAATTCTAACCTCACCCTCACTCACTGTCTCAGCGCTCCTGGGAGAGGGAAATTGATTGGTGGCTTCTCAGCCTAGAGCAGGGCCCCGCATGTGTCCCACCGCCTATCTTGTTGATGACACAGCCCAGGATTCTGAGTGTCTGTGGCAGAGGGTACATGATACACATCCTCCCTCAGGTGTGTTTGAGCGGGAGGAAGCCGGGGAACAACCCAGTGACATTCAACCCTGTCAGAGTGAATCCTGCAGGAGACCCCCACCACCACCTGTCTTGATGTCACACAGCAGGATTCTGAGTGTCTGTGCAGAGGGCACATGAATACACATCCCTCCTCACATGTGTTAGAGTGGGAGGAAGCCGGCGGACAACCCAATGACATTCAACCCTGTTATACAGAATCAGGAAACTAAGACCAGGAGAGGACAAAATTGCTGAAGGCCACCACACCAAGACTGGAACCCAAGTCTCTGACTCCTAGCTCACAGACAGGAAGGAGCATTACCTTTTAAAAATGGGGCCCCAAAGACGGAGAAGAGCTCATCCCCATGGTCTCCTATCACCGTCTTGGGTTTCATGTCTGATGAGAAGCTTGGACGGTACTGAAACTCATACATGTAGGTGGGTGCTCCAGCATCTGAGAAGACAAGGATTCATGCACAGTTCATGTTGCCAGACACACACCTGGAGGCTACCAAGGTCTCCAGCTCTGCAGCAAACCTCTGGCTGTCAGCACAGTAGAGAAACAGAGTCTCAGGAAAGCTCAGTGATGTGCTCCGGGCTGCATAGCTGTCTGAGGTGGAAGCGGAATTAGAGCCAAATATTTGTTCAATGAACAAATGTTTAATGAATGAATGTGGAAACCCTGGGTCAATTCGTTTAAAACAGCTGCCGGTGCAGGGACCCTGACTCTGCCTCGTAAACCCCTTTGCCTGCTGGTGCATTCTCACACAAGACAATCTCTCTACATCTGGTTACACCGGATATAATTCATTGATAACAGACTCGCGTTCATTCACTTGGATGCCATCTCCACCATGACAGGTGTCTTCTGTTCTGCCTCGTTTTGAGCATTTCCAGTGTTTTTCTCACCCATCCTGAGAAGACTGAAGCAAATCCAAGTTGCTTGTCTGAACATGAGGCTATTTAAATACAAACATATGCAGAGAGGGAACAATCTGCCTCTTGTGTCTCAGGAACCTGCGGCACTCACTGCTTTATAGCTCACTGTCCCCATGTGTCTTGCTGCCTGCCTGGCCTGGGAGTGTTAGGGTGTTAAGGCAGTAAAGCCCTGGCAGAGAAAAGAAGGCGCTGAGCAAGGGTGACCTTGCCTCTCCCCTGCCCTCTCTCCTTCGGCTCTGCCCTCCTCTCCCACCAACAAAGCTCTCCTGTCCCAGCCCCAAGAAGATGCCAGTTTCCCAATGATTGGCTCATTGGAGCCACAGATCGCTGCCCCTTCAGGGCTACCTCGTGGGCCGCCTGGCCCTGTGCCTCAGCACTTTGCACTGGTCATGATACCCACTGAGAAGTGACACTAAGACGGAAAGAGTCAGGGCAATGCCAGGCTGGTGGAGAAAATTTACAATGTCCTCCCCTTTGGGTACAGTAACAAATTTGGAAAATAAAAACAATTAGGAATAATTAGAAGAAACAAAAATATGGAAACGCATAAAGCAAAACTAGGTATCACTCATAATTCCACTACCTGAGGCAAGGGCCATGCATTTTTTGTATTTCCTTCTAAAATTTTTCCATATCCTATATAATTTAAAAATCAATTTTAACAATCAAATTTAAAGTATCACTCATAACTCTTCCACTCAGAGAATGCTTCTTTTTTATTTTAGCATATCTCTCTTTTATGTATTTAACTTGGGATGATATTATATATGGTATTTTTTAGTACACTGTAATCATTTCCCTTTTAAATTGTTTTGTAGAGACAGGGTCTCACTATGTTGCCCAGGCTGATCTTGAAATCCTAGGCTCTCATAATCCTCCCACCTCAGCCTCCCAAAATGCTGAGAGTGTTGGCAAGAGCCACCACCTCCAGCCATCATTTCTTAACATCATTAAAAATTCGTTCACAAAAGGATTTAACAATGGAAGCTCACGCATCCCTAACCTCATGCCCCACCCGCACATGTCATTTCAATGTGAGAATGAAGAATAATCTATTCACTCATCTTTGTCAGCCTCCTGCACTGCACCCTCGGCTCAGCAGGAAGCGCACCTGGGAAGATGCCATCCTTCTGTGGCTCTGTAATCCACCTGTTAAATGGCTGCTTCAAGGTCAAACAAAACTTGCTAAAAGGAGGGTTTGACCTTGCCTTTGCCCCTCAAACATTTTCCAAAGAAACTCAGAGCCAACCATAGAAGAAAGAGCTTTTGTGAATGATAGAACTTATTATAGGCAGCAAGCTGCCGAAAACATACTTTGTAAAACTCTTTGGCTAAAGCCATTGATATTTATACAATTCTTACAATCACAACACAAGTCTTCAGAGGAAAGTAGCGCACAGATTTGGGTAATGACAATTAGACATAATAAGAGAAGCAGAGACAATGAGAGGGCTAGTCATGGAGGACATGCAGATTAAAACAGGCTGATGTGCTTCTTGTTGGTGGGGAAGGCTTATGAAACTGGAAGTGTTATGCTAATTTTTAACCTTAGCATCCCAAATGAGAAAGAGAATTAAGAAATCCACATTCTTATGCAGTGGAATGCAATTTTACAATATTTGCCCAAAGTTCTAAAACATTTGCATTGTCCAACCTAGTTATTTACTTCTAAAAATAATCCTAAGAAAATTATTAGACATGTGTTTAGAGACTTATGAACATTAGGCTGAGCTCAATGTTATTGTAGCATCAGAATGTGAGTAGCCAGGCTAAACATCTAATAGGATATGAATATTAAAGTCTATTTAACACAGCCATTTCATGGAATAAGGAATGCTTTGATGAGTTTGTGTCAACATTGAGAAAATCCTCACAACATAGTGTTCTATGAACAAAAGTAAAATATAAAATTGATTTTTAAAGTATATAGGACATGGAAAATCTTTAGACGAAAACACAAAAAATTTATAGCACTTGCCTCCAGGTAGTGGAAATATGAGTGATACATAGTTTCTTCTTTTTGTGCTTCCATATTTTTGAAAGTTTCTATAATTTAACATATTAATTTTATATTCAGAAATGTTATTTTATCAAAAAGAGTGAGACAACAATAAGTGAAAGTAGATAAAATCTGTGTAGTCCTGGCAAAAAAAAAAAAAAAAAAAAAAACCCTGAACTTAAAGTCATGGGAAACCAGATGATAAACATAAGTTCAGTATTGCTCAAACCATCAGAAAATGGAGATGGGAACTCTATATATAGATCAGACGCAGAGCATAGGGCAACGGCAAGTTTAAGAAAGAACAGATTCAACTCCAGTGGTCTTGGTTAAAGGTTTTTATCAGGACCCTGTGAAGAAATGAGGGTTATGAGCACCTGCCCCTTCCTGTGCAAAGGTGTGTCAGGGCACCTGCTAGTTAAGCGTTAGCTAGTTTTTATCATGCTTATGAAGTTCTAAATTTAAAAACCCTTCCAGCATGGTTAGAGAGAGGACATTTCCTAGCTTGCAGACTAGGCGAATGAGAGCTGGAAGAAAAAGAATCCTGTGAACCTCCTCTAGCTGGCACGCAGGAACAGACACTCCTCTCTAGGTGAGCACACACATCCCTAACGTCATGCCCCACCCACACAGCCTTGGGTCAGTGGTAGAAGGTCCTGTATAGACCCTGCCCTTGCCCTGTGCTTGCATGCTACTGCACGCACTGAGATGCATAAAAGCCAGCCTCAGACATTGCCATTCTACAGACCACCTCCCCCACACCCGCCCTGGCTCCTCTCTCTGGCCTTCTTGGTCCTGGACAATCCTCTGGATCCCATGCAGGGCTCCCACTTTTTATCCAGCTCCAATACTTAACAAACTTGTTTGCAGCCGGCTCAGACCTTAAAACCCTTCCACGACTCATCTTTCAATATTTGTCCTACAGCAGCCCTATGTCCCATGATAACTCCAGGCATGGAGCCCTTGCAGCAGATGCTTTCAGTGTCTCACCTATATCCCCTTTTCCTGGGCATGCCAGCCTGACTTCCACCTCCAGCATCTGCAGCTCCCAGCCTGAGGCCTTTGTCTGTTCACAAGAGACTACTCTGCCCTTGTGTGCAGCAGGACAAAGTCATAGGGAATAAACAACTCCTTGCAAGAACCTTCAAACAATGACCAGTGGAAGCTGGTGGATAAATACCCGGCTCCCTTGCCACTCAGATGGGATGCCCCTGAGCCCTGTATTCTCCGTGTTTCCATGAGTTTCCCAGCTCCAGTTGTCCACAGAGGATACTCCCTTGGCAACACATCATGGATTGGATTCCATCTCTTTCCTCTCTCACTTCCCCACCTCCCTACTGCTGTTATCTGGGAACATCACCTTAAAAATCCACTTGCCTCTGGATTCTTTTTCTCACAGTCTTCTGCTGGCATAAACCAAAATAAGACAGCACCTCATCCCATGCCATATGGAATCAGCTTTTGAGGCCTGACCCTCGGCTGTTTCCATGTCTGTCTATGTTGGGAGGTAAGTGGGTCAGATACAGAAGCTGGTGGGGTCCATATCCCTCCCCTGTTCGACCTCTAGGACTCACCTCTGTGGTTCCGGGCCACAGTCACAGATGGGACACCGAACAGCACGTCCCCCATTAAGTCCAGGAACAGGTCTTTCTTTTTGACAGGGTCGTCTGTTCCTCCTAAGTACTTTGCAATGGCTTCTGGAATCAGTTCCTTAGGAATGTGCTAAAATAGATCAATAAAGTGACCACCACCCCCTGGTGAGTGATGTAGCTTCTCCAGCCCACCAGGAAGGCCTACCTCAGTGGTGAAACTCACAAGCCCTGTGCAACTCCCCGCTAGGGTGGAAAGTGAAGTGGGAAAGGTGGAAAGATGGGGGAAACCCTCAGGCCCCAGTCTTCATTCTGCAATTTAATTGCTCTATGATTTGGGCAAGTCCTTGTCCCTCTCTGGGTCTCAGCCAATTCCCGTGATTCCTAGATTCTTACAAGAAGGGGATAGGACTTCAATAAGAGTGACATGGCTGTCTTCTGGTCCAGTTTCCCTTTGGAGAGTGGATAGCTGATCAACTGTTTAAAAAAAAAAGTTAAGCATTTATGAGTGATTGGGAATTAATGAGAAGAAACAAACTTACCACCCAACCAAATCAATACAGTCTGAAGGTCCTCAAATTTTGTTGGGCTTTCAGGGGCATGGGTTTTTACTGAAATGGGCAAAATTAATGAATCAAACGGGCTTATATCCAGAAATTCAAGCATTACAAAGATTACAAAAAAAAATTGGAGAAGCTGTGACAGTGTTTTGCAGTGTGTGTGTGTGTGTATGTGTGTGTGGTTGGGATCCCTACAGTGGTCAGTGACACACAGAGGGAAAGTTTCTGCCAGGCCAGTGTGGAATAGAGGGCTCTGGGGAAGAGGACACAGACCTCCCATGTACCCCCACCTGGCACAGATGACACAGAAAGCCTTAGATCCTGCCTTCATGGCTTTGGTCTTTGGTATAACCTCTGAAATCCTTCTGAGGGGTGAACTGCACATCTCTACGCACATAACAACTCTTCCAGAACCTCTGCACTTACAGACTCAATCAAACTCTAGCCTCACTTCTAGCAGCTTAAGGCTGTGTCCCTAGAATGACCGCAGCATCCTTAACATGCCTGCCTGTGAAGGCTCAACTCTGCCAGGATGATTTACTCTTGCTCCAGCGAAAACCTAGAGAAAAGCAGATGTCCCCTGGACCCAAATAGAGCAGTTACTTTAGAAAGCCTGCAATAATAAACCCTTTCTCTGTCGTTTGGGATGTGAATCTATCACCCAACCCTGTTTCCTGGGGGACGTGAGAGCCTTCTCTTTGCAGTGCAAACATTCAAGGAGCTCACTCTTGATCTTCCCAGTCCCTGTGGAAAGAATAGAGCCTGACTTCAGTGGGTTCTTCCTGCAGTCTAACACATGGCTTCCTGTCCTAAAGATAAGAGGAGTTTGTTTCTGCCCCAGGTGAGCCAGGATGAAGAGATCCAGGTGGTCTAGTCACATGGACCAAGCCTCTCCCCATAGACCACAGTGTGTTTCCCTTGGCGCTCCTGGCTTATGAAACATCACCAGGCTTTTGTTTTGGGGATGTGAGTCCAGTCCACGCTGGACTATTTCCCCTATTGCAATCATATTACTGAATAAACCTGTCCTACTGCTTTAACAAGGGTCAGTTTTGTTTATCTTCAACTGGAAGGAGAACACTTCTTTACTTCTAGAACTCAATTACTTTTTCCATTTATCTGTATCCAACTTTTATTTTAGGTTTGGGGGTACCTGTGCAGGTTTGATCATGGGTAATTTGGGTCTCTGGAGTTTGCTGTATAGATTATTTTGTTACCAGGTATTGAGCATAGCACCCGATTAGGTAGCTTTTCCATCCTCATCTTCCTCTGACCCTCCACTCTCTTAGTAGAACGTGATGTCTACTGTTCCCTAGAAGTCAATGGTAACTCAAGAAGAAGCCACTTTCTTTGGATATTTTCAATGAGGTGATGAAGAGCATGAGTGATTTTCAGGGGAACTACGCACACCCAGCCCGAGGTAGGAAGCCGGGAAGCCCCCGACTGCCTCTCCAGACTCCTCAACTCCTTCCCCCATGTAGGCCCCCTCAGTTTTCCCATCTGCACAGTTATTTTCTCTACTGGTCCTCCCAGCACAGACACTTCAGGATTCTTCAACAGGAAGATAATCAGAGAGTCTGGGGAGAGGGGATCCCAGGGCACTGATATCCCGGTGACAACTGTGCCCTCCTGGAGAAGATTTCCATGGAAATGGTAACTCCTGCTGAAGGGAACAGCTGCCCAGGACTCAGAGTGTGGCTCGCAGAGGGAAGCACTTCTGGGACTAGAGACAGGAGGGCTGATGGGGGTGGGTGAGTCCCTCCAAGAGACGTGTGCCTTCTCACCATTGGAAGCATCCAGCCAAACTCCTGCTTGTTAATTCCGACCATGTAGGGGACAGTGTGGAACTTCCTTTCAGCTTGAAGCTCTTCAGGTGTTTTCAGCAGCACCACCCCATCAATCACGGTGGCCAAAAAGTGGTGACTCTGGGGGAGAGAGAAGTGCAGCGCCTGTGATTCCCTCCCTAGTCACACCCATGTCCCCAACTCTTCCTGTCTGAGGGTGAGACCAGTACCACAGACCGGCATGGCTATGGGCCACGGCTGCACATACTCAGGGTCCTAACTTAAGGGGGTAGGTCTCTGTGACTCAGGGGTAGAACTTCAGGCAGAGGCTGACACTGGTCAGATGATGAGGAGAGGAAGAAATCTTCACTCAGATTGAAATACATATATTATCTATATAAAATTACATGTCTATATATTTCAATTTGAAGTGCATGCATTTCCCTCTGTGTGTCCACAGTTGATTTTCGGTAGTCCCAGCAGTTGTTTTCGATAAAGCCCCCATGAGTGCTGAATTAGAGAATACAGGGTCATCACTCAAGGGGGAAATACTGGGTTAGGTTCTTGCAAACCTCTGGCCACAACATTTTCATCAACCTTCTTTTATGTGTGGGTTTCTGTTGAAAGAGACTTCCACGGCTCCATCCCACACAATAGGTGTTACTTTAGCCCTTTCCATCACAGCCTCATGTATGAATCGGCCAATTTCCTTCTCCTTTTTCTGAACATGCTATTATGTGGATTTTTCACCACCAAATGCACGGCCAGCAGCACTGCAGCTCCTGCCTCATCCAAGCTTGTCTCACACAGGCGCCTTCCCCGTAAGGCACAGCACAGCCTGTTTAGCTCAAGAACGCCAGACAGCAGCGCTACTCTTGGGGCCACTCTAAACAGTGACATCACCACAAAAAGCACAAAAACGTAGAACACACGGCACTAAATAGACCGCGAAGAGGACACTTGTAAACGTCAGAGATGAAACAAGAAGACAGAGGTTGCCTCACCAGATCTCAGATGGAGGAACATGCCCATCATGCAAATCCAGCTTCCCCTGCTCTGTACCTGCCTGTGTGACCATGAAAGCGCCACCAGTATCGATTTGGGGTTATGAGGACATTTTAGCAAGCAGGTGAATTTATAAACGCAAAATCCATGATTAATGAGGAAGAGATTATGCTATCTATCTATTTAAACAAGAGCTGTTATTGATCCACGGGTGGCTTTGAGGAGGTACCGAACCCTGGTCACTCAAGGAGCCTAGACTAGGACGAGATTCCCTATTAGAGAGAAAATCAAGCGTAAAAGAATCAGTGATTAACTCACAGTATATTGATCCATGTCTTAATTTTATGTTTTACCTTTAATGAATAATTTTTATGTGGTCACAGATTAGATAGAGTCTGACTCACGCGTTGCCATCACGGCAGCTGGTTCTGGGTACAGTTATATTTCATATTTAGTCACAATGGTGTAGTTGCTAAGATAGAGCATGGACTTTGAAACCAGATTAACTGGATCTGAAGCCTGGCTCTGTTACTTACTGGCTGGGAATTTCACCTGTTTGGGCCTCAGTTTTCTCATCTAAGAGGTGATTTATTGTGAGGATTAAATAGCTGAACACATGTAAAATACTTAGCACAGCACCTGGTGTCTGGAAAGGCTGAATAACTGTTAGATATTACTTGTTAGCAAGGTTGCTGTGGGTCCCTCTCACAGACACCAGTCCTCTGTGCCATCTTCCCAGTTTCACGCCCCAAGGGCTCTGTTTCCCTCCTGGATATCAGATGGAACTGGAAAATTCCTAGACTTTGAGACCCTATGGCTTCCGGGACCTTTGGTCTGCCTACAAAAGCCAATGAATTACAAGCTAGTTCGGACTGCCTTGGGGGAGATGTTCTGAAAAGTGGACCAGACCTAGCTGGACAAGATCAGATCCTAATCCAATATGGCTGATGACACAGAACAGGATTGGGGTGCAAGTCTGGGTGCCTTGAGAGGCTGTGCAGTTCCGGCAGGGCTGCCGTGAGGGGCCAGCAAGAGGAGCAGCCCCTCTGGAAGGAAGACACAGGGCAGACTACGTGGAGGAGGTGCCGCCCGCCTGCGGTGGGCTCTGGGCAGTGAATGGTATTGACAGGTGAGGAAAGGAGTGAGAATTTCTAAACAGTGGGAACTGCATGAGCAAAAGGACATAGGTGTCACTGTGCAGGGTAAATTCCAGAAACAACCAAGAGTTCTGGGCTTGGAGAAATGCTGTGGGGCAGGGTCTAGAGGGAGGGACAGGTGCAGAGCCTACCTTCTGCACAGTCTGGCACACAGTGTGCACACAGGTGTGTTTTGAAGGACTAACTCCATGGAGGGAAGGGGATTTGTCTCATAAGGAAGGTCAGGCTTTTAAAAAGTGGGGGTGACGTGCTCTAATTCTGTTAAGGAAGGCCAGTCTGGCTGCACCATGAGACATGGAAATGGGGAGAGAAGGTGAAGTAGAAGAGGATAAAAGTTGAGGCAAGAGACGGGAGCACCTCAGTTGGGTGACAGCCATGCTGGAAGACTGCCATCAGCAACAATGACAAGTGATTGTTGTCCACTTAGAGTTTGCAAGTGGCTGCCCTGTGTGGGCACAACCTTGTTGTGTCAGAAAACTCAGGGCGTCCTCCACTTCTCCCCCTTTCTTACCCCTTGAATCCTGTCCATCAGCAAATCCTGTCAGCTATTCCTTCAAAGATATCCAGACTCCAACCACTCCTCCCATCCCCACTGCCACAGCCCTGTCTAAGCAGCCAGGAGCCCTTGCCTGGATTATGGCAAGGCAGTGGCTGTCCAGCTGGTCAACTGCATCCACTCTGCCCCTTTCCTACAGTCTATTTGAACACCAGAGACAGAGACCTTTGTGAGATCTAACATCATGTGACTCCTCTGTTCAAAACCTCCAAAGGCTTCCCATCTTGCTCTGAATCCAAATCCAAGTACTTTAATTGATCTCTCTCCCACTGCCCATTACCTCTGTAGCCTCAAGCCAGTCTGTCACCACTCTCAGTCCTCTCCAGCCAGACTGGCCCCTTCCGTCAGGGTCTTTGCAGTGACTGTTCCCTCCACCTGGAATAGGCTTCTCCAGTTTCCTGACAGCTGGCTTCCTGCCTCCTCCAGAGCTTGGCTCATATGCCACCTTCTCATTGAACCATTCCCTGATCCTGCTACTTAAATTGAAGCCACCCACAAACTCTACACCCTAATGCTGCACACCATCAAACAATACATACTTGATTTGCTTTTTTATTGCACTGTCCTTGTACTGTAATGGAAGGTCCCAAGAGGGCAGGGAGTCTTTCTTTTTTCACTGCTATATCCCCAGCTCCTAAAAAAGTCCTGGCACATAGGAAGTGTTTATTATCTTTGCTGAATGAATCTTATGTACTCCGCCCATGACCATTTAGGAGAGTGCTGTGATCTCCAGGGAGGCAGCAGAGAGGACAGGATTGTAAGATTCTGCAGAGGTGATGTCACCAGAAACTGTCAACCCACTGGGAGGTGGGGATGAGGGTGGAGTTGAGGAGATTGGGAGAATACTGTTGGAGTTTCCTGTGTGCTGGGAGGAGGCGAGTGTCCTTGGACTGAGATTTAGGCTTCCCCTCTCCTTGGCTAATCATCGCTGTTACCTCTGCCTCCGGATTGTGGAAGGTTCTGGTTCAGCCTCCTCTTACAGTGCCATTTTGGGGAGCAGAAAATGTAAAAAAGCAGGGGAGTGGGCAGAGCCCAGGGCACACAGAGGTGATCCCTGGGAGCACTGGACTGGGAGTCAGGAAAATGGGTTCCAGGCCAGCCACTAGTCTTCCCGGCTGTGTTACCCCGGTGAGTCACTATCCCTCTCTGGGCCTCAGCAGCAAACACACAGGAGTTACTATAATTACCCAAGAGATGATTCTTTCACTCACAGTTAATTGGAGCTTAAAGGTGCTAAGACTCAAAACCTGTAATCCAGAAACAAAAGGTCCTTACCTCTCTGGGGTCTCCCTGTAAGTCCAGAGATAAGAATTTCTGTGAAGACAAAGGCAGAGGATGTGGGTGAGAGAGGCTTCCCAGGAGAACACTGAGCTGGGTGAGTGGGGCAACAGAGGTGTCAGGTTCTTCCCGCATCACTCCGTGAATTCGTATATCTATATGCGACCTGCGGTGCTCCATCTCCCTGAACATGAATATTAGTTCAGGGATGGGCATACACTCATGTCAATCCAATAGAGTTTACCCCAAAACTTTTGCAGGAATTGTTTAGAAAGAGGGTTTTTAAGCAGATAGGACAGAAGTCTAGAGTGCTGTTGTCTTTAACCTTCCCAGGAGATATATCTGCCTAAGAGTGAAGCCAACACAGAGATGTGCAAAGCTGAAGGATAGAGAATGGTAGATTCTCAATAATATCCTATGATCATCTGGATCCAGCCATGCCTGAAGCCATCAACTCCTGAGATTTTCAGTTTACACGAGGATGCTATTGCAACACATTTCTTTTTCTGTTCAAGGCACTTGGGAGAGTTTCCTCATCTCCATTAGAAAGCCCTGACTCATGCAAGCTCACTGAGTCTCATCCTACCCCACGCTTCTCTTTGGTGTGTGTTCACCAAGATTGCAGTGACTGTAGTGTTGCACTGTAGTTCCCAGATTTGACCTGTGCTCAGGATGTAACCAGTGCAGGTCCCTCCATTAAGGATTGAAGTCCCACTAGCCAGGAGTGTGTGTGTGTGTGTGTGTGTGTGTGAGTGTGTCTGTGTGTGGCTCTTTGTGTGTGGGTGTCTGTGTGTGTCTCTGTGTGTGTGTGTCTGTATGTGTTTCTCTGTGTGTGTATCTGTGTGTGTGTGTGTTTGTCTGTGTGTCTGCCTATGTGTGTACTGGAGGCAGTGCGTAATCATGGAGGTGCTTCCACAAGATCTCAGAAAAACTCAAAAGAATGCTCCAGGATCTTAGGGATGGGTTTTCCCAAAGACTCAACTCTTCCCTTTTAAGCTGGGTCCTCTGATGCCACATGCAGAATTGCTGGAATATTTGCCTCCTTCCAGGCGTTAGAAAACAGTTGTGTTTTAATTCTTTGAACACTTTGGTCACTTAGAGCCTGAGCCAAGACCTAAGCACCAAGACCAATTGGACTCAACTCATGGAAACACAAGCAGAGTCCAGTGGTAGAGGCCAGCCCTGGGACCCAGGAGTAGCCTCAGGTCCAAAGAGAGAGTCCAGGCTACTCCTGAGCTTGGAATTCACACTCTTCCCCCTCAAAGGGAATAGTTCCCAATGGCCCTGGGTGCTGTGTCATCTGGGTGTTTGTCCTCCTGGGCTTCCCTGTGATGAGAGACTGCCATGGCCATCCAACAATCCTAAAGGTCCCCAAGTCCTAATATGTGAGGATGGCAGGGAGCAGGGATGGCAGAAGATACTCTAGACCCGCAGGTGTCAGTTCTGTGTCCCACAGTGTTGCCTCTGTGACTAATTTGAACTGTAACATGGGCCAATTACAAAATTTCTCTGTCTCTGTTACCTCTGTTAAAACGGGCACAATGATCTCAAAGCTGAATTTCTCAAGAAAGATAAGGTGGAGTCAGGGTTAAGGGCATGAACTCCTGAATTCCACTGTCTGGTCTCAAATCTGGCTCCTCCACCTTCTCTGTGAAGCATTCCTAATGACTACAATGAATGCTTCCCCTCTGTGCTGCCACCATACTCAACCTGCGAAGTATATGAATGTGTTTCTCTTTGGATAGTTCCTTGAGAGCAGGGACTATGTCCACTTCATGTCTGTTTTGCTACCTCTAACACCCACCCCTACATATTTAGCATGGATGGATGGATGGATCAATGGAGGGATGGATGGAGTTGGTCAATACATGGAGTACAGTTGAATTGAATGGATACGTGAATAGATGGGTGAAAACTAGCAGACAGGCGATAACTGGATTGTTGATTTTGGAGGAATCGGTGATGGAGTTGAGATATAAGGTGGCTGGATGATCCATGAATGGTGGATGGATTGAAAATAGATAAATACAAAGTTATGAATAGGTTGACATTACATTGATAAAAAGATATGAGTGAATTGGATGAATTAGTGAACAGATAGATGGATAAGACAATCATAGACGGATTAACGAATGGGTGGATGGATGACTATCCTAGGATGACAATTGAGTCAGAGTCTCAGAAAATCTAGAAAACTAGACCACCCACTAGGTCTAATACAGACAGTTCCTAAGTCAACCAAGATAAATTGTGACATCTTTCTGAAAATCTTTGAGCTTAATATCTCCATCCTCCAAATTCAGGATGATGGTGTCCCCTGGGAATATGTAACATTTCATTTCTTAAAAATACATCTGAAAACAAGAATGGCAAAATATTAAATTTTGGTCAGGATTGGGGATTGTTACACAATTTCTTATCATGTTATTTTTTGACTTTCTTTTTTTACATTTGTGGCATTTTACAATAAGAAAGGACAAATCAGATTCCCTATTCAGATACTGAGACTCCTGAGAGTTGAGACATTGTCCCAGGTAACTGTCCCTGGGCAAGAGGACAGCTGAAATGAAGAAGTCTGGGACCAAGCTTACAGGGTTTGGGCTATGGGAACAGTCAAACTACCATTTTCAATGTCGTCTCCAAGAGCTCCTCTTCCGTCTTCTGTCGCAGGCAGTGAACCATGACAGCTGAGGTGGTGGTTTTGCACCCAGCAGTGATAGCAATTTTCTTCAAAGATCACAGGCAACAACAGAGTTCAAGAGCGACATCCCTTCCCTCCATCAAAGAGGAAAGTGGCATTCTGTACCAAGCCCAACTTGTACTAGCGGCAGGGAGCAGCAGAAGATACTGTAGACCCGCGGGTGTGGGTTCCAGGTTCCATGGAGCGTTGCCTCTGTTACTAATCTCAATTGTAACATGGGTCAATTATGTAATCTCTCATCTCTGCTACCTTATCTCCATTGAAATGGACATAATCATCTCAAGCTGAATGTGTCAAGAAACGTGAGGTGGAGCTGGGATAGAGAACATGGAATCCTGAATTTCCTTTTCTGCTTTCAAATCCTGGTTGTTCCACTTACCAGCCATTAGGCAGACCCTGAGAGACACAAGACACCATCACTGCCCAACAAGGCACCAGGCCCTGGTACATAGGAGGAGTGTGGTCACTGACAGGGCACTGTACTGGCTGCTAGGGCCATGAGCTGGAGTCCCAGCTCTGCCCTGATCACCTGCTGCCCTTGGCAAATCCCTTCCAAGCCCTGTGTTGGTTTGCTGGGCTGTGAAACTGGGATGCTGATCAAGGTGTCTCCTTGCCCTTCCTGCTCAGCCATTGGTGCCTCAGTGATTCTAGGAGAACATTAGCTACAACCGACCGCAAGAGAGACCCCTGAGGATTCAGGAGCATAGAACCAAGGGGGTGCGGGTGTCCAGCCGGAGACGTACCAGCCGGAGACCTACCTTAGCCAAGGGCTTGACATCACCTTTCTTCACCAGAACAGAAGTGAGGGCCATGCCACTCTCAGAAATGGCCCGGTGGAAGAGGTTCTTGGCCAATGGAGACAAAACCTGACAGCAGAGTGGAGGGGAGGAGAGTTCATGCTCAGGAGTGGGGTCAGTGACTCACTCGCTCTTCCAGGCTAGATCTACTCCACTATAAAACCAACACAGGACTGAGGAATCCAGTAGTGGGCTGACCCTCTGCCCACCTCCAGGCAGGCGGAAGTCTTCCTACAGCTCCCAGAACCTCTCATCTGGGTTTGCATCCCAGATCCCCCAGTGTCTCCTGGACCCAATCCCCAATCCCAGCAGGACCCCTCACACCTGAGGTTGTGTCTATGACCCACAACCCCTGCCCCATCCCTCCCTATCCTCGGCTCCATCCCTCCTTCTTCTGCCTGCCTCCCCTAGCCCACTGGACCACACAGTCACAAAGGCTGTTGCCTCCTTCTTGGGCATGGACCAGCCATCATACCACCCCCGAGGAATTCCCAGCCTGCTCAGTGTCCATGTCCCCTCCACATGTAGGTCTGGTTTAGCCAAACAATGACCTCTGTCCACCTCTTCTCTCTGCCTGCCCTTACTCATAATTTATGCCTATTCCTACTTCCCAAGAGAAGGGATGTGAGTCCTTATGTTAAAATGAGTGGGAAGGAGAGAGAGAAAGAGAGAGAGAGAGAGAAAGAGCTCAACCAAGCTGGAAGAGGAGAATGCCTCCATTGCAGGCTGCAACTGGAGATTCGTATGGCCCCGGGACACTAAGCTGAGCTCTGAGCTTCCTGGGGGCCAAGGAGAGCTGGTCTTTAGCTTTCTACCCCCTGATGCTGGGCTGTGAGTAGGGCCAGTCCTGAATCCAGGTATTGCAATCAGAGGTATCCATAGCTGGATTGACAGGTGTCCAAGAGGTCTCATCTGCATCACATCAAGCGTGGGGTTGGGCCCGGTGCCAGGAAAACTCACAAGAACAGAGACACTTTCTCCTCCCGCTGACTCTCCAAAGATGGTCACAGAGCCTGGGTTCCCTCCAAAGCTGGCAATGTTGTCCTGGACCCAGCGCAGGGCAGCCAGCTGGTCCAGGTGACCCCAGTTCCCCGGGCTGTGTTCATCCCCTGTGCTGTGAGGAAGAGAACAGGTTGAGGGTGGGGAGAAGAGATGTCATGCAGGACCTTCAGGACCACAGATGGGGCTAGGGGTTCTCAGTGAACCCTTAAGAATAAGGCTGGGCTTCAGCATCTCTGAGACCCTGCTTTCATTAGTACAGCATTGTGGTGATGTATGGTTCTACATTCACTCAACTGGCAACTATTTACTGAGCATCTACTGTATGCCTGACGCTGTCTTATGAGCTAGAGCACATCTGAGAGCAAAACAGGCAAAACCTGTGATGACACTGAATTCCCACTACAGATCACAAGCAGATAAACAGATACATAGAGAGAATATAATGATGTCAGGTAGTCAAAGTGCACTGAGGTAAATACAATGGAGTAAGGAAAAAAACAGGAGTGGGACAGGGGGTGCCATTTCAGATCCCAATCAGGGAAGGCCTTTTGGAGGCAGTGACATTTGAGGTTTTGGAGGCAAAGACCTTCATAAAACAAGCACAATGAGCACATGAACCTTGTAAATATCCAAAGAAAGGCATTCCAGGCAGAAGAAAAAGCAAGTGCAAAGGGCCTGGGGCCCAGTGAAAGAAAGTGTGAGTCAGGAGGTGCAGCTAGAGAGGGACCTGGGGCCTGGCAAGAATTTCGGCTGTCATGGTAAGGAACATGGGAAGCCCCCGCAGGGTTTTGTGCAGAGGCATCACATGATTCAACGCACATGTTAAGTGATCACTCTCGGTACTGTGCAAATCAGCTTCAGTATCAAAGTGGCAGGGATCTGAAAGTGTTAAAGATCATAATCAAGGTGACAGACAGAGAGCTTTGGCTGGGCTAGGAGCCAGGGAGGAGGTGCAAAGTAGTGGACTCTGAGTGGATTCTGAAGGCGGAGCCAAGAGAGTTGTGAGAAAAGAGACAGTCCGGGCTGCCCACAAGGCCTTCTCCTGAGCCCAAGGGAGGATGTGGCAGCAGCAGCTGAATGGAGGCGTGGTGGGAGGAGAAGGGGGTCTCTGTTGGGGAGGGGCAGTGGGAGTCAAGGATTCAACTTGTCCCTGGGAAGAGTGGGGCGCCCTTTAGACAGCCAGGGGTGGGGAGGAGGCAGTGAGTGATGCCTGTGGGCTTCAAAGGTGAGGTGGGCTGGAAACAGGGGCTCTGGCTGCTCCCTGGGATCACTGGGAATTAGTAAGGAGGGAGAGGGAGACAAGAGAGGCCTGTGGACAGGGAAGAGGGGGGACCAGGAAAGGGGCTGGGAAGGAAGCATGTCACAGAGGCTGAGCGGCCATCTGCTGCTGCTGGGAGGTCCTGAGAGGTTGGGTGGACAGCAGGGGGAGGTCATTGATGATCGCAATGAGACCAACCGAGTGGCGTGTTCAGGAAGAAACCTGACTGGCATGGAAGGAGGAGAACCTTAGAAAAGGTTCATAGCAGTTGCGCCTTGAAGGAGATCTGACTCCTGTCCCCATGGAGACCTGATGGGAAGACTCCATCCTTGCTTCCCGCACTTGCCAAATTTCAAGCAGAAAACGGGGTGAGTGGGTCCCAACACTCCTACAGGAAGGGGTCAGATGCTCCCACACCCCACCATCTGCAGCCCCCATTCCTTCACCCACAACATGCCCTGAGCTCCCTCTGTGACTCTGCCCCTTCCCTCCTTTCTATGAGAAGTCAGATGTGTCAACCTTCACCTGCTGGGCTGCCTGCTAAGTGTCATGACAGAGAAATGCAATGTGCTGGAGAAACATAGGTGAAGAGGAGATGAGTCTTTCAGTGGAGGTAACTGGGGGCTGGGTCTTGCAGGATGAAGAGGTGTTCTTCGGGTAGAATAAGCATTCCAGGCAGAGGGAACAGCACATACAAAAGCTCAGAGGCAAGTGGATGAGTAGCTGGGTAGTGAGAGGGTAGGTAGTGTCCAATTATGAAGGGGCTTGGATGCCTTACTGTGGAACCTAGCTAAGCACCCCTGAGGGCTGGCATGACCAGAGCTGGGTCCTAGCTAGCATCCTTGTTCTGGGGGCCAAAGTGCAGTGAGGAGAGTCCAATTTCTTACCTGAAGAATCCCCAGATGCCCAGGCGATATTGAATGGTCACCACCACCACGTTTTCATGGGCAGCAAGGGCCAGCCCATCATAGGTTGATGCCGCACCCACCATCAGCCCCCCTCCGTGGATCCACACCATCACCTGGGCAGAGAGGAAGCAACATACCAGTTACAGGACACAGAACCAGGGAGCACTCAGAAGATGTCTTGTTTGGTGACCTACCTGTTGGTTACAACAGAAGGAGGATGCTATCCAAATTTCACAAGCTCCCAGCCACTTTGCAAAAGGCAATCTCTCTCCTGCATAATTCTCCCAACTGGGGCCCAAGCCCCCACCCTACTGCACATACCCTGGCTGTCCCTTCCTTTCTACCAGGCCTCCAGTGCCTCCTCCCCAAAAGGCTCCTGATGCTGAGAACATCATCATGGGCATAGCAAAGGCTAAGGATGTCCTCTTCTCCCCCTCACTCCCATCACCCTCAAGCCTGGACTATTCATGCACTCAGCGTACCCATGGGGCAGCCCTTGTATCTCAGCTTCATCTCAGTTAACTCTCTCATGGTGAAGTAAACTTCTCTGTGCATAAATGATTGTCTCGAGAAGCACACGTGCCTGTGATGGTGTCTCTTCCTCAAATGCCTCCTTATGCCTCTGCATCCCCAAATCCTATCCACCCTGCAGAACCCAGCCTAAAACCCACCCACTTCAGGATGCCTTCAGTCAATGGACTAACACTGTCGAGAACTTAGCATGTGTCAGGGACTCTGCTAATACCGGAGGATGAGAGTGGATACAATTCCTCATGCATGATTCTTGCATTTTAAAAGTCCACATAGTGGGGAAGAAGTGAGAGTGGCTAAAATAATAATATTGTAATAATATTATTCATGAAATAGAAAAGAACTTGTAACATAAACTATGTCCCAAGTGCTGTTCTAAGCACAGTAAAATAAACTATACATTGGGTAGGTACTAATAATGTCCCATTATCCAGGTGGGAAAATGGAGGCACTTAACCTGCCCAAGGTCCTACAACTCAAAAGTGGTAGCAGCAGGACTTTAACCCAGGCAGTCTGCCTCCAGAGTCCACATGTTGAGCTGCCCAGCACACTGCAGGCGCCGGCCACAGTGCAATGACTCCACTGTTAGGGCAGGGGTATGAGCCTGCCTCTGCCTTTTTAGCCAGGGACTGAGATCACCCTTGACTGATCATATGTGATGATTCCCATTTTGAGGAAACAGAGGCTTAGAGAAGTTAAGAAACTCCCAAGTCTCTCAGCTAGTCAAAAGCAGAACCAGGATTTAAACCCAGACCGTGTAGTTCTAGAGCCTGTGGCCATTCCTGGAGGTTCTCCTGCCTCCAGGTTCCCAGAACCCTTGTTTCTCCCACAACTCTAATCCCTGCCTGCCTCCTGGGGAGGGATTGAGTGTGCATTCATCTTTGTGTGAAGACTGAGCCTGAAGGCTGGCCTGCAATAAAGTGCTGAAGGGAGGATATGTCTCTACAGCCCAGAAGGCAAGATCCTTGAAGGCAGGGGCTGTGTGGAGTGGATTCATGTTCCTCCTTTCCCTGAAGCCCTGGGTCTAACTGTGTATATGGGGCACTGAGTACACAACAGAAGAGTGAATGAATGAATGAATGAATGAGTAAACGTTTCTCCCACTTCCTCTGTCTTACAAAGCACATGTAGGGCCAACTTCTAGTCCCATGTTTGCAGACCTGCTCCCCCACTCCTAGGCACCATGCCACGGTGCCCCTGGGAGACTGGCTGGACACAACACCCCTTCTTTTTACACCCTGGAGTGGCCTCCTTTGCCAGCAGACCCTCCCCACCCTCCAACCTGCAGCTGGCAGCCTGCCCCATCTCCTGCCCTTCATTTATTTGGGAAATGCTGACTCACTGGGTCATCAGCCACTGCCAAGACAATTAAGGAGGGAAATTAGGTAAAAAAAATCCCAGATATTTGGCCAAAGGCAAAAGGAAATGCTTCTGGGATTGTCCCATGTTCTTCCCTCAACACCTGTACCCGGACAGTGAAAGTTACCCCAGATGAATGTTGATGTGCTGGAGAAGGCCACATAAAAGCTCAATGCCCTAATCCCTGTCGAAATCACTGATTTGAAGATCAGAAGACTTGAGCCAAAACCACCCTACTGGGTGACCTCTCCTTCCCTGTCTGGGCCTCAGTTTCTCTATTTGAAAAAGAAGAGTTGGTGTGTTGGCTTTTCTCTAAGTTCCTTCCACTGCTAACATTACTGAAAATCATGTCTTACCCACTGTGGATATCAGATTTTTAATCTAGTAACTAAAAGTAATCATTATCATCCTTCTATTAGCATGAAGGAACTTGGAACAATTAAAATGTTCATTAAAGATGCACAGCAAACTCCCCCAGAGTCCCTGTGTCATGAGGGGAAACTGAGGTGTGGAAAACCAGTGTTTCCTGTGGAGGCCCTGGGGTCTCTGAAACAATCCTGGCCTGTGCAGCTCCCTCCCCAAGCTGCCTTCACCCCCTTCCGGTCTGCCCCAGAAGATCTGGGGTACTGGCGCTGACACGCCTTGACCAGGGGATCCCATGGCTTACCGGCAGCCTGTTTTTCTTGGTCAAGTCAGCAGGAGTGTAAATATTGAGGTAAAGACAGTCTTCAGAAAGCTTGAGAGGAATGTTCTCTTTTCGGTTTGTAAATAGCTCTGAGAGTAACTGCCCCGCCTTGGGATCTTGGGTGCACCTGGGGAGGGGGAAAGAAGAACCCCTGAAGTTCAGCCAGATCTAAGCGAGGTGTGTTCTAGGGCAGTGCCTTAGACTGGGAGGTTTAAGCCTGGAAATGGACTTGATATTTACAGACTCACGACATTGTAGTGGGTAGGAGGCTATCAGTGGCTTCAGGTGGGGGTGCCGGGACTCACTAAGGTCTCCTAAGACCAAGCAGAGTGAGAAGGGCTTCACACCTCTTCCCTTCCTGGAGCCTTCGGGACTCCCAGCATCAAGGAGGGAAGAAAACCAATACAACGATCTTCCCTGGGAGGTGACATTTCTTGCAATGTCTTAGGGGTAAAATCTTTTTGGGACAACATCAGGAGAACTGTGCTCTAGTTTTGTCTCTCCCATACATTTACGGGATGACCTTGGGTGAATTCCTTTCACATTCTGGGTCCCAAATCTGCCAGATCTAAGTGAGAGCAGTGATTTCTTCATGGGTCTTGCAGCCCTGACATGCCAAGATTCTACCATTTGCCTATCCCAGGCAAGTGCTGCTGTGGTTGCCCTGATGAAAGATCTTGAGGATACAACATAGATGAACATTGGTAACAGTTATTGAGTCCTCCCAGTGTTCCAGGCACTGTTTTAAGTACCTTTTGTATATTAACTCATTTAAGCCTCAGAACAGTCCCATTAGGTAGGTTCTATTATCTCCATTTTACAGATGAGAAAACTGAAGCCTAGACAGGTTAGAGAACCTGACCAACATCACATAGCCAAGAAGATCCATGCCATGTGGTGCTTATACACAAGTATATTATAAGCAACAGTCCCAGACCTCAATGTACCAAAAGGCAGTCATCACCACCCCCACTAGGTACATGAGGAAACTGAGGCACTCAGACTCTGGGATGACACAGCTGTCAAGTGACAGAATCAGAGCCAGCAAAGATGACTTCTTGATTTCCAACCTGGGAAATTTTCCTACAGATCACCAAGTGCAAGAGGCATAACAATAATAATAATAAAAAAAAGACATTCCAATGTGAAGAAAGGGAAAAGAACTCAACTTCACTAGTCTTCAGATAAATGCAAATTAAAGAGGAAAATAATATTGCTGTTATTGTTATTATTATTTTGCCTATCCAATAGCGAAAAACATTTTTTAATAATCCCAAGCATTGCCAAGAGTCTGCCAAATGGAGATGTTTGTACATCAATGGGAGGAGTGTAGTTGGAATATTTGGGGAGGGAAATCAAACAAGAGGTATATACTCTTTGACTCAGAAATGTCGTTTCTGAGCAGCTATCCTAAAATATTCATATATGTGCATAAGGCTTCACATTCATGATGTTATATTATTGAAAACATCATATGTAACTTAATGACCCCAAGTAAAAGCTTGTGGAGATTAATTATGGTTCAATACAATGTAAAGCAGCTGTTAATGCCAATCTGTGCTATTTAATGGCATGGAATGATGCTCATGATTACTTATAATGAACAAAGCAGGCATCCAAATTATCTCAATATAGCATTCCCTTTTAAAGGAAGAAAGTATAGCAACAGGCAAAAAAACTGGAATACAAACAAAATATTATATCATAAAACATTACTATCTAAAATATTGATAGTTGTTCTCTTTGGGTGGTGGGATATTGTATGTGATTTTAATTTTCTTACTTTTCCTTCTCTGTATTTCCTGAATTTTCTGTAATAAGTATATATTACATTTGCAATCAGAAAATAAAAACAGTAAACATTATTTTTTAAAAAATAGCAAAGAAAAGAAGGCAGCCAGATGCGGGCTGCTGGAAAGCCTCCGAACACCTGGCTGCCAAGATGAGCAGGGTCTGCTGTGATGCCTGTAGGGACCTTGGTACCCTAGGGAGTGGTGATGAGGCCAATTAGAACCTTTGGGCTTTTCTTCCCAGATTGGCCAGGGTGAATGGGCACACCTGCCATTGTTCACCTCAGGAATTGGCACACCTGAGAGTTGAGCACTTGCCGAGTGGACCCCTCAGTACTTCCTGGCCCAGCCCTCTCCCCAACTATGTGAAAGTTCAAGACAGCGGAATGCATGGGATCCTTCCTTTTGAACTCTCTCACCTGCTCAACTGCTTCTCTGTTTCCAAGGCACTTATCCCGTTCTAACATATCACATGATCCATGGAGTAATTTGCATGCTGTTCTTATCTGTCCAGCTGCTAGAATGCACGCTCCATGAACCTAGGGATCTTTGCTTTTTCACTAATGGATCCCAAGAACCCAGAACATGCCTGGCACACAGTAGGTGCTCAATAAACATGTGTTAAATAACGGACTCCAGAATGCTGTGAGAGTTCTGGAATGTTCTTAAGGATCTACAATGATCTTAAGGATTCCAGAGCAAAGGATCAGCCCATCAGGGGACTGCCTTGACTCCTTCCTGCATCACTTTGAGGTGAACATCCCCAGGGACACATGCCACAGCCACCCCTGGCTTACATAGGAGGGTACGAGGTGGCATTCTTCACAAAGTTCCATGGCTCTGCAGACTGTGGGGGAGTAAACCTCAGGGGTCCAAGAGGCGGCTTGGCAAAAGGGATTCCCAGGAAAATGGCCACAGGCTGTGCAAATCCTTCTAAGCTGATGAACTTCCCCAGCACTTTGCCATGCACGGTGTCCACCACAGGTGGCGAGGACGGATGCCCTGCTGGACATGGAGAAGAAATCAGGATGCATCAGAGGCAAAAGGCTGGACCCAGATTCCAGGTGGGGTTTCCCACTCTCTAAGTGAGTGACCTTAAATAAGTCACCTAAACCCTCTAGGCCTCAGTTTCTCTTGATGTACAATAGGGATGAGGGATCAATGTCCTTCCTAACTCATCAAGCTGGTTTAAGGAGCAAATTAGAATTGGAGGCAAAAAAACATCCAGCCAAAAATAAATGCAAGAAGGAGAGCTACTAGGAAAGAACAAGACATTTAGCTTCCCCCTTAGAAGTCTCTGGAAACATTTATCCATTAGAATCCTGGCACTGAGCCGCATGCTGGATGAGAGGATGAACAAGGGGTGACCCATATTCTCACAAGCACTGACCATTATAGGGAAGGGTCACATATACACCTGGGTCTACAGCTGGGAAGGAAGTGGCCATGTCCTGGGAGAGGTACCCATAACGCAGTCTAGGAATTAGAAGAGGGGGCAAGGCCTTCTGATTGCAGGCATCATGGAGGAGCTGGGACTTGCGGTAGGGGAGGATTGAATGAGGGGAAATGAGAAGCAGGGAGTGGTACACAGCAGAGAGAAGGGAATTTGCTGAGGCTCAGAGCAGCAGAATGCAGAACCTGCCTGGGGAAGGGGGCATGGCCCACATGCACCAGGTGGAGTCTGGGGGGAGTGAAAATATTCCTGGAATGAGACCGCGCATGTCAGGGAGGGCTTAGAATGCCAAGCTAATCGCTTGAGTTTTCTTAAGAGACAAATAAGCAGCAGGAACCGTTCCAGATAAAGGATGTGATCAGGTCAAGGAAGATTCTTCTGGTGGCCCTGGGCAGGTCTGCTCCTTTCTTGCAGCACAGACAATGTTTCCTCACTGAGCTGAAATTCATTTCCCACAGCCTCCGCATCAATTCTGGTTCTACCTGTCATGGGACTATACTGGCCTGATCTGATCTGCAGCCTGTGGCCTTTCAGACACTTGATCTTGCTGCCCACCCCTCAGGTCCTATCTGGCTCCAGTCACCTCAGTTTGTCTGAGCTTCCCTCCTAGGAAATGATTTCCAGCCTCTTTTCCTCCCAGCTGCTCTGCTTTGGATAAAGACAAGATGTTAACACCTCCCTCAAAGTGTGGGGCCAGAAGAGAACAGAACAATTCAGATTTGGTCTTAGAGGGGAATATCCAATCACAATGGAAACTCCTTATGCAAAGCCCAGTTACACAACAGCATCCATGTCTCATCTTATTAATAGCCAACCCTGCAATGTCAATATTTAGCTTCTTTTCTTTTGTTGTTGCTAATTACAAACAATACTGTGATGAACTTCCTTGGAAGCATGTTTATCGACATAGCAATGGGTGGTGGCATTACATGTGGCCTGTTTTCTTGGTGATTTCCACCTTTTCAGCACTGTATGGGATTTCTGGTCTTCACCTGAAATCCTCCCAACCGATCTTAACTATTTTAAAATTTTAAATAAAAACAGAAAAAAATATGTAGAAATATGATGATGTCTAAAAGGTATTTTGAAAGACTTGGAGACCAGGCACAGTGGCTCACCTTTAATCCCAGCACTTTGGAAGGCCAAGGCAGGCAGATCATTTGAGGTTAGGAGTTCAAGGCCAGCCTGGCCAACATGGTAAAAACCCCTCTCTACTGAAAATACAAATATTAGCTGGGCGTGGTAGCATGTGCCTGTAATCCTGGCTCCTCTGGAGACAGAGAAGAAGGAAAGAAGGAAAGGAAAGAAGGAAAGGAAAGAAGGAAGGAAGGAAGGAAGGAAGGAAGGCAGGCAGGCAGGCAGGCATGCAAGCAGGAGTGAGGGAGGAAGGGAAAGAAAAGAAAAGAAAAAGACTCTGTCCCTGACTAGAAGTGGGGGGAAATGGAAGGGAAAGAAGATCAAAGACCTGGCTTGTGATGCTGGATCCCTGTTTACATAGGCTCGGTGGAGATGTCAGTGGGATATCGTGGCAAGATGACGCCACAGGACGAGCTCACTTCAAGGCTGGAAGGAAGACTGGTGGGGGAGCAGGGCAGAACGTTCTCCTAGACAGTGAGCGTACACACCATGGATTTCTATGGCTTCATTGGAGATGCCAGTGTGAGAGGGATGAGAAAAAAAAAAAAGATCAAACACAGGGACCACTACAGCCAAGACGGAAGATCCAACAGAGTAGCGGGGAGAGAACGTTCCCACGTCCTGGAAGCCCAGGGAGGAAGAGGGCAAGGAACCAACTAAGAGTGCTGAGGGCTTCAGGGAGGTGGAGGAGAGTCAAGTCAGAGAAGAAACCACTGGCCTGGTCATTCTCAGCTCAGGGATTCACTTCAACAGGATGAGGTGGATGGCAGCCAGATTGCCAAGGGTGAAAAAGTGGGTGAATGGGGGGAGGCAGAAACAAGTATGAGAATAAGAGCAGTTGTCACTGATGTTATATGAAACATGAACATGGTGGGCATCTACTATGTGCCAGGCATGCATTCCAGTTTGTTTAAATCCATCTTCAAATAAGCCTTGCTGGGTAGGCATCAACATGCCCATTTTACAGAGGAGGAAACTGAGGAAGTGGAGGCAGCCTGTACGGTCTTCCTAAGGAAGGAAATGGATGGCATTGCCAGGAGTAACCAGAGGTAAAGGAACATTCAGTTCCAAATAGGCTTCCTCTCTTCCTCTGCCCTTCCCCACAGTTCCAGAGCTCTCGCAGTGTCAGGCTGCCTGAAGGAAGACAGGATGCAGACGGGGCTGGGCTGTCAGGATTCAGGACCCAGAGACTGACCTAGGCATGATTTTCGGGTTGACCTTGGGCAAGTACATTTCCCTGTGTGAGTTTCAGTTTCTATGTCTATAAAATGGCACGGGGGTATTTCGAGGCCTCTCGCTGCACCCCTCTATGTACCATCTGTTTTGTTTTCTGTATTCTGATGCTCTGGCATCTGAGGCCTTGTTGACCTTGGAGAAACTCCCTCCCAGGGTCCAGCCAACCTGGAGCCCACACCCCAACCGCCTCTTTGATCGGGTTGCCATGCCCTGGCCACTACCCACCTGCCCTAATCATGCCAGGGCTAGGTACAAAACAATTAGGAACAGCCCCTGTGCCCCAGAGCCCCTAAAGTATCCCAACTCACCAGTCCTCAGCCTGCCTGCCCTGCCTTTCCTCTTCTATCCTTGGAAGCCACAGTAAAAGCCCCTTGGCCTCAGATCCACCCTGTCCCCTCCCCAGGCTCTGCTGCTTCCCCTTGTGCCCCGCGCACTGGTGTCCCCCTCCTGTTGAGAACATGAGTAAGAAACTGTCTTTTTAATGGCAAGAGGTCCTGATATAGTGGCCTGACCACAGCTCAAATTTTCTATTCATACGCTACATTTTTAAACAGCGCCTTTAAATTTATCCACCCCTTTTTCATGCTTTCTACATACCAGGCGCTGCCAAGAGTGCTTTGGAAACAACCACCCATTTCCTCCCCACCAAAACCCAGTGAGGTAGGTAGCACTGCCACCTCTATTTCAGAGAGGGGGTAACCCAAGCACGGAATAGCTCAGACCCTTGCCTAAGTACACACAGCGAGGAAGCGCCCAGCGGGGACTTGAACCCACGCACTCTGGCTCCAGAGTCGATGCTCTTAATATTCTCCTGAGCCGCTATCCGTTGTCGAGCCATAACGGGACGAATTATGGGACAATAAACTGAGCTGCCTAAATTTCTCTTGTGTGCGGAGTGAGGTGGGCCGGCTGCCGGCCTTCTTGGGGCAAGCAATGCAGGGCGGTCTCAGGATGTTCACCCTCCCTGCGTCTCCGCGCGGGCCAGGCTGGCTGGGCTCAGCTGCTCCAAGTACAATTCCAAGTATGGAGGTCGCGCACCGCCAAGGAGCCGGACCTGTTGTGTCTTTGCCTTTCTACGCATCTGCGCCCAATTCGGCCCAGAACAAGGATTTCAAAAAGTGCCCCGCATATTTGACTTCAGAAGGACTCACCCCAAGCCGCGGAAGCAGCGAGAGTGGCCAGGACAAGAGCAGGGAGCCACATCCTGGAAGGGCGACAGTTCCCGGGGCCTGCGAGGTCTCCGTGCAGCTCAGAGGGACTGTGCTGTCCAGCCCCGGCGCCACCCTGGCCCCCAGTTACCGCCCTGCGCTGCCAATTGCCTAATCCTCTAATTGGGAGAGATCAGAAAAGCCCTCCCTTTCCCCAGATCTCCCTGGGCTTGCAGTGGGGCCTCAAGCCACGCCCACTCACAGTTTACCCTCTTTCATCAAACCAATCTGGATTCTACTCTCAGATTACAGAGAACTGTAAACTCGCCCAACTGCTTGTGGCATAACGGTTTTTCCCTTGCAGGACTCTAACCTTAGTGCTCTCTGAGGGCCCCCAAAGGCCCGCACCTGTAGGCAGATGCTTTTAGGCAAAGGGAAGCTTTGATCTGCGGTCCTCAGAAAAAACTGGAAAATGTTAGAGCCACTCACACCTCACAGCTCAGCTGGGTAAGTTAGGACATATCTCAGCTCCCAGGGCTTGTGTTTCATAGCGTTCCAGGCTTTCAAGCTTGGAAGCGATCCTAAATTTTATCCAGTCCACTTTCTGATGCCTGAATTAGCTTCACAGTATCCTGCCAACTAGCCAAGCCTTCTGTCACACACCTCCAATCTCAGGTAAATCACTACCTTCCAAAGCAGGAATTTTTGGACAGAATGTAAAAATGATTCTACCTCTCAATAGCTCCTGGCTTTAATCATCCATACATTCATGTGCCCATCCATTCTGTGAACATTTACCAAAATGCCTGGCACCTGGCCATGTATAATGGATACAAAGGCCAATTCAAGACATGGTTCAGCTTCTCAAGGGGCTCACCATTGTAGACAACACAGATATGGTGGAGGAGCAGTAGGGGTGATGTCAAGGCCATGTGAAATCACCAAATTAAGGGGATACAGAGTGCTCTGGGCACACCTGGAAAGCTGTCCTTTACAAGCTGCTGGGGACACAAGGAAGTCACTCAAACCTCTTTCACGGGATTATTAAATGTCCAACAATAGGGAATTCACTAAACACACTGTGGTACGGCTGGCTAAGGAAATACGATGTATTCACTCAAAATAGTGATGTGCACAGCTATTTATTAACAATGAAGACAGGATGCATCGTGAAAGGAAAAAATAACAGGTTATAAACTGTTGCGCGGTGTAGGCAGTTCCTCGAAAAATTCAACATAGAGTTTCCATATGACCCAGCAATTCCCCTCCTAGGTGTCTACCGAACAGAATTGAAAGCATGTCCATAAAAAACGTGTACACAAAGAGCAGCGTCATTCATCCTAGTCAAAAAGTGGGCACAACCCACATGTCCATGACCTGATGAATGTGTAAATGAAGTGTGGTGTATTCGTGCAGAGGCATATCATCCAGCCATAAGAAGAACATGCTACAATGTGGATGAAGCTGGAAATCATTATGGTAAAGGAAAGAAGCCAGCCACAAAAGGCCACATGTCGTATGATGCTTTTTATGTGTAATTTCCAGAATAGTCAAATCCATGGAGACAGAAAGTGTTTGACAGGGTCTGGGGAAGGGGAAAGGGATGAGAATGAGGAATAACTGCTAATGGGTATGAATTTTATCTTGGGGGTGGTAAAAATGTCCTGGGATTAAATTGTGATGATGTTAGTGCAACTTTGGGAATATACTAAAAACCACTAGATTGTACACTTTAAAAAGGTAAACTTTGTGGTATGTGACTTATATTTCAATAAAATGAAATATTTTTGAGAATCTAGGTAGGTATAATATGGTCCCGTTTTAGTAGTAACATATGTCTTTATTTGCATGGGAAAATATTGGAAGGCTATATAGCTAATTAGAATTACAACAGCCATTTCCTGGCTGTAATCTTGTCAGTGTTTTTACTTATTTGCATTTTCCACTTTTATTTCTTCGTACATTCATTGACAAATATTTACTGAGAGCTTACTGTGTGGCAAACACTATGCCGAGAGTTTTGTATGCAGGAACTCAGTCTCAGTTCTCAAAATAACCCCGTGAGATTAATGCTGTCTCACAATCTTAAATTGATTTCTGTTGTTTAAGCCACCCAGTCTGTGATATTTTCTTCTGGCAGCGTAAGTAGACTAATACATAGGCTAAACTCAATTCCGTTATTTATTCCCAAAAGGAACTAAGGCCCAGAGATGGGGAGGGTTTGCCTAAGGCCACACAGCGACTCAGTGGCAAAGTCAGAACCAGTACTTGAGGTTTCTGCCTTCCAGCACAGTGTGGCTGGCAGCCATTTCTCTTGCTTTTATACATCAGGGAGATATTCTAATCGGTAGCCTTACCTAAGGCAAATTGCCTTGTCAGTTCATTGACCCAGGCTGAGCATGGTAGGGCTGAAGGGATAGAAATAGCCAGGGGAGGCTGGGCACTGTGGCAACCATTCCCGCTCGGTAATCCTAGCACTTTGGGAGGCCAAGGTGGGGGGATTGCTTGAGAGAGGAGTTCAAGACCAACCTGGGAAACATAGTAAGACCCTATCTCTACAAGAATAAGGAGAAAGGAAGAAGAAGAAAAAGAGGAAGGAGAAGAAGAAAAAGAGGAAGAAGAAAAAGAAGAAGAAGAGGAGGAGAAGGAGGAAGAAAGAAGAAGAAGAGGAAAGAAAGAAAGATGGAAGAAAGAAGAAGAAAGAAGGAAGAAGAAGACTAAGAAGGAGGACGAGGAAGAGGAGAAAGGGAAAGAAAGAAAAAGAAAAAGAAAGAAAGAAAAGAAAAGAAAGAAAAAGAGAGGAAGATGAGAGCCAGGTACCAGGTACTTGGGGAACCATGTTCTACTTTCCCAATGTCACTTGGCAAGCCTGCCCTTGTCCAGTCCAGACCACGATTGACATCAGGAAAGATTGGGCAACCAGCAGCCATAAAGCACATGACAGTCCCAGACCTGCTGATGGATTCTTGCCCAAGGCCGTGAGTTGTATCTGAAATGAAGCTTCTGGAGACCCAAATTCAAAAAGGCATGCTCATTAGCACTCATTCTAGCCACGTGCAGGCTGGTGAGGGGCATTCTGTGATGGGAATGAGGATGCTCTGACAGCATGAGAATCAGTCCCCAGAGCTAACTGACTCTACAAAAGTTGACCTGAGCTTTAGGGTTCCTCCCTTACTTTTATCCAGGACAGAAACCTGGTTGATAAACTGCATGCTAATAAAAAGCATCCCTATCTCTATCCACAAGGGACAATCTGGGTGGTCCTCCTAAGTAGAAAGCAAGGCTAGTCCCACTCACTCAGCACAACACACACACGCACACACATGTGCACGCATGCGCGTGCCTGTTAACCATCCTGCCCTGTTGCCCTAGTCAGCTGACCTTTGCAACCTGGGAAACAGCCCTCGCTCTTCGCCTATGAAGATTTTGTGGTGCTGTATTCACAAAATACAAGAGGTAAGGATTAGTTCTTCTCCTGAACCACTGCACAATCACACGCCTGCTTGTGACACCAGCCAATTGTGCAAACAGAGAATTTTTTGGCCACTCCTGGGACTGCCCATTTCTGGTTCATGATGATTCTGCAGATTGTGATGGGTGAAGCTGGAGCCTACCAAGCCTTCCAGTAGATCTCATTTTTGCTGAATACATATAACTCCCCTGCATCACTTCAGCTGTAAGCAGTACGTCTCTTGTTTAAGCGGCAGTTGATTTGGGTCATTGCTTTTCCCTGGGGAATCCCTCTGGTTTCCCATGTGGAGCTATATGATGTGGAAAGTAAAATCTGAGGAACTGGCCTTAACTTCTAAGCAGGGGGTAGGACTTGGGAGAGGGGGCATATCTGGGGGCTTCAAATGAACTCCCCCAAACCTCTCCACCTCCATCAGTTTACTCAGCAGATATATGGAAAGCTCGTATTAGAGCAGGCATTGGGCACAGCAAGCCCATGTCCTGCTGAGCCCCTCACTCAGCTTTGTCTCTGAACTGTGGGATTGATCAGGTGTAGATTTTGTGGTGGAGAACACTGAACTGGGAGACAGAAGTCTGAGAATCCACTGGGTGACATTTGGGAATTCCTTGTGGAAAGGCAGGGGGTGGCTCTGGGGGAGGGGCTCTCTGATGCACCCTTCACCATGGCTCCACACTCTATGAATCCAGGATTCTACGACATTCTCCACTGCAGCCTGGGCATATGCAGTGTTTCTGGAACCTCAGTCTCATACTAATATCATGGTTTTTTACCTCATCAGCATATCATCTGTACTTCCATGAGCAGTTTTCTTTAAATGAAGCACTCTTTTTACTTTAACATGCTCACTCAAAAAGGAGACTTTATACCATTTCCGTAAGTGCAAGACCTGTATAACCTGCCATAAATTAGAGGTATGCATGGAAAATGTGTAACTGCATTTTTTAAATTAAAATGATGGTAAAAATAAAAACGTGCGTAAAGAAATGCCAGTAAAAACACTTCTAATTTACAAAAGCGTATAATTGCAAAAAGTCACTCAATGGGAAAAGTGAACCATTGAAGGCCAGTTAGTTACATGAAAGAACTGATCACCATCAGGACCACCAGGTAGGTGACAGGGCAAGGGTTAACTACCTTTGGCAAGGGTCACCTACCTTTGGCAAGGGTCATCATCACCAAGGTCACTTTCTTCTGCTTCAGGGAATGTCTTCCTGTTAACATTCAGTTCAATGGGCAGAAATTGTATTATGTTTACACCTTCCCAGGCCCATGATGCTATGTTATACTTAGGGGGTCAGACTACCTGGGGTCAGTCAGCTCCTAGGACTAACTGGTCAGAGCATCTGGAGGAAATTTTGGGCTGGTGGTGGGTCTTAGAGGAGAGAGCTGTACTCCCATGGGCATAACTAGTCACCCTCAATGGCGCAAACAACCGGAAATCGGGCCATGTACATTCATCAGTCAATCACCCTGTGACTGCTGAGCAAGAAATATTAGTGAGAGTAGGGTAAACTATGGTAGCAAATAGGCCCAGAATTTCAATAGCTTATTTTTCGCATAGGTAAAGGACTAGAACGTTGTTCAGGTCAACAAGGTGGCTCTTGTCCATATGGTCATTCAGAGATCAAAATTAGGATATCAGCAAACTTTCTCTATAAAGGGCCAGAGAGTAAGGACTTTGGACTTTGCAGGCCATGGGCTGTCTGTGGTGACTGCTGTGGTAGTAAGGCGGCCCATAAACAATACCTACGCCAATGGGCATGACTGTGCTTCAATAAAACTTTATTTTTAAAAAGATAGTAGGCCAGATTTGGCCCTCAGGCTGTAGTTTACTCAGTCCTCATCTAGGCTATGGTGGCTTTGCCTTCCTTCACTCATGGTTTCTAAAGTTGCCATAGGTGTCAATTGCCTGTCACCTGGAAGAGGCAGGAGCAGAAGTGTGACCATGGAGCATTTGTATGGGCCAGGCCTGGCTGTGGCACTCTCCACTCCCACTCAGAGGACGTTGGTGAGAACTTATTCACATGTTCAATCTAATTGCAACCAAGGCTGGAAAATGTAATCTGGCTGTGTACCAAGGAAGGTGGGACAGATTTTAACAGACTGCCAGCAATCCTTGTCACAGGTAATATCCATTAAACCATGGACTTGATAGTAAGGGTTTTTTCCCTAATACACAGCAAAATAAATAAACAACCATTCTATAAGTGGTTTCTAGTTTGTGCGCCATCTAAAATGATCTTGCATAACTCCAGGAATAATTGCACCACACTCTGATAAACACTAAGTTTTTGCATTTCTTTGATTCAAATCACAAAAGCCTGATTATAAACCCAGATCCTATTCATTAGGGCTACTCTATTAAGCCTTCCTTTAGCCTGTTAAGAATAAAATGGGAAAAAAGATGATTCAGAAAGCAATGTAAAAATTTAGACACAGAAAAGTGAAGATTGAATTATAATCTGGAAAGAGCCCTGTAAACTCAAACTACAGATTACATTATAAGCATCCAGGTGAATAGAGTGGCCTCCATGGAGAGGCATGTTCTGTGTGTTTTCTTGCCCTGAGAACTATCAATATTCATATATGTTAATGCCCAAGACTGTGATGACTCTTGATGGTACCAGGTATTGAGAGATGGGCAAAATTTGGAGAGGCAGAGAAGAAATTAGCATTGGAACAAGGCAGATTCAGGGGCTTCTTGGGGAGGCCAGTTGCAATGGAAGGGGGAATGGAGGACAGAGAGCTTCAATGCCAAGCCCAGGAGAACAGACTTCATCCCTGGACAATGAGGAGACACTGAAAGGCTTTAATTCTGAGAATTGCACAATGAAGGGCATTTCTGAAAGTAGAGCCTGGCAGAAGCAGCCAAGCCATCTGGAGGGACCAGTGGTTACTCTCAAGGGGAACCTCCTACACCCTCTTTGAGAAGGTAGAAGATAAACTTCTCCTTTTCAAAGCTGCCTAAGTCCTAGCTTGTGAAAGCTTGGCTTTGGGGCTTACATAGGACTCAGCAAGCATAAATGACATAAGCTTCTCCAAAAAGCTGGACTGCACAAAATTCTGCCCAAATCCCAGGAGCTACTGATCTCTCACATCAGTGCTGAATACTTCCTAGTTTTCTATATTCTTGCCACTAGGCACTACCACCAAAAGAGTAGTGGTAAAAATCCTTGCAAATTCAATAAGTGAGTGCCATTTGGGTATCTGGTTTGAATTTGCGCGTCTTGGTGTGTGTGCTATTGATCTATGAAAATGGTATTTTGTGGATGTGAAGACCCCTTGGAGCCTGACTGGTGGGATGGAGGGGGACTGTGGACTGTACTTTCCCCGATGCGCTCCTGGCCTCCATAGAAGGACAGCTATGCGGGAAGTTTCAGAGGGGCTACAACTTTCCCACCCCAGCTGTGACCCAGCCCAGGAAAGATTCTGGAGATTTTGTCCCTTGCATGATCTTCTAAAGTGAGAACATTAAATGAGAACAGCTGACTCATTTCCTGGTGAGGGTTCTCTTCCTTGTTTGCAGACTGCTGCTTTCTCACTGTGTCCTGGTCTGGAACTTATAGCCTAGAGAACTATGCAAATGCAAATTTTAGTTGATTAAACTGACTCATTTCCTGGTGGGGGCTCTCTTCCTTGTTTGCAGACTGCTGCCTCCTCACTGTGTCCTGGTCTGGAACTTCTAGCCTCGAGAACTATGCAAATGCGAATTTCAGTTGATTAAGCTGACTCATTTCCTGGTGAGGGCTCTCTTCCTTGTTTGCAGACTGCTGCCTCCTCACTGTGTCCTGGTCTGGAACTTCTAACCTAGAGAACTATGCAAATGCAAATTTCAGTTGATTAAGCTGACTCATTTCCTGGTGAGGCCTCTCTTCCTTGTTTGCAGACTGCTGCCTTCTCACTGTGTCCTGTTCTGGAACTTATAGCCTAGAGAACTATGCAAACGCAAATTTTAGTTGATTAAGCTGACTCATTTCCTGGTGAGGGCTCTCTTCCTTGTTTGCAGACTGCTGCCTCCTAACTGTGTCCTGGTCTGGAACTTCTAGTCTAGAGAACTATGCAAACGCAAATTTTAGTTGATTAAGCTGACTCATTTCCCGGTGAGGGCTCTCTTCCTTGTTTGCAAATGCAAATTTCAGTTGATTAAGCTGACTCATTTCCTGGTGAGGGCTCTATTCCTTGTTTGCAGACTGCTGCCTTCTCACTGTGTCCTGTTCTGGAACTTATAGCCTAGAGAACTATGCAAACACAAATTTTAGTTGATTAAGCTGACTCATTTCCTGGTGAGGGCTCTATTCCTTGTTTGCAGACTGCTGCCTTCTCACTGTGTCCTGTTCTGGAACTTCTAGCCTTGAGAACTATGCAAATGCGAATTTCAGTTAATTAAGCCACCCAGTCTGTGGTATTTTGTTACAGAAGCCCGAGCAGACTAATACATTCTCTAAGTGCCCTACACCAGTAAATTATGACATATCCATACAATGAATGACTATACAGCAATGATGACAAACTACAGCCATATACAACAATACACGTGAATCTCATAAACATAATATTGAGGGAAAGAAACCAGATGCAAGAGTATGTCATTCTGTTCATATAAAGCACAAAACCTGGAAAAAGAAATATTGCTGCTAGACGTCAGGACTGTGGTGACCATTTTGGGTAGATAGGCAAGGAGGGGGAAGTGAGCAGGGCCTGGAATTGAGCTCTATGTGGCTTCTGGGATGCTGGTAATATTGTGTCTTGATCTGGGTCCTAATTACACAGTGTGATCAGTTAGTGAAGTTATCAAGTCATAATATATACATAGCATGTGTGTGTTTGTGTGTATGTGTGTATGTGTATATTTATATATTTCTTATGTGTATGTTATATTCAATAAAAAACTGAAATGTTTGTACCAGACCTTAAGAACCTGTTATCTAATACAGGAGACAAGATTGATACAGATAAAATTACTGGTGATCACATAAATTATAGTTACAGGATAGAATATAAATGATCAAATGCAGCAATGATTTTAATCAGGACTCTGTCATATGTACTAAGAGAAATCCAAATGAAACTTACCTAAAGCATATATTGAATAAATGTAGTGTCTCACATGAAAAGTTCAGGAGGTAAATAGAGCTTGAAATACAATTACATAAATAAATGTAATTAATGAAATAAATAGATTAGATAGATAATAGATGATAGATAGATAATTGATAGATGGTAGATAGATAATAGATAGACAGATAGGTAGACAGACATTTCATGGCATTATCTTCCTATAAAGAGAGAAGTCTGTTTCCTACATGTCAAGGTAGAAAAGCTGTCCTCCAGGCACCCACGGTGTGCTCCAGCAACCTTGCCAACACCAGCCCTGCTGCCCGTGGGCTGGCCCCCTTGCCCCCACTGCTGAGGGTCACACTTCCACCACGTTGTGGCTGGCCATCCCCCTTCCTATCCATCCTTTAATTTCAGACTTGAGCTCCACCCCGTTCATGGAGCACAGCAAGCTCTTTGCAATGAATTCCTTTGTATTTTGACACAATCAAGTGGTAAGATAGGTTTTTTTCTCCCCAGCCCTTCCCATCGCAGGGAATAATGAGGCACATTCTCGATAGAAACTTTTACGAGAGCATGCGGGGCAGGACTGAGTGGGATCTGTCCCTGCTGGGGGAAGGGAGGCTCATCCTGTACATGCGTTACCTGGGGCAGCACCAGGTGGGGCAGCTACCCAGGTGCAGGGCCTGAGCCAGCTTCCCACCCTCCCCTGCAGCTCTGCCCAGGGCGAATTTTTTTTTTTTTTAGGTGGAGTCTTGCTCTGTCACCTAGGCTGGAGTGCAGTGGCATGATCTCGGCTCACTGCAAGCTCTGCCTCCCGGGTTCATGCAATTCTCTTGCCTCAGCCTCCCGAGTAGCTGGGACTACAGGCGCCCACCACCACACCCAGATAATTTTTTGTATTTTTAGTAGAGACGGGGTTTCATTGTGTTAGCCATGATGGTCTCGATCTTCTCACCTTATCATCTGCCTGCCTCGGCCTCCCAAAGTGCTGGATTACAGGCATGAGCCACCATGCCTGGCCCTCTCCAGTCTGACTATCTACCCCAGTCTTTCTCCTGGGCAACAGGAAAAGTTATGATTTTGAGGACAATCCAGCTTTCTCTTGCTGATAAGGCAGGAGTGATACTCTTTAGAGTTTTCCACATTCTAGCAGAATCCAGAAATCACCCCTGAGATTCTGAAAGACACAGTATTAGGATGACCCTCTGGAGACTTGCTCTAAGGTGGTCAGTGCCCGCAACAGAAGTGGTCCAGGTTACAGAGGGAGTTTAGACCAGCTGTTGAAAGAGACAGCCTCAGGGAGGGGTCTAGGAGGCTAGTGTACATACTGAGGAAGGTGTGGCAGACCTGTGCAAGAGTCAATAAAGGCCATCCAACAGTGCCATGGGATCACCTCGGCACCTCTCTCTCTTCCCTGATCCAGGCAAATTCTCAGCCTGGGTCATTTCCATTTCCACAGGCAGATCCAAATGGAGGATAGGGATGCTGCACTCTGGCAATCCTAAATCCTATTGTTGGAAATTCTTGGGGGCTCAGAAACATGCAGTAGGCCCAGAGCTCCCCTGAGCACTGTCCATGACCCAGCCCTCTGGACTGTACTTGTCCTGAGGCCAGGCCATCCCCAGCAAAGCCAGCTTCCTTCTCACATTGCCTCTTCCATCATCGTTCTGTCTCTGAGGAGGATGGATTAATCTCTAATACAAGACACAAGCAGTGATTTGGCTTTCAAAAGATCTTTTATTGACAAAGCTGAGGTCACAAATAAAAAACTTGCTCCTTCATGACCTCTGCCCCCTGCCCCCTGCCCCCTACCCCCCACCACCAGACAATTCCCCAGCCATGGTAAGATGCCTTCTGAACCGGCAATCCCTTTGGCAAAAGACCCCAGTCTTTGCTCCTCCAGGTTCCCGAGGCTCTTCCGTTCACAGCGCAATGTGTTCTATCTGGGGTGGCTTCTCCACTGCCTTCTTGGCCAAGAGGTTGGTCCAGAAAGCTACTTCCTTGTCCTTCAGCTTCTGGGCTGCCTGGGTGTTAGCACCAATCTGCAGGTACCCTTCCTCCTGGTTGTACTCTGGCCAGTGCGGCAGCCCTTCTCCATTGGGGTTTCTGGAAACAAAATCAAATAGAATTGCCCCAAAGCTGCTGTGTGTTCCCAACAATCTTCAGAGATGTGTGAGGACGCCCAAGTTATCTCCGTCAAGAGGCTTGTATATCTCCAGAGACGGGGAGTTCACTATCTCCAGGGGCGGCCTCTCCATTTGTAGAGAGCTCTCATTGTCAGAGTGCTATGGTCACAGGGTCAGAAGTTTGATCGCTAGAACCTTAGAAGCTGCCCCTTCCCAATAGGCATGCCCCGCCCCTCACCCTCACCAGCTGTGCTGTGTCTTTGCCAAGAGCCTCACCCAGTGCGAGCAAAGTTGGCCCAGAATTTCATCACCATCTTGCTAAGTCTGATCTCCTCTTCTGAGGCACCCTCTGTGGGGAAGAAGAAAAAAAACCTTTGTTACTCAAAGTGTGGTCTGCGGACCTGCATTGTCAACTTCACGTGCAAACCTGCTAGAAACATAGCCTTGGCGCATGCTCCACACCCACTGAGCTGAGGTCTGCACATTTAGAAGATCCTGGTGAATTTGTGTGTACTCTACCTTTGAGCATGGCTGACCTAGGGCTGAGCAATGGGGATGCATCATTCCTTGTGCTTGCCCCACCTCCCAGGGTTGCTCTCTCTTGGGTCTTTTCTCTGTCTCTTGTACACACCCACAATTCACATTCTGAAATATAACAGAACTCAAGCCTCCTAAGGGTGCATAATTGGGACATGCCCAGTGGCGATGGTGCGTCCTAAGCAGCAATGGGGTGAGTCCCATGTGATCTGTAACAGCTGAGAGTTAAGGCTTAGAAGACATCGTGAAAGGATTTTTAAAAATATTGTATAATGTAAACTAAAAATAAAATCCTAACACCCCCAACTCACTGAACAGATCCTCTCTGGGCTAAGGGGACCCCAGAAAAACCCTAAACTGAGTTCCTGCCTGGAAACAGACAGGAAGTCAGACACGCCTCATAATACTCCCCCCTTTTTGTGGTTTAGACACCACCGGACCAGTATCAGCAATAAAATAAAGGTGATCATTCTGACAGAACACACCCCTTGTGGCAATAAGACACCAAATTAAAAAAAGATAGAAGGCCATGCCAGGCAAGGGTTCAGGCCTGCATCTCTACCCTTAAAGAATCCACTCTGTTCTCCCTGCTGCAAGGTGCTTCTTTTTCTCTAGCAGCTAAAGCAGTACTGGCCTGGAGTTAAGCAAAATGAAAACAATTAAAATGGCTGCAGCTTGGAGACTCGGAAGAACAGAATCCTGCCCACCAGCCTTAACTACGGCTTTGATTGCATAAGAGACTGATTTCAGTTATTTTCTCCAGATAAGAACATCACCAGCCATGGACTGGACCTGGCCGGTGTACAGAGGCTGCTCACTTACTGGGCTTTGTGTCCGGAGAAGACCTTTGGATTTATAAGCCCTAATTGTAATACATTTAAATATTAGGTCTCCACCACCAGGTGAACATGGGCAATGTTACATGCATGTTTGTATAATACACATGTGTCAGGACTGTCTTCATGAATATCCATTGCTCTCCCTGTAACGTGTTGAACATGTATGTTTAGCCAATGTGTTCATATAAGGCTTCTATCCAACCCCTCCTCGTTCGATGAGTCTGTTTCTGGGCTTGGCCAGAGGCACCTTCCCAGCTTGAGGGATAGCAACTTTGCTGACTATAAACCGTATCAAAAATAAAGTCTCCTCTCCCATTCCAAATTCATACATCCTGTGATTTCTAAATTAACAATTATTAATTATATTAAATTTAAAGGTTTATGAGGTTTTGTTAGAGACATAAAGGCAGAAACACAAACCGACACACATTAGACCTGACTCAGGGTTAACACCAATTCTAATCTCACCCTCACTCACATTCTCAGCACTTCTGGGAGAAGGAAATTGATTGGTGGTTTCTCAACCTAGAGCAGGGCCCTGCATGTGTCCCTCCGCCTATCTTGTTGATGACACAGCCCAGGATTCTGAGTGTCGGTGGCAGAGGGCACATGATATACATCCTCCCTCATGTGTGTTAGAGCAGGAGGAAACTGGGGGACAAGCCAATGACATTCAATCCTGTCACAGTGAATCCTGCTGACTATAAACCATATCAAAAATAAAGTCTCTTCTCCTATTCCAAATTCATAATCCCGTGATTTCTAAACTAACAATTATTAAATATATTAAATGTAAAGGTTTATGAGTTTTTGTTAGAGACAGACAGAAAGACAAACTGACACACATTAGACCTGACTCAGGGTTAACACCAACTCTAATCTCACCCTCACTCACATTCTCAGTGCTCCTGGGAGAGGGAAATTGATTGGTGGCTTCTCAACCTAGAGCACCCCTGCATGTGTCCCACCACCTGTCTTGTTGATGACGTAGCCCAGGATTCTGAGTGTCTGTGGCAGAGGGTACATGGACACACATCCTCCCTCATGTGTGTTAGAGCCGGAGGAAACTGGGGGACAAGCCAATGACATTCAACCCTGTCATAGTGTATCGTGCAGGAGACCCCCCAACCACCTGTCTTGTTGATGTCACAGAACAGGATTCTGAATACCTGTGCAGAGGGCACACGAATACACATCCTCCCTCAGGTATGTTAGAGCGGGAGGAGGCGGGGGGACAACCCGATAACATTCAACTCTGTCATACTGAATCCTGCAGGAGACACCCCCCCCCACCTGTCTTGTTGATGTCACAGGCCAGGATTCTGAGTTTCTGTGCAGAGGGTACATGGATACACATCCCCTGTCATGTGTATTAGAGCAGGAGGAAGAGGAAGCTGGGGGACAACCCAATGACATTCAACCCTGTATAGTGAATCCTGCAGGAGACCCCCACACACACCCGTCTTGTTGATGTCACAGAGCAGGATTCTGAGTGGCTGTGCAGAGGGCACATGAATACACATCCCACCTCACATGTGTTAGAGTGGGAGGAAGCTGGGGGACAACCCAATGACATTCAACCCTGTTATAGAGAATCAGTAAACTAAGACCAGGAGAGAAGAAACTTGCTGAAAGCCACCACACCAAGACTGAAACCCAGATCTCCTAACTCCAAGCTCATGGAGAGCAAGGAGCCATTACCTTTTAAAAATGGGGCCCCAAAGACAGAGAAGAGCTCATCCCCGTGGTCTCCTATCACCGTCTTGGGTTTCATGTCTGATGAGAAGCTTGGACGGTACTGAAACTCATACATGTAGGTGGGTGCTCCAGCATCTGAGAAGACAAGGATTCATGCACAGTTCATGTTGCCAGACACACACCTGGAGGCTACCAAGGTCTCCAGCTCTGCAGGAAACCTCTGGCTGTCAGCACAGTAGAGAAACAGAGTCACAGGAAAGCTCAGCGACATGCTCCGGGCTGCATAGGTGGTTGAGGTGGAACTGGAATTAGAGCCAGATATTTGTTCAATGAACAAATGTTTAATGAATGAATGTGGAAACCCTGGGTCAATTCATTTAAAATGACTGCCGGTGCAGGGACACTGACTCTGCCTCGTAAACCCCTTTGCCTGCTGGTACATTCTCACACAAGACAATCTCTCTACATCTAGTTACACCGGATGTAATTCATTGATAACAGACTTCATTCACTTGGACCCCATCTCCACCCTGACAGGTGTCTTCTGTTCTGCCTCGTTTTGAGCATTTCCAGTGTTTTTCTCACCCATCCTGAGAAGACTGAAGCAAATCCAAGTTGCTTGTCTGAACATGAGGCTACTTAAATACAAACATATGCAGAGAGGGAACAATCTGCCTCTTGTGTCTCAGGAATCTGCGGCACTCACTGCTTTATATCTCACTGTCTCCATGTGTCTTGCTACCTGCCTGGCCTGGGAGTGTTAGGGTGTTAAGCCAGTAAAGTCCTGGCAGAGAAAAGAAGGCGCTGAGCAAGGGTGACCTTGCCTCTTCCTTGCCCTCTCTCCTTCTGCTCTGCCCTCCTCTCCCATCAACAAAGCTCTCCTGTCCCAGCCCCAAGAAGATGCCAGTTTCCCAATGATTGGCTCATTGGAAGCACAAATCACTGCCCCTTCTGGGCTACCTTGTGGGCCGCCTGGTCCTGTGCCTCAGCACTTTGAATTTTCCACCTCCTATATAATTTAAAAATCATTTTGAAATTCCATTTAAAAAATCAAATTTAAAACATCACTCATAACTCTACCACAGAGAATGCTTGTTTTTTATTTTAGCATATCTCTTTTATGTATATAAACTTGGGATGATATTATATATGTTATTTTGTAATATACTATCATCACTTTATAAAAATGATTTTTTTGTAGAGACAGGATCTCACTATGTTGCCCAGGCTGATCTTGAAATCCTAGGCTCTCACAATCCTCCCACTTCAGTCTCCCAAAATGCTGAGGGTGTAAGTATGAGCCACCACCTCCAGCCATCATTTCTTAACATCCTTAAATATTCACCCACAAAAGGATTTAACAACGGGAGCTCCCGCATCCCTAACCTCATGCTGCACCCGCACATGTCATTTCAATGTCAGAATGAAGAATGATCTATTCACTCATCTTTGTCAGCCTCCTGCACTGCACCCTCGGCTCAGCAGGAAGCGTGCTTGGGAAGATGCCATCCTTCTGTGGCTCTGTAATCCACCTGTTAAATGGCTGCTTCAAGGTCAGGCAAAACTTGCTAAAAGGAGGGTTTGACCTTGCCTTTGCCATTCGAACAGAGGAACTCAGAGCCAACTATAGCAGAAAGAGCTTCTGTGAATGAGAGAACTAATAATAGGCAGCATGCTGCCCAAAATGTACTTTGTAAAATCTTTTTGGCTAAAGCCATTGATATTTATACAATTCCTACAGTCACAACACAAGTCTTCAGAGGAAATTAGGGCACAGGTTTGGGCAATGACAAATGGGCACAAGAAGAGAAGCAGAGACAACGAAAGACATGTCATGAAAGACATGCAAATGAAAACAGGGTGATGTGCTTCTTTCTGGTGGGGCAAATTGGCACATTAACTTTTAATCTTAATATCCCAAATGAGAAAGGGAATTAAGAAATCCACATTCTTATGCACTGGAATGCAAATTTGCATTATTTGCCAAGAGTTCAAAAATATTTCTATGGTCCAACCTAGTTATTCACTTCTAAAAAGAATCCTAAGAAAATTATTAGACATGTGGTTAGAGACTTATAAACATTAGGCTGAGCTCAGTGTTATTGTAGCATCAGAATATGAGCAGCCAGGCTAAATGTCTAATAGGATAGGAATATTAAAGCCTATTTAATGAAGCCATTTCATGGCATAAGGAATGCTTTGATGAGTTTGTATCAACATTCAGAAAACCTTCACAACATAGTGTTCTGTGAACAAAAACAAAATATGAAATTGATTTTTAAAGTATATAGGACATGAAAAAATTTTTTTTCTGTTATTATTATTATTATTATACTTTAAGTTTTACGGTACATGTGCATAATGTGCAGGTTAGTTACATATGTATACATGTGCCATGCTGGTGTGCTGCACCCATTAACTCGTCATTTAGCATTAGGTTTATCTCCTAATGCTATCCCTCCCCCTTCCCCCCATCCCACAACAGTCCCCAGGGTGTGATGTTCCCCTTCCTGTGTCCATGTGTTCTCATTGTTCAATTCCCATCTGTGAGTGAGAACATGTGGCGTTTGGTTTTTTGTCCCTGCGACAGTTTACTGAGAATGCTGGTTTCCAATTTCATCCATGTCCCTACAAAGGACATGAACTCATCATTTTTTATGGCTGCATAGTATTTCATGGTGTACATGTGCCACATTTTCTTAATCCAGTCTATCCTTGTTGGACATTTGGGTTGGTTCCAAGTCTTTGATATTGTGAATAGTGCCACAATAAACATACATGTGCATGTGTCTTTACAGCAGCATGATTTATAGTCCTTTGGGTATATACCCAGTAATGGGAATGGCTGGGTCAAATGGTATTTCTAGTTCTAGATCCCTGAGGAATCGCCACACTGACTTCCACAATGGTTGAACTAGTTTACAGTCCCACCAACAGTATAAAAGTGTTCCTATTTCTCCACATCCTCTCCAGCACCTGTTGTTTCCTGACTTTTTAATGACTGCCATTCTAACTGGTGTGAGATGGTATCTCATTGTGGTTTTGATTTGCATTTCTCTGATGGCCAGTGATGATGAGCATTTTTTCACGTGTCTTTTGTCTGCATAAATGTCTTCTTTTGAGAAGTGTCTGTTCATATCCTTCACCCAGTTTTTGATGGGGTTGTTTGTTTTTGTCTTGTAAATTTGTTTGAGTTCATTGTAGATTCTGGATATTAGCCCTTTGTCAGATGAGTAGGTTGTGAAAATTTTCTCCCATTTTGTAGGTTGCCTGTTCACTCTGATGGTAGTTTCTTTTGCTGTGCAGAAGCTCTTTAGTTTAATTAGATCCCATTTGTCAATTTTGGCTTTGGTTGCCATTGCTTTTGGTGTTTCAGACATGAAGTCCTTGCCCATGCCTATGTCCTGAATGGTAATGCCTAGGTTTTCTTCTAGGGTTTTTATGGTTTTAGGTCTAACGATTAAGTCTTTAATCCATCTTGAATTAATTTTTGTATAAGGTGTAAGGAAGGGATCCAGTTTCAGCTTTCTACATATGGCTAGCCAGTTTTCCCAGCACCATTTATTAAATAGGGAATCCTTTCCCCATTGCTTGTTTTTCTCAGGTTTGTCAAAGATCAGATAGTTGTAGATATGCGGCGTTATTTCTGAGGGCTCTGTTCTGCTCCATTGATCTATATCTCTGTTTTCGTACAAGTACCATGCTGTATTGTTTACCGTAGCCTTGTAGTATAGTTTGAAGTCAGGTAGCGTGATGCCTCCCAATAGATGCAGAAAAGGCCTTTGACAACATTCAACAACACTTCATGCTAAAAAACTCTCAATAAATTAGGTATTGATGGGACGTATCTCAAAATAGTAAGAGCTATCTATGACAAACCCACAGCCAATATCATACTGAATGGGCAAAAACTAGAAGCATTCTCTTCGAAAACTGGCACAAGACAGGGATGCCCTCTCTCACCACTCCTATTCAACATAGTGTTGGAAGTTCTGGCCAGGGCAATTAGGCAGGAGAAGGAAATAAAGGGTATTCAATTAGGAAAAGAGGAAGTCAAATTGTCCCTGTTTGCAGATGACATGATTGTATATCTAGAAAACCCCATTGTCTCAGCCCAAAATCTCCTTAAGCTCATAAGCAACTTCAGCAAAGTCTCAGGATACAAAATCAATGTACAAAAATCACAAGCATTCTTATACACCAATAACAGACAAACAGAGAGCCAAATCACGAGTGAACTCCCATTCACAATTGCTTCAAAGAGAATAAAATACTTTGGAATCCAACTTATAAGCGATGTGAAGGACCTCTTCAAGAAGAACTACAAACCACTGCTCAATGAAATAAAAGAGGATACAAACAAATGGAAGAACATTCCATGCTCATGGGTAGGAAGAATCAATATAGTGAAAATGGCCATACTGCCCAAGGTAATTTACAGATTCAATGCCATCCCCATCAAGCTACCAATGACTTTCTTCACAGAATTGGAAAAAACTACTTTAAAGTTCATATGGAACCAAAAAAGAGCCCGCATCGCCAAGTCAATCCTAAGCCAAAAGAACAAAGCTGGAGGCATCACGCTACCTGACTTCAAACTATACGACATGAAAAATCTTTAGAAGAAAGCACAAAAAAATTTATACCACTTGCTTCCAGGTAGGGGAATTAGGAGTGATATGTAGTTTCTTTACGTGTTTCCATATTTTTGAAACTTTTGCATATTAACTTTAACATATTAACTTTATATTCAGAAATGTGTTTTTATCAAAAAGAATGAGACACAATAATAAGTGAAAGTTGATAAGATCTGTGTAGTCCTGGCAAAAAAACAAAAAAACGAAAAAACAAAAGCAAAAACAAAACACAACCCTGACCTCAAAGTCATGGGAAATTAGATGAAAAACAGAGGTTCAGCATTGCTCAAACCATCAGAAGATGGAGATGGAAATACTATATATAGATCAGATGCAATGCATGGGGCAAAGCCAAGTTTAAGACAGAACTGATCCAACTCCAGTGGTCCTGGTTATAGGGTTTCATCAGAAGCCTGTGAAGAAGTGAGAGTTATGAGCACCTGCCCCTTCCTGTGCAAAGGAGTGTCTGGGCACCTGCTAGATCAGCTTTAGCTAGTTTTTATCATGCTTATGAAATTCTAAATATAAAAATTCTTCCAGCATGGTTAGAGAGAGGACATTTCCTGGCTTGCAGACTAGGCGAATGAGAGCTGGAAGAAAAAGAGGAGTCCTGTGAGCCTCCCCTAGTTGGCACCCAGGAAAGGACACTCCTCTAGAGGTAAGCCCACGCATCCCTAACCTCACACCCCACCCACACAGCCTTGGGTCAGTGGTAGAAGGTCCTGCATAGACCCTATCCTTGCCCTGTGCTCGCATGTTCCTGCACACACCGAGATAGACAAAAGCCAGCCTCAGACCTTGCCATTCTCCAGATCACCTCCCCCACACCCAACAAAGCTCTTACTTTTGGCCTTCTTGGTCCTGGACAATCCTCTGGATCCTGTGCAGTGCTCCCATTCTTTTCCCAGCTCCAACACTTAGCAAACTTGTTTGCAGCCAACTTGGACCTTAAAAACCTTCCAAGACTCATCTTTCAACATTTGTCCTACAGCAGCCCTATGTCCCATGATAACTCCAGGCATGGAGCCCTTGAAGCAGATGCTGTCAGTGTCTCACCTATATCCCCTCTTCCTGGGCATGCCAGCCTGACTTCCACCTCCAGCATCTGCAGCTCCCAGCCTGAGGCCTTTGTCTGTTCACAAGAGAGTACTCTGCCCTTGTGTGCAGCAGGACAAAGTCACAGGGAATAAACAACTCCTTGCAAGAACCTTCAAACAATGACCAGTGGAAGCTGGTGGATATATACCCGGCTGCTTGCCACTCAGATGGGATGCCCATGAGTGTTTTATTCTCCGTGTTTCCATGAGTTTCCCAGCTCCAGTTGTCCACAGAGGATACTCCCTTGGCAACACATCATGGATTGGATTCCATCTCTTTCCTCTCTCACTTCCCCACCTCCCTACTGCTGTTATCTGGGATCATCACCTTAAAAAACCACTTGCCTCTGGATGTTTTTTCTCACAGTCTGCTACTGGCATAAGCCAAAATAAGACAGCATCTCACTCTACGCCATATGGAATCAGCTTTTGAGGCCTGACTCTCGGCTGTTTCCACATCTGTCTATGCTGGGAGGTAGGTGAGTCAGATACAGAAGCTGTTGGGGTCCATATCCCTCACCTTTTCGAACTCTAGGACTCACCTCTGTGGTTCCGGGCCACAGTCACAGATGGGACACCGAACAGCACGTCCCCCATTAAGTCCAGGAACAGGTCTTTCTTTTTGACAGGGTCGTCTGTTCCTCCTAAGTACTCCTCAATGGCTTCTGGAATCAATTCCTTAGGAATGCGCTAAAATAGATCAATAAAGTGACAACCACCCCCTGGTGAGCGATGTAGCTTCTCCAGCCCACCAGGAAGGGCTGCCTCAATGGTGAACCTCAAAAGCCATGTGCAACTCCCTGCTAGGGTGGAAAGTGAAGTGGGAAAGGTGGAAAGATGGGAGAAACCCTGAGGCCCCAGTCTTCATTCTGCCATTTAATTGCTCTATAATTTGGGCAATCCTTGTCCCTCTGTGGGTCCTAGCCAATTCCCATGATTCCTAGACCCTTACAACAAAGGGATAGGACTTCCACAAGAGTGACATGGCTGTCTTCTGGTCCAGTTTCCCTTCGGAGAGTGGATAGCTCATCAACTGTTAAAAAAAAAAAGTTAAGCATTTATGAATCATTGAGAATTAACGAGAAGAAACAAACTGACGAACCAACCAAACCAATGCAGACTGAAAGTCCTCCAATATTTTGGGCTTTTAAGGGCATGGGTTTTTACTGAAATGGGCAAAATCAATGAATCAAATGGGCTTATATCCAGAAACTCAAGCATTGCAAAGATTACAAAAAAAAAAAAAAATGTGGAGAAGCTGTGGCAGTGTTTTGCAGTGTGTGTGTGTGTGTGTGTGTGTGTGTTTTGTGTGTGTGTCAGGCTGGGATCCCTACAGTGGTCAGTGACATGGCGAGGGAAGGTGTCTGCCAGGCCAGTGTGGAATAGAGGGCTCTGGGGAAGAGGATGTAGACCTCCCTAGTACCCCCACCTGTCACAGATGACACTGAAAGCCTTAGAGCCTGCCTTCATGGCTTTGGTCTTTGGTATAACCTCTGAAATCCTTCTGAGGGGCGAACTTCATATCTCTTCTCACAAAACAACTCTGCCCAAACCTCTGCACTCAGAGACTCGACCAAACTCTAGCATCGCTTCTAGCAGCTTAAGGCTGTGTCCCTAGAATGACCCCAGTATCCTTAACATACCTGCCTGGGAAGGCTCAACCTTACCAGGACAATTTACTCTGCTCCAGCCAAAACCTAGAGAGAAGCAGACAGGCCCCTGAACCCAACTAGAGAAGTTACTTTAGAAGCCTGCAATGATAAACACTTTCTCTGCCCTTTGGGATGTGAATCTACCACCCAACCCCATTTCCTTGAGGACCTGAGAGACTTCTCTTTGCAATGCAAACATTTAGGGAGCTCACTCCTGATCTTCCCAGTCCCTGTGGAGAGTAGAGCCTAAGTTCAGTGTGTTCTTCCTGCAGTCTAACGCATGGCTTCCAATCCTGAAGATAAGAGGAGTTTGTTTCTGCCCCAGGTAAGCCAGGATGAAGACATCCAGGTGGTCTAGCCACATGGACCAAGCCCCTCTCCACAGCCCACAGTTCCTTTCCCCTTGCACGCTCAGCCTTTGAAACAACACTAGGCGTTAGTTTCGGGGATTTGAGTCCAATCCATACTGGACTCTTCTTTCCTCAGTCCAGTTGTGTTACTGAATAAATTCTGTCCTACTGCTTTAATAATGGTCAGCTTTGTGTGTCCTCGACTGGAAGGAGAACACTTTTTCACTTTCAGAAGTCAATCTTTTTTTCTTCCCCTTTTTTCTTCCCAGCTTTTGTTTTAGGTTGGGGGTAAATGTGCAGGTTTGTTACATGGGTAAATTGTGTCTCTGGAGTTTGCTGTATGGATTATTTTGTCACCAGGTATTGAGCATAGCACCCGATTAGGTAACTTGTCCATCCTCACCCTCCTCTGACCGTCATCCCTCAAGTAGACCCTGGTGTCTACTGTTCCCTAGAAGTCAATGGGAAATCAAAAGAAGCCACTTTTTTTGGATCTTTTCAATGAGGTGATGAAGAGCATGAGTGATTTATGGGGGAACTACACATACCCAGCCCAAAGTGGGTAGCCAGGAAGCCCCCGACTGCCTCTGCGGACTCCTCAACTCCTTTCCCCTCCTAGGCCCCCTCAGTTTTCCCATCTGCACAGTTATTTTCTCTACTGGCCCTCCCAACACAGACACTTCAGGATTCTTCAATAAGAAGACAATCAGAGAGTCTGGGGAGAGGGGATCCCAGGGCCCTGATATCCCGGTGACAACTGTGCCCTCCTGGAGAAGGTTTCCATGGAAATGTTAACTCCTGCTGAAGGGAACAGCTGCCCAGGACTCAGAGCGGTGCTTGGAGAGGGAAGCACTCTTGGGACCAGAGATGGGAGGGCTGATGGGGGTGGGTGAGTCCCTCCAAGAGGCCTGTGCCTTCTCACCGTTGGAAGCAACCAGCCAAATTCCTTCCTGTTAAATCCGACGATGTAGGGGACAGTGTGGAACTTCCTTTCAGCTTGAAGCTCCTCGGGTGTTTTTGGCAGCACCACTCCATCAATCACCGTAGGTGTGTGGGGGTAATTCTGGGGGAGAGAACAGCACAGCGCCTGTGATTCCCACCCTAAGTCACAACCATGTCCCCAACTCTGCCTGTCTGAGGGTGAGACCAGCACCCTAGACCGGCATGACTTTGGGCCATGGCTGTGCACACACAGGGTCCTAACTAAGGAGGATAGATGTGTGACTCAGGGGCAGAACTTCAGGCAGAGGCTGACACTGGTCAGGTGACGAGGAGAGGATGAAATCTTCACTCAGATTGAAATACATGTATTATCTATATAAAATTGCATGTCTATATATTTAAATTTGAAGTGCATGCATTTCCCTCTCTCTGTCCACAGTTGATTTTTGGTAGTTCCAGCAGTTGCTTCCGATAAAGCTCCCACGAGTGCTGAATTAGAGAATACAGAGTCATCACTCAAAGGGGAAACACTGGGTTAGGTCCTTGCAAACCTCTGGCCACAACATTTTCATCAACCTTCTTTTATGTGTGGGTTTCTGTTGAAAGACACTTTATATAGTACATAAGTCTTACAAAGAATTAATTATAAGTAGGATTATTTTTAATAAAACACCAGCTGGAAAGGCCTTCCCATTTTTGTGACCATGGGGAACATGACTGCAAATGTCCTTAGTTTTCAACCTCACAACAGTGCTGTCCATCCTGCTTTTTAAAAATTCCTTCATCATCTCATGAATCTCCCAATGTAGTTGCTTTTCCATCTTTCCACAGCTGCATCACACAGTAGGTGTTACTTTAGCACTTCCCATCACAGCCTCATGTATGAATTGGCCAATTTCCTCCTCCTTTTCCTGGATGTGCAGTTTTGTGGATTTCTCAACAGCAAATGCATGACCAGTGGTACTACCCAAGCTTGTCTCACACAGGCGCCTTCCCGGTAAGGCACAGCACAGCCTGCTTAGCTGAGGAATGCCAGACTGCAGTACTACTCTTGGGGGCACTCTAAACAGTGACATCACCACAAAAGCACAAAAATGCAGAACACTTGGCACCAAATAGACCACGAAGAGGACACTTGTTAGCATGAGAGATGAAACAAGAAGATAAGGTTGCCTCGCCGGATCTCAGATGGAACATGCCCATCATGCAAATCCAGCTTCCGCTTCTCTGTGCCTGCCTGTGTGTGACCACGAAAGTGCCACCAGTATCGATTTGTGGGTTATAAGGACATTTTAGGAAGCAGGTGAATTTATAAACACAGAATCCATGATTAATGAGGAAGAGATTACGCTATCTATCTGCATTTAAACAAGAGCTGTTGTTGATCCATTGGTGGCTTTGAGGAAGTACTGAACCCTCATCACTCAAGGAGCCTATACTAGGACTTGATTCCCTATTAGAGAGAAAATCATGAATAAAAGAATCAGTGATGAACTCACAGTATATTGATCCATGTCCTAATTTTAGGTTTTACCTTTGATGAATAATTTTTTATATGGTCACAGATTAGAGAGAGCCCGACTCACGTGTTGTCATCAGGGCAGCTGGTTCTTGGTGTGGTTATATTTCATATTTAGTCACAGTGGTGTTCAAAACAGAGCATGGACTTTGAAACCGGATTAATTGGATCTGAAGCCTGGCTCTGCTACTTACTGGCTGCGAGTTTCACCTGTTTGGGCCTCAGTTTTCTCATCTAAGAGGTGAGTTACTGTGAGGATTAAATGGCCGAATACATGCAAAATACTTAGCGCAGCACTTGGTGTCTGGAAGGGCTGAATAACTGTTAGGTATTACTTGTTAGCAAGGTTGCTGTGGGTCCCTCTCATAGACACCAGTCCTCTGTGCCATCTTCCCAGCTCCATGCCCTATGGGCCGTATTTCCCTCCTGGATGTCAGATGGAACTGGAAAATTCCTAGCCTTTTTGAGACCCTATGGCTTCTGGGACCTTTGATCTGCTCTACAAAAGCCAGTGAATGACAAGCTAGTTTGGGCTGCCTGTGGGAGATGTTCTGAAAAGTAGACCAGACCCAGCTGGACAAGGCGCAGATCCTAATCCAATACGGCTGACAATACGGAACAGGATTGGGGTGCAAGTCTGGGTGCCTTGAGAGGCTGTGCAGTTCAGGCAGGGCTGCCGTGGGAGGCCAGCAAGAGAAGCAGCCCCTCTGGAAGGAAGATGCAGGGCAGACTACGTGGAGGAGGTGCTGCCCGCCTGCAGTGGGCTCTGGGCAGCGAATGGTATTGACACGTGAGGAAAGGAGTGAGAATTTCTAAAGAGTGGGAACCACATTAGCAAAAGGACACAGATGTCACTATGCAGGGTAAATTCCAGAAACACCCAAGAGTTCTGGGCTTGGAAAAATGCCATGGGGCAGGTTCTAGAGAGAGGGACAGGTGCAGAGCCTACTTTCTGTACAGTCTGGCACATAGTGCGCACGCAGGTGTGTTTTGAAGGACTAACTCCATGGAGGGAAGGGGATTTGTCTCATAAGGAAGGTCAGGCTTTTAAGAAGTGGGGGTGACGTGCTCTAACTCTGTTAAGGAAGGCCAGTCTAGCTGTACCATGAGACATGGAATTGGGGAGAGGATGTGAAGTAGAAAAGGATCAAAGTTGAGGAGAGAGACAGGATTGCCCTAGTTCAGTGGCGGCAAAGTGGGAAGACTGCCATCAGCAACAATGACAAGTGATTGCTGTTCACTCAGAGGTTTCAAGTAGCTGTCCTGTGTGGGCATGACCAGGCTTGTGTCAGAAAACTCAGGGCATCCTCCATTCTTCCCCCTTTCCTACCCCTTGCATCCTATCCATCAGCGAATCCTCTCAGCTATTCCTTCAAAGACATCCAGACTGCAACCATTCCTCCCATCCCCACTACTACAGCCCTAAGCAGTCAGGAGCCCTTGCCTGGATTATGGCAATGCAGCGGCCCCCCAGCTGGTCAGCTGCATCCACTTTGCCTGTTTCCTACAGTCTATTTGAACACCAGGGGCAGAGACCTTTGTGAAATCTAAGATCATGTGACTCCTCTGTTCAAAACCTCCAAAAGCTTCCCCTCTTGCTCTGAGTCCAAATTCAACTACTTTAAATGATCCCTCTCCCACTTCCCATTACCTTTTTAGCCTCATGCCAGTCTTTCCCTACACTTGGTCTTCTCCAGCTCGACCTGCCACATCCGTCAGGGTCTTTGCAGTGGCTGTTCCCTCTGCCTGGAATAGGATTCCCCAGGTTTCCTGACAGCTGGCTTCCTGCCTCCTCTAGAGCTTGGCTCAAATGCCACCTTCTCATTGAGCCATTCCCTGATCCTGCTACTTAAATTGAAACCACCCGCAAACTCTATCCCCTAATGCTGCACACCATCAAATGGAATACATACTTGATTTGCTTTGTTATTGCACTCCCCCTGCACTGTAATGGAAGGTCCCACGAGGGCAGGGAGTCTTTCTTGTTTTACTCCTATATCACCAGCTCCTAAACAAGTCCTGGCACATAGGAAGTGCTTATTAAGTCTTTGCTGAATGAATCTCATGTACTCTGCCCATGACCATTTAGGAGAGTGCTGTGACCTCCAGGAAGGCAGCAGAGAGGACAGGATTGTAAGATGCTGCAGAGGTGATGTCATCAGGAACTGTCAACCCATTGGGAGGTGGGGGTGGGGGTGAGGAGATCGGGAGGATACGGTTGGAGTTTCCTGTGTGCTGGGAGGAGACGAGTGTCCTTGGACTGAGATTTAGGCTTCCTCCCTCCGTGGCTAATCATCGCTGTTATCTCTGCCTCCTGAGAGTGGAAGGTTCTGGTTCAGCCTCCTCCTATAGTGCCATTTTGGGGAGCAGAAAATGTAAAAAAGCAGGGTAGTGGGCAGAGCCCAGGGCACACAGAGGTGATGCCTGGGAGCACTGGACTGGGAGTCAGGAAAATGGGTTTTCCATTTTCCACTAGTTAGCCAGGCCAGCCACTAGTCTTCCTGGCTGTGTTACCCAGGTGAGTCACTGCCCCTCTCTGGGCCTCAGCATCAAGCACACAGGAGTTCCTATAATTACCCGAGAGAGGATTCTTTCACTCATAGTTAATTGGAGCTTAAAGGTGCTAAGACTCAAAACCCACAATCGAGAAACAAAATGTCCTTACCTCTCTGGGGTCTCCATGTAAGTCCAGAGTTAAGAAATTCTGTGAAGACAAAGGCAGAGGATGTGGGTGAGAGGCTTCCCAGGAGAACACTGAGATGGGTGAGCGGGCAACAGAGGTGTCAGGTTCTCCCTCCTGGTGCCGAGCTGGCTGGGCCCAGAGGAAGTGGGCAGGACTCTGGCTCTGCTGGGCCTGAGCACAGGGTGAAGGCATATAATGGAGGAGTGGGCACTGGTATGGGAAGGATGGGCTGGGGACTCTTAGCCAGGGTTGGTAGAGCTCTGGATAGAACACCTGCTTTTGGAGCCTGCCCTGTCCCCCATCCCTCTCCCCTTTCTGTTCCCCAGGGAAGAACACCCCCATTCTTTTTCAGGGAACTCTTTCTTCCCCTATCACTTCATGAATTCAGGCATCTATATGTGACCGTGGGTGCTCCCTCTCCCTGATTGGGGATATTAGTTCAGGGATGGGCATACACCCATGTCAATCCAATAGAGTTTCCCCAGAGCTTTTGCAGAAATTGTTTAGAAAGAGGGTTTCGAAGCAGATAGGATGTAACTCTAGAGCGTTGTTGTCTTTAACCTTCCCAGGAGACATATCTGCCTAAGAGTGAAGTCAACACAGAGTTGTGCAAAGCTGAAGGATAGAGAATGGTAGATTCTCAATAACATCCCATAGGCATCTGGATCCAGCCATGCCTGAAGCCCTCAATTCCTGAGTTTTTCACTTAACACGAGGATGCTATTCCCACGCATTCCTTTTTCCGTTCAAGGCACCTTGGGGGAGTTTTCGCATCTCCCATTACACAGCTCTGACTCATACAACTCACTGAAACTCATCCTACCCCATGCTTCTCTTTGGTGTGTGTTCACGAAGATTGCAGTGATTGTAGCGTTGCAGTGTAGCTCACATGTCTGACCTGTTCACAAGAAGTAATTAGTGCAGTTCTCTCCATTAAGGATTGTAGTCCCACTAGCCAGGAGTGTGTGTGTGTGTGTGGTTTTTTTTGTGTGTGTGTCTGGGTGTGTGTGTGTGTCTCTGTGTGTCTGTGTCTCTGTGTGCTTCTCTGTGTGTTTGTTGTGTGTGTTTGTGTGTGTCTCTGTGTGTTTCTGTGTGTGTGTCTATGTGTGTGTGTTTCTCTGTGTGTCTGTATGTGTGTGTACTGGAGGCAGTGCGTAATCATGGAGGCGCTTCCACAAGATTTCAGAAAATCTCAGAAGGATGTCCCAGGATCTTAGGGCTGGATTTTCCCAAAGTCACCAACTTTTTCCTTTTAAGCTGGGTCCTCTGATGCCACATGCAGAATTGCTGGAATATTTGCCTCCTTCTAGGCATTAGAAAACAGTTGTGTTTTAATTCCTTGAATACTTTGGTCACTTAGAGCCTAAACCAAGACCTAAGCCCCAAGACCACATTGGACTCAACCCATGGAAACACAAGCAGAGTCCAGTGGTAGAGGCCGACCCTGGGATCCAGGAGTAGCCTCGGGTCCAAGGAGAGAGTCCAGGGATCAGGCTACTCCCGAGCTTGGAATTCACACCCTTCTCCCTCAAAGGCAATAGTTCCCAATGGCCCTGGGTGCTGTGTCATCTGGATGTTTGTCCTGCTGGGCTTCCCTGTGATGAGAGACTGCCACGGCTGTCTACCAATTCTAAAGGTCCCCAAGTCCTAGTTTGTGAGGACAGCAGGAATGGCAGAAGATATTCTAGACCCACAAGTGTGGGTTCTGGGTCCCACAGTGTTGCTTCTAACTAATTGGAATTGTGACATGAGCCAATTACAAAATTTCTCTGTCTCTGTTACCTCTATTAAAATGGGCACAATGATCTGAAAGCTGAATTTCTCAGGAAAGATAAGGTGGAGTCAGGGTTAAGGGCATGAACTCCCAAAGTCCACTGTCTGGTCTCAAATTTGGCTCCTCCACCTTCTCTGTGAAGCATCCCTCATGACTACAATGAATGCTTCCCCTCTGTGCTGCCACTATAGTCAACCTGCGAAGTATGTGAATGTGTTTCTCTTTGGATAGTTCCTTGTGAGCAGGGACTATGTCCACTTCATGCCTGTTTCACTACCTCTAACACACACCCCTACATACTTAGCATGGATGGATGGGTGGATAAATGGAGGGATGGATGGCTTCGCCAATAGCTGGAGTACAGTTGAATTGGATGGATACATGAATAGATGGGTGAAAACTAACAGATAGGTGATAATTGGATTGTTGGTTTTAGAGGAATGGGTGACAGAGTTAAGATATATGGTGGCTGGATGGTGCATGAGTGGTGGATTGATTGAAAATAGGTAAATAAAAAGTTATGAACAGATTGATATTAGACTGACAAAAAGATATCAGTGAATTGGATGAATTAGTGAACACGTAGATGGATAAGAAGTTCATTGTAGATGGATTAATGATTGAGTGGATGGATGACTATCCTAGGATGACAACTGAGTCAGAGTCTCAGAAAATCTAGAAAACTGGACCACCACTAGGTCTAATACAGACAGTTTCTAAGTCAACCAAGATAACTTGTGACATCTTTCTGAAAATCTTTAAGCTTAATATTTCCATCCCCCAAATTCAGGATGATGGTGTCCCCTGGGAATGTGTAATGTTTAGTTCCTCAAAAACACATCTGAAAACAAGAATGGCAAAATATTAAATTTTGGTCAAATAGTAAATTTGGTCAGTTTTTTATCGTGTTATTTTTGGACTTTTTTTTTTACATTTGTGTCATTTTTCAATAAAAAAGGACAAATTAGATTGCCCATTCAGATACTGAGACTCCTGAGACTTGAGAAATTGTCCCAGGTAACTGTCCCAGGGCAAGAGGACCGCTGAAATGAAGAAGTCTGGGACCAAGTTTACAGGGTTTGGGCTACGGGAACAGGCAACCTACCATTTTCAGTGTCGTCTCCAAGAGCTCCTCTTCCGTCTTCTGTCGCAGGCAGTGAACCATCACAGCTGAGTTGGTGGTTTCACACCCAGCAGTGTTAGCAATTTGCTGCAAAGATCACAAGCAACAACAGAGTTCAAGAGCAAAGTCCCTTCCTTCCATCAACATGGAAAGTGGCATTCTATCCCAAGCCCAACTTGTACTAGCGGCAGGGGGCAGCAGAAGATACCGTAGACCCACAAGTGTGGGTTCCAGGTCCCAAGGAGCATTGCCTCTGTTGCTAATCTCAATTGTAACATGGGTCAATTATGTAATCTCTCATCTCTGCTACCTTATCTCCATTGAAATGGACATAATCATCTCAAGCTGAATGTGTCAAGAAAGGCGAAGTGGAGCGGGGGTAGAGAGCATGGAATCCTGAATTTCCTTGTCTGCTTTCAAATCCTGTCTGTTCCACTTACCAGGCATTAGGCCACAGGCAGTCCACCTGATTTCTTTGGGCCTTGGTTTCTCCACCCATGGATGGGAATAATGACTGCACCTACCTCATGAGTTAATACTTGTGGGAGAGTGCCATGTCTCCCATGCAATAAACATGTGCAGAATTGCAGGAGGCCTAGATAAGATGATTCACACAGAGGCGCTTCAGAGAGTAGCGAATGTGCTTTAAAGATGAGTTCTAAAGAAAAACAGGGTCTTGTCCCTTGCAAGACATAGATAGGGTTTCTCAGCTGAGTGAGGCATCTGTGGCACAGCCAGGAGTTTCCACCTGCACATTTGTGTACTAGAGTCCCAAGCAGTAATCAAACATGACTCTTTAGGCCACAGGTCAGCAATGTGCCCACCAAAGGCCAAATAGTAAATATTTGAGGCTTTGCGGACCACGTGGTCTCTGCTGCAACTTCAAGACTGCTGTTGGCATGAAACGCAGCCAGAGACACAAGGTAAATGAAAGGGTGTCACTGTGTTCGAGGAAAACTTCCTTTATGGACAATGAAATTTGAATTTCATATGATTAAAAAAAGTCATCCTTAGCTCAAGGGCCATGCAGGCATAGATCCAGATTTGGCCATGGGCGATTGTCTCTGCACCTTTGTCCTAAGTCAAGCCACAGAGTAACAATAATTAATACACCAAGAACCTCTTTTCATCTTTAAAAAAATGTAAAAAATATAAAAATTTAAAAAGCCCTCCCGAGGTAGGGGCTCCCTTCTGCCTGACCTAGGCATTGGGGTCAGTCTGCCCAGCATACTGTGGTTTCCTACTTTTCTAAGAGTTAGGGACATCGAAGCAAAGACGGGACAGTGAGCCTCTCTCCTAAGTGAACTGGAATCGGGGTGGAGAGCTGCTAATGTAAAAAACACTCATTTTTCACAACAGAAAAGACAGCCTGACTACTTTCTGGAACCAATGGAGAGTCCTTAAGCTCAGGGGCAGATAGGGTGCTCATGCAGACTGGAATCAAAGTGCAGCCAGAAAGAAGGGCACAGAGGGAGAGCAGGCAGGCTCCACGGTCGGGGAGTCAGGGCAAGTGCACATGCCCCCAGAGCCCCGTGCAGGATCTCGGACAGAATCAATGCCCAGGGTGTTTCTCGAATAAATAAACAGGGACAGGGAGAAGTAGAGGGTGAGAGAGAGAGAGAAAGATAGACAGAGAGAAAGAGAGAGAGAGAGAACAAGAGTAACAGAGTCTAGGATTCCTATCATTTTGTAATTTCTGCTTCCTGTTTTTGCACAAAGCCCATCCTCCCAGATCTCTATTTCCTTGAAAAAATAAATTCTCCTTTTAAAAAGAAGATTTTGGGACAAGGTCTTGCTTTGTTGCCCAGGCTGGAGTGCAGTGGTGCAAACACAGCTCACTGCAGCGTAGACCTCCTGGGCTCAGGTGATCCTCCCACTTCAGCCTCCCATGTAGATGGGCCCACAGTCTTGCACCACCATGCCCAGCTTAGTTTTTTGCTTTTTGTAGAGACAGGGTCTCACTTTGTTGCCCTGGCTGGTCTCTAACTCCTGGGCTCAAGCAAGCCTTCCGCCCCTAACTCCCAATCGCTTCAGTGATTCTAGGAGAACATCAGCTAGAACCCATGGCAAGAATGACCCCTGAGAATTCAGAAGTACAGAGCCAAGGGGTTGGGGGCATCCAGCGGGAGACGTACCTCAGCCAGGGGCTTGACGTCACCCTTCTCCACCAGAGCAGGAATGAGGGCCACATCACTCTCAGAAATTACAGGCATGAGCCACCACATCTAGCCAATCCTCCTTCTTGACTTAAGTCTGGTCAATGGGCAACTGTTCCTTATAACCAATGAATTCTAAAAATATTCTCAAAAATTCTAAAAATTCTTGGCATCCCCATTTTCTCTCCTCCAATGTACCAGCCCTTTAAGTTTGAATGCTTTCCCCAAACAAGCTCTCAAAGCCACCAAATTCCTCCACGCCACTGGCTCCAGTGGGCGATCCTCAGCCTAGGTCTGGATTCCTATCGATCACCTCTTCCTTTGGCTTCCAACCACTCTCCAGATGATGACAAAATCCTTGCCAGGGTCCTGTGCAGGGTGGCCCCTCCCAATGTCCCTGCTCTCAGTACTCACCACGCTCCCCCTGCTCTCCCTGCTCTGGCCACGTCGGCCCTGTCTCTGTCTCTCCCTCGTGATTGGGATGCGTCCTCCTGCCACAGGACACGTGCACATGCTGCTCCTACTCCCTGGACGTTCCTTGCTCCTGACTCATTAGTCACTTTTCCAGCAAGCCTTCCCTGGTAACCTCTTCCTGCCCCAGGACTCAATGCTTTCTTTAGATTCTGCTGTGGCAGCAAGTACCTCACCTTCACTGCTCTTGTCATAGGTGACACTTTCTAGTTGTGTGATTCTGTAACTATTCATCTATTCCCTACATTATAGCAGAAGCTTGGGGAGGGTGTTAGGTGTCTGGCTAGAATGCAGAGCCACATAGGGCCATGTAGCGTCCATGTCCCCTCCACACGGACATCTGGCTTTGAGCCAAAAATGACCTCTGCACACCTCTTCTTTTTGCCTTCGCTTACTCACCTAGTTTTGTTGTGTGAACAAATGAATCAGTGAGTGAATTCTCCAGGAACCACCCCTGGTTATCAGGTGCTCAGTGTGGAACCGCTTCAGGCCTACAGCCCACAAGTGGGTCCACAGAACTCAGACCCTGAGAGACATAAGACACCATCACTGCCCAACATGGCACCAGGTCCTGGCACATAGGAGGAGTATGGTCACAGACAGGGCACTGTACTGGCTGTCTAGGCCCATGAGCTGGAGTCTCAGCTCTGACCTGATCACCTGCTGCCCTTGGAAAATCCCTTCCAAGCCCTGTGTCAGTTTGCCCGGCTGTGCAACTGAGAGGTTGGGTGTCTCCTCGCACTTCCTGCTCAGCTACTGGTAGGGCTTCAGTGGTTCTAGGAGAACATCAGCTAGAACCCACGGCAAGAGCGACCCCTGAGGATTCAGAAGCACAGAGTCGAGGGGTGGGGGCGTCGAGGGGGAGACTTACCTCAGCCAGGGGCTTGATGTCACCCTCGTTCACCAGAGCAGGAGTGAGGGCCACACCACTCTCAGAAATGGCCCGGTGGAAGAGATTCTTGGACAATGGAGAGAAAATCTGGCAGCAGAATGGAGGGGAGGAGAGTTCATGTTCAGAGGTGGGGTCAGTTACTCCCTCGCTGTTCCGGACTACATCCACCTCAGCTCTGCCCTGGCCCATTCCCCTGAGATCCTGGGCTCAGTAGACACAATGGCCACTAAACTCACTTGGCCTGCTTGCCAGGCTCACCTCCCACCCAAGAGAACCTCCCACCCAAGAGAACCTAAGTGGGATCCGGACAGGGCACAGGGCAGGGATATAACAGGAGGTGTGTGGCAGCCCAGCCTAACCAACAAAGGTATTGGAAAGGCAGCTTAGCATCTCCTAGCCACAACTTCCGATACAGCATCTCTGTTACTCAGGGCTTATCCAAAAAAATGATCCTGGAGGCACACAAAGATTTCTAAGGATGCCTCTGCTGTTTACAGTGGTACACACTGGACATAAAACCAAGGGTCCAATATTATGAGATTGGGCAAATAAATGATTTTTCATTCTTATCGTGGAATACTGTGCAACTCTAAAATGTACTATTAGGGAAAACATTTAATATTTAGTAAAGTATTCATTTTGTATTATAATATTCAGGAAAGTACTTTCGTAAATAAAAAAGACAAAGATTGATAATAGATGATAGATCTATTGATAGGTAGATGGATGGATAGATGGATGGACAGATAGCTATAAAGTCATGGAAAAGAAGACTAGAAAAATCCATGTCAAACTGAGCACAGTGTCTATCCCTGGGTTGTGGGATTGTAGATGGCTTTTGTTTTTCTTGGGCTTATCTGTATTTTTCCTTTTTCTCTGCTTTAAAAAGTATAAAAATGTTTTCCTCTGCGTATTCAACTACAAAACCAACACAGGATTGAAGACTCCAGTAGGGGGCTGACCCTCTGCCCACCTCCAGGCAGGCGGAAGGCTTCCTACAGCTCCTGGCACTTCTCATCTGGTTTTTGATCCCAGCTCCCCCAGTGTCTCCTGCACCCAATCCCCCACCCTAGCAGGACTCCTCACACCCCCAGGTTGTGTCTGTGTCCCACAACCCCTGCCCCATCCCTCCTTATCCCCGGGTCCATCCCTCCTTCCTCTCACCTGCCTGCCCTAGCTCAGCTGGCCTCTCAGTCGCAGAGGCTGTTGCCTCCTTCTTGGGCATGAACCAGCCATCAGACCACCCCAGAGGAATCCCCAGCATGCTCAGTGTCCATGTCCCCTCCACATGTAGATCTGGATTTGAGCCAAACAATACCTCCACCCACCTCTTGTCTTTGCCTGCCCTTACTCATAATTTATGCCTATCCCTACTTTCCAAGAGAAGGGAAGTGAATCTTCATATTAAAATGAGTGGGAGAGAGAGAGAGACAGAGAGAGCTCAACCAAGCTAGAAGAGGGGAATGCCACCATTGCAGGCTGCAACTGGAGATTCGGGACGCTAAGCTGAGCCCTGAGCTTCCTGGGGGCCAAGAAGAGCTTGGTCTTTAGCTTTCCTGATGCTGGACAGTGAGTAGGGTCAGTCCTGAATCCAGGCATTGTAAGCAGAGGTGTGCATAGCTGGATTGACAGGTGTCCAAGAGGTCTCATCAGCATCACATCAACAGTGGGGTTGGGCCCGGTGCAAGGAAGACTCACAAGAACAGAGACACTTTCTGCTCCCGATGACTCTCCAAAGATGGTCACAGAGCCTGGGTTTCCTCCGAAGCTGGCAATGTTGTCCTGGACCCAGTGCAGGGCAGCCAGCTGGTCCAGGTGACCCCAGTTCCCCCGGCTGTGTTCATCCCCTGTGCTGTGAGGAAGAGAACAGGTTGAGAGTGGGGAGCAGAGATGTCATGGCAGGACCTTCAGGACAACAGATGCGGCTGGCGGCTCTCAACAAGCGCCAAGGTGGGTGGATCATGAGGTCAGGAGATCGAGACCATCCTGGCTAACACAGTGAAACCCCGTCTCTACTAAAAATACAAAAAATTAGCCGGGCGTGGTGGCGGGTGCCTGTAGTCTCAGCTACTTGGGAGGCTGAGGCAGGAGAATGGCATGAACCTGGGAGGCAGAGCTTGCAGTGAGGCAAGATGGTGCCACTGCACTCCAGCCTGGGTGACAGAGCAAGACTCCATCTCAAAAAAAAAACAAACAAACAAAAAACAGAATAAGGCTGGGCTTCTTTCCATTACTTGGTATATACCCAAAGGATTATAAAATATGCTGCTATAAAGACACATGCACACATATGTTTATTGTGGCACTATTCACAATGTCAAAGACTTGGAACCAACCCAAATGTCCATCAATGATAGACTGGATTAAGAAAGTGTGGCACATATACACCATGGAATACTATGCACCCATAAAAAAGGATGAGTTCTTGTCCTTTGTGGGAACATGGATGAAGCTGGAAACCATCATTCTGAGCAAACTATTGCAAGGACAGAAAACCAAACACCACATGTTCTCGCTTATAGGTGGGAATTGAACAATGAGAACACTTGGACACAGGGTGGGGAACATTACACACTGGGGCCTGTCGTGGGGTGGGGAAGCGGGGAGGGATAGCATTAGGAGATATACCTAATGTAAATGCCCAGCTATCGGCTGCAGCACACCAATATGACACATGTATACCTATGTAATGAAGCTGCACGTTGTGCACATGTACCTTAGAACTTAAAGAATAATAATAAAAAAAAAAACAGAATAAGGCTGGGCTTCAGCATCTCTGAGACCCTGCCTTGCCTTGCTACAGTTGTAATGTATGGTTCTGCATTCATTCAACTGGCAACTGTTTACTGAGCATCTACTGTATGCCTGACACTGTCCTATGAGCTACAGCACATCTGAGAGCAAAAAGGGCAAAACCTGTGACGACACTGAGCTCCCACTACAGATCACAAGCAGATAAACAGATATATAAAGAGAATATAATGATGTCAGGTAGTGAAAGTGCATTGAGGAAAATAAAATGGAGTAAGGAAAAAACAGGGGTGGGACAGGGGGTGCCATTTCAGATTGCAACCAGGGAAGGCCTTTTGGAGGCAGTGGCATTTGAAGTCTTGGAGGTAAAGATCTTCATAAAACAAGCACAACGAGCATGTGAGCCTTGCAAATACCCAAAGAAAGGAATTCCAGGCAGAAGAAAAAGCAAGTGCGAAGGCCCTGGGGCCCAATGAAAGAAAATGTGTCAGGATGTGCAGCTAGAGAGAGCCCTGGGGCCTGGCAAGAACTTCGGCTGTCATGTTAAGGAGCATGGGAAGCCCCCGCAGGGTTTTGTGCAGAGGCATCACATGATTCAATGCATGTGTTAAGTGATCACTCTCGGTACTGTGTGACTCAGCCTCAGTATAAAAGCGGCAGAGATCTGAAAGTGTTAAGATCATAATCAAGGTGAGAGACAGAGAGCTTTGGCTGGGGTAGGAACCAGGGAGAAGGTGCGAAGTAGTGGATTCTGAAGGTGGAGCCAAGAGGGTTGTGAGAAAAGAGAGTCCAGGCTGCCCACAAGGCCTTCTCCTGATCCCACGGGAGGATGTGGCAGCAGCAGCTGAGTGGAGGTATGGTGAGGAGGAGGGGGTCTCTGTTGGGGAGGGGCAGTAGGAGTCAAGGATTCAGCTTGTCCCTGGGAAGAGCAGGGTACCCTTTAGACAGCCAGGGGCAGGGAGAAGGTAGTGAGTGATGCCTGTGGGCTTCAAAGGTGAGGTGGGCTGGAAACAGGGGCTCTGGGCTGCTCCTTGGGATCACTGGGAATTAGGGAGGGAGAGGGAGACAAGAGAGGCCTGTGGACAGGGAAGAGGGGGGACCAGGAAAGGGGCTGGGAAGGAAGCATGTCACAGAAGCTGAGCGGCCATTGGCTGCTGCTGGGAGGTCCTGAGAGGTTCGGTGGAGAGCAGGGAGAGGTCATTGATGGCCGTGATAAGACCAGCTGAGTGGCGTGTTCAGGAAGAAACCTGCTGTCATGAGTAGAGGAGACACACGGAGGAGAGGAAGTGGAGAGAGATCATGAGGCAGCTTTATTGTAATGGGGAGCAGAGTCACAGGCTGTGGCTGAAAGGGATGAAGGTGATACAGCCAAGACTGGCCTGGGATGCCTTGTTGATGGGTAGACCAGAACCCATCTTCCATCTCCCTAGGCCGTCTCATGAGTGAGTGGAATCCCTCCCACAGCCCTCGCATCACTCACTCGGGATTGGGGTGCTGGGATGGCCACACTAAGACATGGCTTATAGTAATTACACCTTGAAGGAGATCTGACTCCTGTCCCCATGGAGACCTGATGAGGAGGACTCCATCCTTACTTCCCGCACTTGCCAGATTTCAAGCAGAAAATGGGGTGAGTGGGCCCCAACACTCCTCCTGGAAGGGGTCAGATGCTCCCACACCCCACCATCTGCAGCTCCCATTCCTTCACCCACAACATGCCCTGAGCTCCCTCTATGACTCTGCCCCTTCCCTCCTTTCCACGAGAAGTCAGATGCGTCAGCCTTCAACAGCTGGGCTGCCTGCTAGCTACCATGACAGAGAAATGCAATGTGTGGGAGCAGCACAGATGAAAAGGAGATGAGTCTTTCAGTGGAAGTAACTGGGGGCTGGGTCTTGCAGGATGAAGAGGAGTTCTTTAGGTAGACTAAGCATTCCAGGCAGAGGGAACACCACATACAAAAGCTCAGAGGCAAGTGGATGAGTGTGGCTGGGGAGTGAGAGGGTAGGTAGTGTCCAGTTATGAAGGTGCTTGCATGCTACAATGAGGAACCTAGCTAAGGTCTCCTGAGGGCTGACATGACCGGAGCTGGTCCTAGCAGCCTCATGTTGGGGGCCAAAGGTGCAGTGAGGAGAGTCCAATTTCTTACCTGAAGAATCCCCAGATGCCCAGGCGGTGCTGAATGGTCACCACCACCACGTTTTCTTGGGCAGCGAGGACCCGCCCATCATAGGTTGATGCTGCGCCCACCATCAGCCCCCCTCCATAGATCCACACCATCACCTGGGCAGGGGGAAGCAACATACCAGTTACAGGACGCAGAGCCAGGGAGCACTCAGAGGGCATCTTGTTTGGTGACCTACATGTTGGTCACAACTGAAGGACGATGTTACCCAAAGTTCACAAGTGCCCAGCAAGGTTGCAAAAGGCAGTCTCTTTCCTCCATAATTCTCCCAACTGGGGCCCAAGCCACCACCCCACTGCACATACCCTGGCTGCCCCTTCCTTTCCACCCAGCCTCCAGTGCCTCCTGCCTGCAAGGCTCTTCATGCTGAGAACCTCATCATGGACACAGCAAAGGCTAAGGATGTCATGTTCTCCCCCTCACTCCCATCACCCTCAAGCCTGGACAGTTCATGCACTCCGTGTACCTATGGGGCAGCCCTTGTATCTCAGCTTAAAATCAGTTAACTCTCTCATGGTGAAGTAAACTTCTCTGTGCATGAATGATTGTCTTGAGAAGCACACATGCCTGTGATGGTGTCTCTTCCTCAAATGCCTCCTTTATGCCTCTGCATCCCCAGATCCTATCCATCCTGTAGAGCCCAGCCTAAAACCCACCCTCTTCAGGATGCCTTCAATCAATGGACTAACACTGTCTGAGAACTTACTATGTGACAGGGACTCTGCTAATACCCGAGGATGAGAGTAGGTACAATTCCTAACGCAAGGTTCTTGCATTTTAAAAGTCCACATAGTGGGGAAGAAGTGAGAGTGGCTAAAATAATAATATTGTAATAATATTATTCATGAAATATAAAAGAACTCATAATATAAACTATGTACAAAGTGCTTTTCTAAGCACGTGTAGTTCTAGAACCTGTGGCCATTCCTGGTGGTTCTCCTGCCTCCAGGTTCCCAGAGCTCCTGTTTCTCCCAAACTGCTAATCCCTGCCTGCCTCCTGTGGACGGACTGAGTGTGCATTCATATTTGTTTGAAGGCTGAGCCCGAGGGCTGACCTGCAGTAATGTGCTGAAGGGAGGGTATGTCTCTACAGCCCAGAAGGCAAGATCCTTGAAGGCAGGGGCTGTGTGGAGTGGGTTCATGTTCCTCCTTTCCCTGAAGCCCCAGGTCTAATGGTGTATATGGGGCACTGAGTACACAATAGAAGAATGAATGAATGAATGAATGAATGAATGAGTAAACATTTCTCCCACTTCCTGTGTCTCACGAAGCACATGTAGGGCCAACTTCTAGTCCCATGTTCACAGATCTGCTCCCCAACTCCTGGGCACCATGCCATGGTGCTCCTGCGAGACTGGCTGGATGTGGCACCCCTTCCTCGTCCACCCTGGGGTGGCCTTCCTTGCCAGGAGACCCTCCCCACCCTGCAGCTGGCAGCCAGCCCCATCTCCTGCCCTTTGTTTATTTGGGAAATGCTGACACATTGGGTCATCAGTCTTTGCCAATACAATTAGGGAGGGATATCAGGTACAAAAAAATCCCAGATATTTGGCCAAAGGCAAAAGGAAGAGCTTCTGGGATTGTCCCAGGCTCCACCCCCAACACCCGTACCTGGACAGTGAAAGTTACCCCAGATGAATGTTGCTGTGCTGGAGAAAGGCCACATACAAGCTCAATGCCCTACTTTCTGTCAAAAGCACTGGTTTGAAGATCAGAAGACTTGAGCCAAAACTACCCTACTGGGTGACCTCTCCTTCCCTGTCTGGGCCTCGGTTTCTCTATCTGAAAAGGAAGAGTTGGGGTGTTGGCTTTTCTCTAAGTTCTTTCCATTGCTAACATTACTGAAAATCATGTCTTACCCACTCTGGGTATCAGATTTTTAATCTAGTAACTAAAAGTAATCATTCTCATCCTTCTATTATCATGAGGGAACTTGGAACCATTAAGATATTCATTAAAGAGGCACAGCAAACTCCCCCAGAGTCCCTATGTCATGAGGGGAAACTGACGTGTGGAAAACCAGTGTTTCCTGTGGAGGCCCTGGGGTCCTGAAACAATCCTGGCCTGTGCAGCTCCCTCCTCAAGCTGCCTTCATCCCCTTCCATTCTGCCCCAGAAGATCCGGGGTACTGGCGCTGACACGCCTTGACCAGGGGATCCCACGGCTTACCGGCAGCCTGTTTTTCTTGGTCAAGTCAGCAGGAGTGTAAATATTGAGGTAAAGACAGTCTTCAGAAAGCTTGAGAGGAATGTTCTCCTTTCTGTTAGTCAATAGCTCTGAGAGAAACTGCCCTGCCTTGGGATCTTGGGTGCACCTGGGGAGGGGGAAAGAAGAATCCCTGAAGTTCAGCCAGATCTAAGTGAGGTGTCTTCTAGGGCAGCGCCTTGGACTGGGAGGTTTAAGCCTGAAAATGGACTTGATATTTACAGACTCACGTCATTGTAGTGGGTAGGAGGCTATCAGGGGCTTCAGGTAGGGGCGCTGGGACTCACTAAGGTCTCCTAAGACCAAGCAGAGTGAGAAGGGCTTCACACCTCTTCCCTTCCCGGAGCCTTTGGAACTCCCAGCATCAAGGAGGGGAGAGCACCAATACACTGATCCTCCCTTGGAGGTGACATTTCTCGCAATATCTTAGGGGTAAAATCTTTGTGGGACGACATCAAGAGAACCGTGCTCTAGTTTTGTCTCTCCCACGCATTTATGGGGTGACCTTGGGTGAATTCCTTTCACATTCTGGGTCCCAATCTGCCAGGTCTATGTGAGAGGATTGATTTCTACATGAGTCTTGCAGCCCTGACATGCCAAGATTATCTACCATCCGCCTATCCCAGGCAAGTGCTGTTGGTTGCCCTGATGAAAGATCTCAAGGATACAACATAGATGAACATTGGTAATAGATATTGAGTCCTCCCAGTGTTCCAGGCACTATTTTAAATACACTTTATGTATTAATTCATTTAAGCCTCAGACTAGTCCCATTAGGTAGGTTCTATTATCTCCATTTTACAAATGAGAAAACTGAAACCCAGAGAGGTTAGAGAACCTGCCCAAGGTTACATAGCCAGGTAGATCCAAGCCACGTGGTGCTTATACACAAGTATATTATAAGCAACAGTCCCAGATCTCAAAGTACCCGAAGGCAGGCATCACTGCCCCCACTAGGTACATGAGGAAACTGAGGCACTCAGGGTCTGGGATGACACAGCTGTCAAGTGACAGAATCAGAGCCAGCAAAGATGACTTCTTGATTCCATCCTGAGAGGTTTTCCTACAGATCACGAAGTACAAGTGGCATAACAATAATAATAATCATCATCATAATAAAAATACATTCCAATGTGAAGAAAGGGAAAAAGAACTCAACCTCACTGGTCTTCGGATAAATGCAAACTAAAGAGGAAAATAATATTGCTATTATTATTATCACTTTGCCTACCCAATAACCAAAAACAATTTTAATAACCCCAAGCACTGTAAAAAATCTGATGAATGGAGATTTTCATCCATCAATGGGAGAAGTGTAGGTGGAATACTTTGGCAGGGAATTGTAACAAAACATATACTTTTTGACTCAGAAATGTCATTTCTGGGAACTTATCCTAGAATATTCATGAATGGGCATAAAGGTTTCACTACAAAATATTCATCACAGTGCTCTCTATATTATCAAAAACTTCATATGTAACCTAATGACACCAAATAAAAGCTTGGGGAAATTAATTATGATGCAATACCAAATGTAATGCAGCTGCTAATATCAGGCTGTGCTATTTAATGGCATAGAATGATGGTCAAGAAATACTTAAAGAGCAAAGCAAGCATCCAAGTTATCTGAACATAGCACTCCATTTTAAAGGAAGAAAGTATAGCAACAGGCAAAAATACTGGAATACAAACGAAATATTAGATCATAATACTTCACCATCTAAAATATTGACAGCTGCTCTGAGTGGTGGAATATTGTATGTGATCTTAATTTTCTTACTTTTCCTTCTCTGAGTTTCCTAAATTTTCTGTAATAAGTATATATAACATTTGCACTCAGAAAATAAAAACAGTAAATATTATTTTTTAGAAAAGGAAAGAAAAGAAGGCAGCCAGAGGTGGGCTGCTGGAAACCCTCCAAATGCCTGGCTGCCGAGATGAATGGGGTCTTCTCTGATGCCTGTAGGGTCCTTTGTACCCTGGGGAGAGGTGGTGAGGCCAATTAGAAACTTTGGGCTTTTCTTCCCAGCTTGGCCAGGGTGAATGGACAAACCTGCCATTGCTCTCCTCAGAAATAGGGAGGTGGGCACACCTGAGAGTTGAGCACTTGCCGAGTGGACACCTCAGTACACTTGCCACTCACACACCTCCTGGCCCACTCCTCTCCCCTACTATGTCAAAATTCAAGACAGCGGAATTCATGGGATCCTTCCTTCTGATCTCCCTCACCTGCTTAACTGCTTCTTTGTTTCCAAGGCACTTTTCCTGTTCTATCATATCACATAATCCACGGAGTAATTTGCATATTGTTCTTATCTGTCTCCCCCTGCTAGAATGCACGCTCCATGAACCTAGGGATCTTTGCTTTTTCACTAATGGATCCCAAGAACCCAGAACACGCCTGGCACGCAGTAGGTGCTCAAAAAACATGTGTTAAATAATGGACTCCAGAATGCTGTGAGAGTTCTGGAATGTTTTTAAGGATCTACAATGATCTTAAGGATTCCAGAGCAAAGGATCAGCCCATCAGGGGACTGCCTTGATTCCTTCCTGCATCACTTTGAGGTGAACATCCCCAAGGACACACGCCACAGCTTACATAGGAGGGTACGAGGTGGCATTCTTCACAAAGCTCCACGGTTCTGCAGGCTGCGGTGGAGTAAACCTCAGGGGTCCAAGAGGGGGCTTGGCAAAAGGGATTCCCAGGAAAACGGCCACAGGCTGTGCAAATCCTTCTAAGCTGACGAACTTCCCCAGCACTTTGCCATGCACGGTGTCCACCACAGGTGGCGAGGACGGATGCCCTGCTGGACATGGAGAAGAAATCAGGATGAATCAGAGGCAAAAGACTGGACCCAGATTCCAGGTGGAGTTTGCCACTTTCTAAGTGAGTGACCTTAAATAAGTCACCTAAACCCTCTAGGCCTCAGTTTCTCTTGATGTACAATAGGGATGAGGATCAATGTCCTTCCTAACCCATTGAGCTGGTTTAAGGAGCAAATTAGAATTGGAGGCATAAAAACATCCAGCTAAAAATAAATGCAAGAAGGACAGCTACTAGGAAAGAACAAGACATTTAGCTTCCCCCTTAGAAGCCTCTGGAAACATTTATCCATTAGAATCCTGGCACTGAGCCGCACACTGGATGAGAGGATGAACAAGAGGTGCCCCGTATTCTCACAAGCACTGACCCTAGTAGGGAAGGGTCACATATACACCTGGGGCTATAGCCGAGAAAGAAGTGGCCATGTCCTGGCAGAGGTACCCATAAGGCAGTCCGGGAATTAGAAGAGGGGGCAAGGCCTTCTGATTGCAGGCATCATGGAGGAGCTGGGACTTGCAGTAGGGGAGGATTGAATGAGGGGAGATGAGAAGCAGGGAGCGGTACACAGCAGTGAGAAGGGAATTTGCTGAGGCTCCGAGCAGCAGAATGCAGAGCAGAATGCAGAATGTGGACATGGCCCACATGTACCAGGTGGAGTCTGGGGGGAGTGGAAAATATTCCTGGAATGAGACAGCGCATGTCAGGAAGGGCCTAGAATGCCAGGCTAAGCGCTTGAGTTTTCTTTAATGGACAAATAAGCAGCAGGAACCGTTCCAGTTAAGGGAAATGATCAGGTCGAGGTACATTTCTTCTGGTGGCCCTGGGCAGGTCTGCTCCATTCCTGCAGCACAGATAATGCTTCCTCACTGAGCTGAAATTCATTTCCCGCAGCCTCCGCATAAGCCTTGGTAGTACCTGCCATGGGACCACACTGGCCTGATCTGATCTGTGGCCTGTGGCCTTTCAGACACTTGATCTTGCCGCCCAACCCTGAGGTCCTGTCTGGCTCCAGTCACCTCAATTTGTCTGAGCTTCCCTCCTGGGAAATGATTTCCAGCCTCTTGTCCTCCCAGCTGCTCTGCTTTGGATACAGAGAAGAAGTCAATACCTCCCTCAATGTGGGGCCACAGCAGAACAGAACAATTCAGATTTGATCTTACAGGGGAATATCCAATCGCAATGGAAACTCCCTATGCAAAGCCCAGTTACACAACAGCATCCATGTCTCAACAACAGCCAACCCCATACTGAGAATATTTAACTTGACTTCTTCTGTTGTTGTTGCTAATTACAAATAACATTGAGATGAATTTCCTTGAAAGCATGTTTATCAACATAGCAATGGGTGGTGGCATTACAGGTGGCCTGTTTTCTTGGTGATTTCCATGTTTTCTGCACTGTATGGGATTTCTAGTCTTCACCTGAAATCCTTCTCACCCCCACGTTATTTTAAAATTTTAAATAAAAAAGAAAATATTTATGAAGAAATATGATGATGTCTAAAAGGTATTTTGTAAGACTTGGAGACTGGGCACAGGGGCTCACATCTGTAATCCCAGCACTTTGGGAGGCTGAGGAGGGCAGATCACTTGAGGTCAGGAGTTCGAAATCAGCCTGGCCAACATGACGAAACCCCATCTCTACTAAAAATACAAAAATTAGCCAGGCGTCATGGCGTGTGCCTGTAATCTTGGCTATTTGGGAGGGTGAGGCAGGAGAATCGCTTCAGTCCAGGAGGCGGGGGTTGGAGTAAGCTGAGATTGCACCACTGCACTCCAGCCTAGGTGACAGAGTAAGACTCTATCTCAAAAAAAAAAAAAAAAAAAAAAAAGAAAGAAAGAAAGAAAAGAAAAGAAAGACAAATGTGGTCCCTGACCAGTTTTGGGGACATGGAAGATAAAGAAGACCAAAGAGCTGGCTTGTGATGCTGGGTCCCTGTTTACATAGGCTCAGTGGAGATGTCAGTGGGATATCCTGGCAAGATGGTGCCACAGGACGAGCGCACTTCAAGACTGGAAGGAAGCCTGGTGGGGGAGCAGGGCAGAATCTTCTAGACAGTGAGGGTACATACCATGGTTGTGTATGGCTTCATTGAAGATGCCAGTGTGAGAGGGAAGGGAAAAAACAAAGATCAAACACAGAGACCACTACAGCCAAGATCGAAGATCCATCAGAGTGGGAAGGAGAGAATGTCCCAGCATCCTGGAAGCCCAGGGAGAAGAGGACAAGATGCGGGCTAAGATTGCTGAGAACTTCAGGGAGGTGGAGGAGGGTCAAGGCAGAGAAGAAACCACTGGGCTGGTCCGTTTCAGCTCAGGGATTCACTTCAACAGGATGAGGTGGATGGCAGCCAGATTGCCAAGGGTGAAAAAGTGAGTGAATGGGGGAAAGCAGAAAGAAGAATGGGAAAAAGAGCAGTTGCCGCTGATGTTATATGAAGCATGAACATGGTGGGCACCTACTATGTGCCAGGCATGCATTCCAGTTTGTTTAAATTCATCTTCAAATAAGCCTTGCTGGGTAGGCATCAACATGCCCAATTTACAGAAGAGGAAATTGAGGAAGTGGAGGCAGCCTGTATGGTCTTCCTAAGGAAGGAAATGGATGGCATTGCCAGGAGTAACCAGAGGTAAAGGAACATTCAGTTCCAAATAAGCTTCCTCTCTTCCTCTGCCCTTCCCCACAGTTCCAGAGCTCTCACAGTGTCAGGCTGCCAGAAGGAAGACAGGATGCAGACGGGGCTGGGATGTCAGGATTCAGGACCCAGAGACAGACCTAGGCATGATTTTCGGGTTGACCTTGGGCAAGTACATTTCCCTGTGTGAGTCTCAGTTTCTCTGTCTATAAAATGGCACGGGGGTATTTCAAGGCCTCTCGCTGCACCCCTCTATGTACCATCTGTTTCGCTTTCTGTATTCTGATGCTCTGGCATCTGAGGCTTTGCTGACATCGGAGAAACTGTCCCTCCCAGGGTCCAGCCAACCCGGAGCCCACACCCCAACTGCGTCTTTGATCAGGTTGCCATGCCCTGGCCACTACCCACCTGCCCTAATTATGCCAGGTCTGGGTACCAGACAACTGGGAACAGCCCCTCTGCCCCAGAGCCCCCTGAAGTATCCCAACTCGCCAGTCCTCAGCCTGCCTGCCCTGCCTTTCCTCTTCTATCCTTGGAAGCCACAGTAAAAGCCCCTTGGCCTCAGATCCGCCCTGTCCCCTCCCCAGGCTCTGCTACTTCCCCTTGTGCCCCGCGCACTGGTGTCCCCTTCCTGTTGAGAACATGAGTAAGAAACTGTCTTTTTAATGGCAAGAAGTCCTGATATAGTGGCCTGACCACAGCTCAAATTTTCTACTCATACACTACGTTTTTAAACAACGCCTTTATTTATCCACTCCTTTTTCGTGCTTTCTACATACCAGGCGCTGCCAAGAGTGCTTTAGAAACAACGACCCATTTCCTCCTCACCAAAGCCCAGTGAGGTAGGCAGCAGTGCCACCTCTATTTCAGAGAGGGGGTAACCCAAGCACGGAATAGCGCAGTCCCTTGCCTAAGGACACGCAGCGAGGAAGCGCCCAGCGGGAACTCAAACCCAGGCACTCTGGCTCCAGAGTCGATGCTCTTAATATTCTCCTGAGCCGCTCTCCGTGATCCAGCCATAACGGGAAGAATTATGGGACAATAAACTGAGCTGCCTAAATTTCTCGTGTGTGCGGCGTGAGGTGGGCCGGCTGCCGGCCTGCATCGGGGCGAGCAGGGCAGGGCGGTCTCAGGATGTTCACCCTCCCTGCGTCTCCGCGCGGGCCAGGCTGGCCGGGCTCAGCTGCTCCAAGTCCGAGTGCAAGTAGGGAGGGCGCGCACCGCCGCGGAGCCGGACCTGTTGTGTCTTTGCCTTTCTACGCATCTGCGCCCACCTCGGCCCAGAACAAGGATTTCAAAAAGTGCCCCGCATATTTGATTTCGGAAGGACTCACCCCAAGCCGTGGATGCGGCGACAGTGCCCAGGACAAGAGCACGGAGCCACATCTTGGAAAGACGACAGCTCTCAGGGCCTGCAAGGTCTTTTTGCATCTCAGAGGGACTGCGCTGTCCAGCTGGGAGCTCAGCCCCGCCCTGAGCTACCGCCCTGCGCCGCCAATTGCCTAATCCTCTAATTGGGAGAGATCAGAAAAGCCCTCCCTTTCTCCAGATCTCCCTGGGCGACGCCTACCCACAGTCCCAACTCGCCAGGTCTCAGCCTGCCTGCCCTGCTTTTCCTCTTCTATCCTTGGAAGCCACAATAAAAGCCTCTTGGCGTGTTTCATCAAAGCAGTCTGGTCTATACTCTCAAATTACAGAGAGCTAATAAACTCGCCCAACTACTTGTTGCATAAGGGTTTCTCCCTTGCAGGACTCTAACCTCAGTGCACTGTGAAGGCCCCCCAAGGCCTGCACCAGCAGGCAGATCCTTTTAGGCAAAGGGAGACTTTGGTCTAAGGTCCTCAGAAAAAGTTTAAAAATTTTAGAGCCACTCGCAGCCCCACAGCTCAGCTGGGTAACTTCGCACCCATCTCAGCTCCCAGAGCTTGTGTTTCATAGCATTTCAGGTTCTCAAGTTTGGAAGCGATCTTAAATTTTATCCAGTCCCCTTTCTGATGCCTGAATTAGCTTCACAATATCCTGCCAACTAGCCCAGCCTTCTGTCACACACCACCAATCTCAGGTAAATCACTACCTTCCAAAGCAGGAATTTTTGGATAGAATGTAAAAATGATTCCATCTCTCAATAGCTCCTGGCTTTAATCATCCATCCATTCATGTGCCCATCCATTCTGTGAACATTTACCAGAATGCGTGCCACCTGGCCATGTATAATGGATACAAAGGCCAATTCGAGACATGGTTCAGCTTCTCGAGGGGCTCACCATTGGGAGACAAGACAGATGGGGTGGAGGAGCAGTAGGGGTGATGTCAAGGCCATGTGAAATCACCAAATCAGGGGGATACAGAGTGTCCTGGGCACACCTGGAAAGCTGTCATTTACAAGCTGCTGGGGACACAAGGAAGTCACTCAAAGCCTCTTTCATGGCAGCATTAAACATCCAACAATAGGGAATTCACTAAACACACTCTGGTACAGCTGGCTAAGGAAATACGATGTATTCACTCAAAATAGTGGTGTACACAGCTATGTATTAACAATGAAGACAGGATGTGTTGTGAAAGGTTATAAACTGTTGTGCGGTGTAGGCAGCTCCTCAAAAAGTTCAACATAGAGTTTCCATATGACCCACCAATTCCCCTCCTAGGTGTCTACCAAAGAGAACTGAAAGCATGTCCATACAAAAATGTGCACACAAAGAGCAGTGTCATTCATACGAACCAAAAAGTAGAAACAACCCAAATATCCATGACTGGATGAATGTGTAAATGAAATGTGGTCTATGCGTGCAGATGCATAACATCCAGCCATAAGAACATGCTACAAAGACTAATAAAGAAAAAAAGAGAGAAGAATCAAATAGACGCAACAAAAAATGATAAAGGGGATATCGCTACCGATCCCACAGAAATACAAACTACCATCAGAGAAGACTATAAACACCTCTACCCAAATAAACTAGAAAATCTAGAAGAAATGGATAAATTCCTTGACACATACACTCTCCCAAGATTAAACCAGGAAGAAGTTGAATCTCTGAATAGACCAATAACAGGAGCTGAAATTGTGGCAATAATCAATAGCTTACCAACCAAAAAGAGTCCAGGACCAGATGGATTCACAGCCGAATTCTACCAGAGGTACAAGGAGGAACTGGTACCATTCCTTCTGAAACTATTCCAATCAATAGAAAAAGAGGGAATCCTCCCTAACTCATTTTATGAGGCCAGAATCATCCTGATACCAAAGACTGGCAGAGACACAACAAAAAAAGAGAATTTTAGACCAATATCCTTGATAAACATTGATGCAAAAATCCTCAATAAAATACTGGCAAACCGAATCCAGCAGCACATCAAAAAGCTTATCCACCATGATCAAGTGGGCTTCATCCCTGGGAGGCAAGGCTGGTTCAATATACACAAATCAATAAATGTAATCCAGCATATAAACAGAACCAAAGACAAAAACCACATGATTATCTCAATAGATGCAGAAAAGGCCTTTGACAAAATTCAACAACACTTCATGCTAAAAACTCTCAATAAATTAGGTATTGATGGGATGTATCTCAAAATAATAACAGCTATCTATGACAAACCCACAGCCAATATCATACTGAATGGGCAAAAACTGGAAGCATCCCCTTTGAAAACTGGCACAAGACAGGGATGCCCTCTCTCACCACTCCTATTCAACATAGTGTTGGAAGTTCTGGCCAGGGCAATTAGGCAGGAAAAGGAAATAAAGGGTATTCAATTAGGAAAAGAGGAAGTCAAATTGTCCCTGTTTGCAGATGATATGATTGTATATCTAGAAAACCCCGTTGTCTCAGCCCAAAATCTCCTTAACCTGATAAGCAACTTCAGCAAAGTCTCAGGATACAAAATCAATGTACAAAAATCACAAGCATTCTTATATACCAACAACAGATAAACAAAGAGCCAAATCATGAGTGAACTCCCATTCACAATTGCTTCAAAGAGAATAAAATACTTAGGAATCCAACTTACAAGGGATGTGAAGGACCTCTTCAAGGAGAACTACAAACCACTGCTCAAGGAAATAAAAGAGGATACAAACAAATGGAAGAACATTCCATGCTCATGGGTAGGAAGAATCAATATCGTGAAAATGGCCATACTGCCCAAGGTAATTTACAGATTCAATGCCATCCCCATCAAGCTACCAATGACTTTCTTCACAGAATTGGAAAAAACTACTTTAAAGTTCATATGGAACCAAAAAAGAGCCCGCATCGCCAAGTCAATCCTAAGCCAAAAGAACAAAGCTGGAGGCATCACACTACCTGACTTCAAACTATACTACAAGGCTACAGTAACCAAAACAGCATGATACTGGTACCAAAACAGAGATATAGATCAATGGAGCAGAACAGAGCCCTCAGAAATAACACCGCATATCTACAACTATCTGATCTTTGACAAACCTGAGAAAAACAAGCAATGGGGAAAGGATTCCCTATTTAATAAATGGTGCTGGGAAAACTGGCTAGCCATATGTAGAAAGCTGAAACTGGATCCCTTCCTTATACCTCATACAAAAATTAATTCAAGATGGATTAAAGACTTAATCGTTAGACCTAAAACCATAAAAACCCTAGAAGAAAACCTAGGCATTACCATTCAGGACATAGGCATGGGCAAGGACTTCATGTCTAAAACACCAAAAGCAATGGCAACCAAAGCCAAAATTGACAAATGGGATCTAATTAAACTAAAGAGCTTCTGCACAGCAAAAGAAACTACCATCAGAGTGAACAGGCAACCTACAAAATGGGAGAAAATTTTCACAACCTACTCATCTGACAAAGGGCTTATATCCAGAATCTACAATGAACTCAAACAAATTTACAAGAAAAAAGCAAACAACCCCATCAAAAAGTGGGCAAAGGACATGAACAGACACTTCTCAAAAGAAGACATTTATGTAGCCAAAAAACACATGAAAAAATGCTCATCATCACTGGCCATCAGAAAAATGCAAATCAAAACCACAACGACATACCATCTCACACCAGTTAGAATGGCAGTCATTAAAAAGTCAGGAAACAACAAGTGCTGGAGAGGATGTGGAGAAATAGGAACACTTTTACACTATTGGTGGGACTGTAAACTAGTTCAACCATTGTGGAAGTTAGTGTGGCGATTCCTCAGGGATCTAGAACTAGAAATATCATTTGACCCAGCCATCCCATTACTGGGTATATACCCAAAGGACTATAAATCATGCTGCTATAAAGACACATGCACACGTATGTTTATTGCGGCACTATTCACAATAGCAAAGACTTGGAACCAACCCAAATGTCCAACAATGATAGACTGGATTAAGAAAATGTGGCACATATACACCATGGAATACCATGCAGCCATAAAAAAGGATGAGTTCATGTCCTCTGTAGGGACATGGATGAAATTGGAAATCATCATTCTCAGTAAACTATCACAAGAACAAAAAACCAAACACCGCATGTTCTCACTCATAGGTGGGAATTGAACAATGAGAACACATGGACACAGGAAGGGGAACATCATACTCTGGGGACTGTTGTGGGGTGGGAGGAGGGGAGAGGGGGGAGGGATAGCATTGGGAGATATACCTAATGCTAGATGACGAGTTAGTGGGTGCAGCGCACCAGCATGGCACATGTATACGTATGTAACTAACCTGCACGTTGTGCACATGTACCCTAAAACTTAAAGTATAATAATGATAAATAAATAAAAAAACAAAAAACATGCTGCAACGTGGATGAAGCGGAAAACATGATAAAGGAAAGAAGCCAGGTACAGAAGGTCACAGGTCATATGATGCTTTTTATATGTAATTTAAATTACATATTAATTTAATATATAATAGGCATATTAGGCAGAATAGGCAAATCCATGGAGACAGAAAGGAGCTGCCGGGGCCTTTGGAAGGGGAAAGAGACGGGGATGAGGAGTGACTGCTAATGGGCATGAGTTTTATCTTGGGGGTGGTAAAAATGTTCTGGGATTAAATAGTGATAATGTTAGAACAACTCGGGGAATATACTAAAAACCACTAGATTGTACACTTTAAAAAGGTGAACTTTATGGTATGTGACTTATATTTCATTAAAATAATGAAATATGTTGGAAAATCTAGATAAGTATACTATGGTCCCATTTTAGTAGTGGCATATATCTTTATCTGCATAGGAAAATACTGGAAGGCTGTACATCTAATTAGAATTACAGCAGCCATTTCCTGGCTATAATCTTGTCAGTGTTTTTACTTATTTGCATTTTCCACTTTTATTTCTTCATACGTTCATTGACAAATATTTACTGAGAGCTTACTGTGTGGCAAACACTGTGCTGAGACTTTTGCATGCAGGATCTCAGTTCTCAAAATAACCCCGTGAGATTAATGCTGTCTCACGATCTTAAGCTGATTTCTGTTGTTTAAGCCACCCAGTCTGTGATATTTTGTTCTTGTAAATAATGCATACTCTCAACCAAGTTCATTCTTTATTCCCAAAAGAAACTAAAGCCCAGAGACAGGGAGGGAATGCCTGAGGTCACACAGCAACTCAATGGCAAAGTCAGAACCAGAACTTGAGGCTTCTGCCTTCCAGCACAGTGTATCTGGCAGCCGTTTCTCTTGCTTTAATACGTCAGGAAGATGTTCTAATTGGCAGCCTTATCTGAGGTAAAACACCATGACTTTGTACACAATTGGCTTGTCAGTTCATTGACCCAGGCTGAGCATGGTAGGGCTGAAGGGTTAGAAATGGCTAGGGGAGGCTGGGCATGGTGCCCACCCCCCTGTAATCCTAGCACTTTCAGAGGCCTATGTGGGAGAATTGCTTGAGACAGGAGTTCAAGACCAACCTGGGAAACATAGCAAGACCCCATCTCTACGAAAATAATAATAATATAAGAAGAAGAAGAAATGGAAAGAAAGAAAGAAACATAGGAGCCAGGTACCTGGAGAGCCATGTTCTATTTTCCCCATGTCACTTGGCAAGCCTGCCCTTGTCCAGGCCAGACCACAATTGACATCAGGAAAGATTGGGCAACCAGCAGCCATAAATCACATGACAGTCCCAGAGCTGCTGAGGGGTTCTTGCCTAAGGCTATGGACTGTAGCTGAAATGAAGCTTCTGGAGACCCAAATTCAAAAAGTGATGCTCATTAGCACTCATTCTAGCCATGTGCAGGCTGGTGAGGGTCATTCGGTGATGGGTATGAGGATACTGTGACAGCATGAGAATCAGTCCCCAGAGCCAATTGACTCTACAAAGGTTGACCTGAGCTTTAGGGTTCCTCCGTTACTTTTATCCAGGACAGAAACCTGGTTGATAAACAGCATGCTAATAAAAAGCATCCTGGCTGGACACGGTGGCTCACGCCTGTAATCCCAGCACTGAGGGAGGCCGAGGCAGGTGGATCACGAGGTCAAGAGATTATCCTGACCATTGTGGCCAACATGGTGAAACCCCATCTCTACTAAAAATACAAAAATGAGCTGGGCGTGGTGGCACGCGCCTGTAGTCCCAGCTACTTGGGAGACTGAGACAGGAGAATTGCTTGAACCTGGGAGACGGAGGTTGCAGTGAGCCGAGATTGCGCCACTGCACTCCAGCCTGGCGACACATTGAAACTCCGTCTAAAAAAAAAAGAGAGAGAGAAAGAAAAAGCATCCCTATCTCTAACCACAAGTGAAAATCTGGGTGGTTCTCCTAAGTAGAGAACAAGGCTACTCCCACTCAGTAGGCACAACACACAAGTGGGCGCTCACGTGCACGCCCACACATACACACACACACACACGGATATACAGGAGCACACACACTTGTTAACCATCCTGCCTGATGCCCTAGCCAGCTGGCCTTTGCAACCTGGGTAACAGCCCTGGCTCTTGGCTTATGATTTTTATGGTGCTGTGTTCACAAAATATGAAAGGTAAGAATGAATTCTTTTCCTGATCCACTGCTCAATCACATGCCCACTTGTAACACCACCCAATTCTGCAAACAGAGAATTTTTGGGCCACTCCTACGTTATGCCTGCCTCTGGCAGCAGCCTCTGAAACCCATTTCTGGTTCATGATGACTCTGCAGATGTGATGGGTGAGGCTGGAGCCTAGCAAGCCTTACGATAGATCTCTTTTTTGCATAATACACATAATTTCCCTACATCTCTTTAACTGTAAGCAATATGTCTCTTGTTTAAGCGGCAGTTGATTTGGGTCATTGCTTTTCCCTGGGGAATCCCTCTGGTTTCCCATGTAGAACTATATGACGTGGAAAGTAATATCCTAGGAACTGGCCTTAACTTATTAGCAGTTGGGTAGGACTTGGGAAAGTGTGCATATCTGGGGGCTTTAAATAAACTCCCCCAAACATCTCCATGTCCATCAGTTTACTCAGCAGATATATGGAAAGCTCATATTAGAGCAGGCATTGGGCGCACCAAGCCCATGTCCTGCTGGGCCCCTCACTCAGCTTTGTCTCTGAACCATAGGATTGATCAGGTATAGATTTTGTGATGGAGAACACTGAAATGGGAGATAGAAGTCTGAGAATCAACCGGGTGACATTTGGGAATTCCTCGTGGAAAGACAGGGGGTGGCTATGGGGGAGGGGCCCTCTCATGCACCCTTCACCGTGGCTCTGCACTCTATGAATCCAGGATTCTACGACATTCTCCACCGCAGCCTGGGCATATGCAGTGTTTCTGGAACCTCACTTATACTCACACTAATATCATGGTTTTTTGCCTCATCAGCATATCACCTGTACTTCCATGAGCAGTTTTCTTTAAATGAAGTCACCCTTTTTACTTCAACATGCTCACTCAAAAAGGAGACTTTATACTATTTCTGTAAGTGCAAGACCTGTATAACCTGCCATAAATTAGAGGTATGCATGGAAAATGTGTGACTGCATTTTTTAAATTAAAATGATGGTAAAAATAAAAAAGTGCATAAAGAAATGCCAGTAAAAACACTTCCAGTTTACAAAAGTGTATAACTGAAAAAAGTCACTCAATGGGAAAAGTGAACCATTGAAGGCCAGTTAGTTACATGAAAGCAGGGCCATCCTTGATCGCCATCATAACCACCAGGTAGGTGACAAGGCAAGGGTTACCTACCTTTGGCAAGGATCATCGTCACCAAGGTCATTTTCTTCTGCTTCAGGGAACATCTTCCTGTTAACATTCGGTTCAATGGGCAGAAATTATATTATGTTTACACCTTCCCAGGACCACGATGCTGTGTTATACTTAGGGGGTCAGACTCCCTGGGGTCAATCAGGTCCTAGGACTAACTGGTCAGAGTATCTGGAGGAAATTTTGGGCTGGTGGTAGGTCGTAGAGGAGAGAGCTGTACTCCCATGGGCATAACTAGTCCACCTCAATGGCACAAACAACTGATGATCAGACCCTGTACCTTCATCAGTCAATCACCCTGTAACTGCTGTGCAAGAATTATTAGTGAGAGTAGGGTAAACTATGGTAGCAAATAGGCCCAGAATTTCAACGGCTTATTTTTCGCTTAGGTAAAGGAGTAGAGCGTTGTTCAGGTCAACAAGGTGGCTCTTGTCCATATGGTCATTCAGAGATCGAAATTAGGGTATTGGCAAACTTTCTCTATAAAGGGCCAGAGAGCAAGTACTTTGGGCTTTGCAAGCCATGGGCTGTCTGTGGCAAGTGCTGTGGTAGTAAGGCGGCCCATAAACAATACCTATGCAAATGGGCATGGCTGTGCTTCAATAAAACTTTATTTTTAAAAAGACAGTAGGCCAGATTTGGCCCTCAGGCTGTAGTTTACTCAGTCCTGATCTAGGCTATGGTGGCTTTGCCTTCCTTCACTCATGGTTTCTAAAGTTGCCATAGGTGTCAATTGCCTGTCACCTGGAAGAGGCAGGAGCAGAAGTGTGACCATGGAGCATTTGTATGGGCCAGGCCTGGCTGTGGCACTCTCCACTTGCACTCAGAGGACATTGGTGAGAACTTATTCACATGTTCAACTCCAGGAATAAGTGCACCACACTCTGATAAACACTAAGTTTTTGCATTTCTTTGATTCAAATCACAAAAGCCTGATTATAAACCCAGATCCTGTTCATTAGGGCTACTCTATTAAGCCTTCCTTTAGCCTGTTAAGAATAAAATGGGAAAAAAGATGATTCAGAAAGCAATGTAAAAATTTAGACACAGAAAAGTGAAGATTGAATTACAATCTGGAAAGAACCCTGTAAACTCAAACTACAGATTACATTATAAGCATCCAGGTGAATAGAGTAGCCTCCATAGAGATGCATGTTCTGTGTGTTTTCTTGCCCTGAGAACTATCAATATTCATATATGTTAATGCCCAAGACTGTGATGACTCTTGATGGTACCAGGTATTGAGAGATGGGCAAAATTTGGAGAGGCAGAGAAGAAATTAGCATTGGAACAAGGCAGATTCAGGGGCTTCTTGGGGAGACCAGTTGCAATGGAAGGGGGAATGGAGGACAGAGAGCTTCAATGCCAAGCCAAGGAGAACAGACTTCATCCCTGAACAATGAGGAGACACTGAAAGGCTCTAATTCTGAGAATTGCACAATGAAGGGCATTTCTGAAAGTAGAGCCTGGCAGAAGCAGCCAAGCCATCTGGAGGGACCAGTGGTTACTCTCAAGGGGAACCTCCTACACACTGTTCGAGAGTGTAGAAGATAAACTTCTCCTTTTCAAAGGTGCCTAAGTCCTAGCTTGTGAAAGCTTGGCTTTGGGGCTTACACAGGACTCAGCAAGGATAAATGACATAAGCTTCTCCAAAAAGCTGGACTGCACAAAATTCTGCCCAAATCCCAGGAGGTACTGAACTCTTACATCAGTGCTGAAACTTCCCGTTTTTCTATATTCTTGCCACTAGGCTCTACCACCAAAAGAGTAGTGGTAAAAATCCTTGCAAATTCAATAAGTGAGTGCCATTTGGGTATCTGGTTTGAATTTGCGTGTCTTGGTGTGTGTGCTATTGATCTATGAAAATGGTATTTTGTGGATGTGAAGACCCCTTGGAGCCTGACTGGTGGGATGGAGGGGGACTGTGGACTGTACCTTCCCCGATGCGCTCCTGGCCTCCATAGAAGGACAGCTATGCAGGAAGTTTCAGAGGGGCTACAACTTTCCCACCCCAGCTGTGACCCAGCCCAGGAAAGATTCTGGAGATTTTGTCCCTTGCATGATCTTCTAAAGTGAGAACATTAAATGAGAACAGCTGACTCATTTCCTGGTGAGGGCTCTCTTCCTTGTTTGCAGACTGCTGCCTCCTCACTGTGTCCTGGTCTGGAACTTCTAGGCTCGAGAACTATGCAAATGTGAATTTCAGTTGATTAAGCTGACTCATTTTCTGGTGAGGGCTCTGTTCCTTGTTTGCAGACTGCTGCTGCCTTCTCACTGTGTCCTGTTCTGGAACTTATAGCCTAGAGAACTATGCAAATGCAAATTTTAGTTGATTAAACTGACTCATTTCCTGGTGAGGGCTCTCTTCCTTGTTTGCAGACTGCTTCCTCCTCACTGTGTCCTGGTCTGGAACTTCTAGCCTAGAGAACTATGCAAATGTGAATTTCAGTTGATTAAGCTGACTCATTTCCTGGTGAGGGCTCTCTTCCTTGTTTGCAGACTGCTGCCTTCTCACTGTGTCCTGTTCTGGAACTTCTAGTCTAGAGAACTATGCAAATGCAAATTTTAGTTGATTAAACTGACTCATTTCCTGGTGAGGGCTCTATTCCTTGTTTGCAGACTGCTGCCTTCTCACTGTGTCCTGTTCTGGAACTTATAGCCTCGAGAAGTATGCAAATGCGAATTTCAATTGATTAAGCCACCCAGTCTATGGTATTTTGTTACAGAAGTCTGAGCAGACTAATACATTCTCCAAGAGCCCTACACCAGTAAATTATGACATATCCATACAATGAATGACTATACAGCAATGATGACAAACTACAGCCATGTACAACAATACACATGAATCTCATAAACATAATATTGAGGGAAAGAAACCAGATGCAAGAGTATGTGATTCTGTTCATATAAAGCACAAAACCTGGAAAAAGTAATATTGCTGCTAGACGTCAGGACTGTGGTGATCATTTTGGGTAGATAGGCAAGGAGGGGGAAGTGAGCAGGGCCTGGAATTGAGCTCCATGTGGCTTCTGGGATGCTGGTAATATTGTGTCTTGATCTGGGTCCTAATTACACAGTGTGATCAGTTAGTGAAGTTATCAAGTCATAATATATGCATATTATGTGTGTGTTTGTGTTTGTGTGTGTTTGTGTGTATATGTGTATGTGTGTGTGTATATATATATATATATATATATATATATATATATTTCTTATATGTATGTTGTAATCAATAAAAAACTGAAATGTTTGTACCAGACCTTAAGAACCTGTTATCTAATACAGGAGACAAGGTTGATACAGATAAAATTACTGGTGATCATATAAATTATAGTTACAGGATAGAATATAAATGATCAAATGCAGCAATGATTTTAATCAGGACTCTGTCATATGTACTAAGAGAAATCCAAATGAAACTTACCTAAAGCATATATTGAATAAATGTAGTGTCTCACATGAAAAGTTCAGGAGGTAAATAGAGCTTGAAATACAATTACATAAATAAATGTAATTAATGAAATAAATAGATTAGATAGAAAATAGATAATAGATGACAGATAATTGATAGATAGATGGTAGATAGATAATAGATAGAGAGAGAGATAGGTAGACAGACATTTTATGGCATTATCTTCCTATAAAGAGAGAAGTCTGCTTCCTACATGTCAAGGTAGAAAAGCTGTTCTCCAGGCACCCACAGTGTGCTCCAGCAACCTTGCCAACACCAACCCTGCTGCCCGTGGGCTGGCCCCCTTGCCCCCACTGCTCAGGGTCACACTTCCACCACACTGTGGCTGGCCATCCCCCTTCCTACCCATCCTTTAATTTCAGACTTGAGCTCCACCCCGTTCATGGAGCACAGCAAGCTCTTTGCAATGAATTCCCTTGTATTTTGACACACTCAAGTGGTAAGGTAGGTTTTTTTCTCCACAGCCCTTCCCATCGCAGGGAATAATAAGGCACACTCTTGATACAAACTTTTAGGAGAGCACGCGGGGCAGGACTGAGTGGGATCTGTCCCTGCTGGGGGAAGGGAGGCTCATCTTGTGGATGCGTTACCTGGGGCAGCACCAGGTGGGGCGGCTACCCAGGTGCAGGGCCTGAGCTGGCTTCCCACCCTCCCCTGCAGCTCTGCCCAGGGCGAATTTTTTTTTTTTTTCTTTAGATGGAGTCTCGCTCTGTCGCCTAGGCTGGAGTGCAGTGGCATGATCTCGGCTCACTGCAAGCTCCGCCTCCTGGTTCATGCAATTCTCCTCTCTCAGCATCCCGAGTAGCTGGGACTACAGGCGCCCATGACAACGCCCAGCTAATTTTTTGTATTTTTAGTAAAGACTGGGTTTCATTGTGTTGGCCATGATGGTCTTGATCTCCTCACCTCATCATCTGCCTGCCTCGGCCTCCCAAACTGCTGGATTACAGGCGTCAGCCACAATGCCTGGCCCTCTCCAGTCTGACTATCTACCCCAATCTTTCTCCTGGGCAACAGGAAAAGTTATGATTTTGAGGACAATCCAGCTTTCTCTTGCTGATAAGGCAGGAGGGACACTCTTTAGAGTTTTCCACATTCTAGCAGAATCCAGAAATTACCCCTGAGATTCTGAAAGACACAGTATTAGGATGACCCTCTAGAGACTTACTCTAAGGTGGTCACTGCCCACAACAGAAGTGGTCCAGGCTACAGAGGGAGTTTAGACCAGCTGTTGAAAGAGACAGCCTCAGGGAGGGGTCTAGGAGGCTAGTGTACATACTGAGGAAGGTGTGGCAGACCTGTGCAAGAGTCAATAAAGGCCATCCAACAGTGCCACGGGATCACCTCGGCACCTCTCTCTCTTCCCTGATCCAGGCAAATTCTCAGCCTGGGCCACTTCCATTTCCATAGGCAGATCCAAATGGAGGATAGGGATGCTGCACTCTGGCAATCCTAAATCCTATTGTTGGAAATTCTTGGGGGCTCAGAAACATGCAGTAGGCCCAGAGCTCCCCTGAGCACTGTCCATGACCCAGCCCTCTGGACTGTACTCGTCCTGAGGCCAGGCCATCCCCAGCAAAGCCAGCTTCCTTCTCACATTGCCTCTTTCATCATCGTTTGTCTCTGAGGAGGATGGATTAATCTCTAATACAAGACACAAGCAGTGATTTGGCTTTCAAAAGATCTTTTATTGCCAAAGCTGAGGTCACAAATAAAAAACTTGCTCCTTCATGACCTCTGCCCCCTACCCCCCACCACCAGACAATTCCCCAACCATGGTAAGATGCCTTCTGAACCGGCAATCCCTTTGGCAAAAGACCCCAGTCTTTGCTCCTCCAGGTTCCCGAGGCTGGATGGACCTTCCATTCACAGGGCAATTTGTTCTATCTGGGGTGGCTTCTCCACTGCCTTCTTGGCGAAGAGTTTGGTCCAGAAAGCTACTTCCTTGTCCTTCAGCTTCTGGGCTGCCTGGGTGTTAGCACCAATCTGCAGGTACCCTTCCTTCTGGCTGTACTCTGGCCAGTGGGGCAGCCCTTCCCCATTGGGGTTTCTGGAAACAAAATCAAATAGAATTGCCCCAAAGCTGCTGTGTGTTCCCAACAATCTTCAGAGATGTGTGAGGACACTCAAGTTATCTCCGTCAAGAGGCTTGAATATCCCCGGAGTCAGGGAGTTCACTATCTCTGGGGACGGCCTCTCCATTTGTAGAGAACTCTCATTGTCAGAGTGCTATGGTCACAGGGTCAGAAGTTTGATCACTAGAACCTTAGAAGCTGCCCCTTCCCAATAGGCATGCCCCGCCCCCCACCCTCACCAGCCGTGCTCTGTCTTTGCCACCAGCCTCACCCATTGCGAGCAAAGTTGGCCCAGAATTTCATCACCATCTTGCTAAGTCTGATCTCCTCTTCTGAGGCACCCTCTGTGGGGAAGAAGAAAAAAAGCCTTTGTTACTCAAAGTGTGGTCCGCAGACCTGCATTGTCAACTTCACGTGCAAACCTGCTAGAAACATAGCCTTGGCACATGCTCCACACCCACTGAGCTGAGGTCTGCACATTTAGAAGATCCTGGTGAATTTGTGTGTACTTTACCTTGAGCATGGCTGACCTAGGGCTCAGCAATGGGCATGCATCATTCCATGTGCTTGCCCCACCTCCCAGGGTTGCTCTCTCTTGGGTCTTTTCTCTGTCTCTTGCACACACCCACAATTCACATTCTGAAATATAACAGAACTCAAGCCTCCTAAGGGTGCATAATTGGGACATGCCCAGTGGCGATGGAGCAGCCATGGGGTGAGTCCCATGTGATCTGTAACAGCTGAGAGTTAAGGCTTAGAAGACATCATGAAAGGATTTTTTAAAATATTGTATAATGTAAACTAAAAATAAAATCCTAACACCCCCAACTCACTGAACAGACCCTCTCTGGGCTAAGGGCACCCCAGAAAAACCCTAAACTGAGTTCCTGCCTGGAAACAGACAGGAAGTCAGACACGCCTCATAATACTCCCCCCTTTTTGTGGTTTAGACACCACCGGACCAGTATCAGCAATAAAATAAAGGTGATCATTCTGACAGAACACACTCCTTGTGGCAATAAGACACCAAATTAAAAAAAGATAGAAGGCCATGCCGGGTAAGGGTTCAGGCCTGCATCTCTACCCTTAAAGAATCCACTCTGTTCTCCCTGCTGCAAGGTGCTTCTTTTTCTCTAGCAGCTAAACCAGTACTGGCCTGGAGTTTAGCAAAATGAAAACAATTAAAATGGCTGCAGCTTGGAGACTCGGAAGAACAGAATCCTGCCCACCAGCCTTAACTGCGGCTTTGATTGCATAAGAGACTGATTTCAGTTATTTTCTCCAGATAAGAACATCACCAGCCATGGACTGGACCTGGCCGGTGTACAGAGGCTGCTCACTTACTGGGCTTTGTGTCCTGAGAAGACCTTTGGATTTATAAGCCCTAATTGTAATACATTTAAATATTAGGTCTCCACCACCAGGTGAACATGGGCAATGTTACATGCATGTTTGTTTAATACACATGTGTCAGGACTGTCTTCATGAATATCCATTGCTCTCCCTGTAACGTGTTGAACATGTATGTTTAGCCAATCTGTTCATATAAAGCTTCTACCCAACCCCTCCTCGTTCGATGAGCCTGTTTCTGGGCTTGGCCAGAGGCACCTTCCCAGCTTGAGGGATAGCAACTTTGCTGTCTATAAACCGTATCAAAAATAAAGTCTCCTCTCCCATTCCAAATTCATACATCCTGTGATTTCTAAATTAACAATTATTAATTATATTAAATTTAAAGGTTTATGAGGTTTTGTTAGAGACATAAAGGCAGAAACACAAACCGACACACATTAGACCTGACTCAGGGTTAACACCAATTCTAATCTCACCCTCACTCATATTCTCAGCACTTCTGGGAGAAGGAAATTGATTGGTGGTTTCTCAACCTAGAGCAGGGCCCTGCATGTGTCCCTCCGCCTATCTTGTTGATGACACAGCCCAGGATTCTGAGTGTCGGTGGCAGAGGGCACATGATATACATCCTCCCTCATGTGTGTTAGAGCAGGAGGAAACTGGGGGACAAGCCAATGACATTCAATCCTGTCACAGTGAATCCTGCTGACTATAAACCATATCAAAAATAAAGTCTCTTCTCCTATTCCAAATTCATAATCCTGTGATTTCTAAACTAAGAATTATTAAATGTAAAGGTTTATGAGTTTTTGTTAGAGACAGACAGAAAGACAAACCAACACACATTAGACCTGACTCAGGGTTAACACCAACTCTAATCTCACCCTCACTCACATTCTCAGCGCTCCTGGGAGAGGGAAATTGATTGGTGGCTTCTCAACCTAGAGCACCCCTGCATGTGTCCCACCACCTGTCTTGTTGATGACATAGCCCAGGATTCTGAGTGTCTGTGGCAGAGGGTACATGGATGCACATCCTCCCTAAGGTGTATCAGAGCAGGAGGAAGCTGGGGGACAACCCAATGACATTCAACCCTGTCATAGTGAATCCTGCAGGAGACCCCCCAACCACCTGTCTTGTTGATGTCACAGAACAGGATTCTGAATACCTGTGCAGAGGGCACACGAATACACATCCTCGCTCAGGTATGTTAGAGCGGGAGGAGGCGGGGGGACAGCCCGATGACATGCAACTCTGTCATACTGAATCCTGCAGGAGACACCCCCCCCCACCTGTCTTGTTGATGTCACAGGCCAGGATTCTGAGTTTCTGTGCAAAGGGTACATGGATACACATCCCCTGTCAAGTGTATTAGAGCAGGAGGAAGCTGGGAGACAACCCAATGACATTCAACCCTGTATAGTGAATCCTGCAGGAGACCCCCCCCCACACACCCGTCTTGTTGATGTCACAGAGCAGGATTCTGAGTGGCTGTGCAGAGGGCACATGAATACACATTGCACCTCACATGTGTTAGAGTGGGAGGAAGCTGGGGGACAACCCAATGACATTCAACCCTGTTATAGAGAATCAGTAAACTAAGACCAGGAGAGAAGAAACTTGCTGAAAGCCACCACACCAAGACTGAAACCCAGATCTCCTAACTCCAAGCTCATGGAGAGCAAGGAGCCATTACCTTTTAAAAATGGGGCCCCGAGGACGGAGAAGAGCTCATCCCCGTGGTCTCCTATCACCATCTTGGGTTTCATGTCTGATGAGAAGCTTGGACGGTACTGAAACTCATACATGTAGGTGGGTGCTCCAGCATCTGAAAAGACAAGGATTCATGCACAGTTCATGTTGCCAGACACACACCTGGAGGCTACCAAGGTCTTCAGCTCTGCAGGAAACCGCTGACTGTCAGCACAGTAGAGACAGTGCTGTCTGTCTCTGAAACAGAGTCACAGGAAAGCTCAGCGACATGCTCCGGGCTGCATAGGTGGTTGAGGTGGAACTGGAATTAGAGCCAGATATTTGTTCAATGAACAAATGTTTAATGAATGAATGTGGAAACCCTGGGTCAATTCATTTAAAATAACTGCCGGTGCAGGGACACTGACTCTGCCTCGTAAACCCCTTTGCCCGCTGGGACATTCTCACACAAGACAATCTCTCTACATCTGGTTACACCGGATGTAATTCATTGATAACAGACTTCATTCACTTGGACCCCATCTCCACCCTGACAGGTGTCTTCTGTTCTGCCTCGTTTTGAGCATTTCCAGTGTTTTTCTCACCCATCCTGAGAAGACTGAAGCAAATCCAAGTTGCTTGTCTGAACATCAGGCTATTTAAATACAAACATATGCAGAGAGGGAACAATCTGCCTCTTGTGTCTCAGTAATCTGTGGCACTCACTGCTTTATATCTCACTGTCTCCATGTGTCTTGCTGCCTGCCTGGCCTGGGAGTGTTAGGGTGTTAAGGCAGTAAAGTCATGGCAGAGAAAAGAAGGGGCTGAGCAAGGGTGACCTTGCCTCTCCCCTGCCCTCTCTCCTTCTGCTCTGCCCTTCTCTCCCACCAACAAAGCTCTCCTGTCCCAGCCCCAAGAAGATGCCAGTTTCCCAATGATTGGCTCATTGGAAGCACAAATCACTGCCCCTTCTGGGCTACCTCATGGGCCACCTGGTCCTGTGCCTCAGCACTTTGAATTTTCCACCTCCTATATAGTTTAAAAATCATTTTGAAATTCCATTATAAAAATCAAATTTAAAACATCACTCGTAACTCTACCACAGAGAACGCTTGTTTTTTATTTTAACATATCTCTCTTTTATGTATATAAACTTGGGATGATATTATATATGTTATTTTGTAATATAGTATCATCACTTTTTGAAAACAATTTTGTTGTAGAGACAGGATCTCACTATGTTGCCCAGGCTGATCTTGAAATCCTAGGCTCTCACAATCCTCCCACTTCAGTCTCCCATAGTGCTGAGAGTATAGGTATGAGCCACCACCTCCAGCCATCATTTCTTAACATCCTTAAATATTCAGCCACAAAAGGATTTAACAACAGGAATTCACGCATCCCTAACCTCACGCCCCACCCGCACATGTCATTTCAATTTGAGAATGAAGAATAATCTATTCACTCATCTTTGTCAGCCTCCTGCACTGCACCCTTGGCTCAGCAGGAAGCGCGCTTGGGAAGATGCCATCATTCTGTGGCTCTGTAATCCACCTGTTAAATGGCTGCTTCAAGGTCAAGCAAAACTTGCTAAAAGGAGGGTTTGACCTTGCCTTTGCCATTCAAACATTTTCCAAAGGAACTCAGAGCCAACTATAGAGGAAAGAGCTTTTGTGAATGATAGAAATTATTATAGGCAGCATGCTGCCCAAAACGTACTTTGTCAAACCTTTTTGGCTAAAGCGATTGATATTCATAGAATTCCTACAGTCATAACACAAGTCTTCAGAGGGAAGTAGGGCACAGTTTTGGGCAATGACAAATAGGGACAAGAAGAGAAGCAGAGACAATGAAAGACATGTCATGAAAGACATGCAAGAGAATACAGGGTGATATGCTTCTTTTTGGTGGGGCAAATTGGCAGCATTAACTTTTAACCTTGGTATCCCAAATGAGAAAGTAAATTAAGAAATCCACGTTCTGATGCACTGGAATGCAAATTTGCATTATTTGCCAAGAGTTCAAAAATATTTCTTTGGTCTAGCCTAGTTATTCACTTCTAAAAAGAATCCCAAGAAAATTATTAGACATGTGGTTAGAGACTTATAAACATTAGGTTGAGCTCAATGTTATTGTAGCATCAGAATGTGAGCAGCCAGGCTAAACATCTAATAGGATATGAATATTAAAGTCTATTTAACACAGCCATTTCATGGAATAAGGAATGCTTTGATGAGTTTGTATGAACATTGAGAAAATCCTCACAACATAGTGTTCTATGAACAAAAGCGAAATATAAAATTGATTTTTAAAGTATATAGGACATGAAAAATCTTTAGAAGAAAGTACAAAAAAATTTATACCACTTGCCTCCAGGTGGGGGAATTAGGAGTGATATGTAGTTTCTTCTTTATGTGTTTCCATATTTTTGAAACTTTCTTCATATTAACTTTAACATATTAACTTTATGTCCAGAAATGTTGTTTTTATCAAAAAGAGTGAGACACAACAATAAGTGAAAGTTGATAAGATCTGTGTAGTCCTGGCAAAAAACAACAACAACAACAACAAAAAACCCTGAACTCAAAGTTATGGGAAATCAGATGAAAAACAGAGGTTCAGTATTGCTCAAACCATTGGAAGATGGAGATGGGAACACTATATATAGATCAGATGCAGAGCATGGGGCAAAGCCAAGTTTAAGACAGAAATGATTCAACTCCAGTGGTCCTGGTTACAGGGTTTTATCAGGACTTTGTGAAGAAGTGAGTGTTATGAGCACCTGCCCCTTCCTGTGCAAAGGTGTGTCTGGGCACCTGCGACATCAGCTTTAACTATAGCTTTAGCTTTAGCTTATGAAGTTCCAAATTTAAAAACCCTTCCAGCATGGTTAGAGAGAGGATATTTCCTGGCTTGCAGACTAGGCGAATGAGAGTTGGAAGAAAAAGAGGAGTCCTGTGAGCCTCCTCTAGTTGGCACCCAGGAGAGGACACTTCTCTAGAGGTGAGCCCACGCATCCCTAACCTCATGCCCCACCCACACAGCCTTGGGTCAGTGGTAGAAGGTCCTGCATAGACCCTGTCCTGGCACTGTGCTTGCATGTTCCTGCACACACCGAGATAGACAAAAGCCAGCCTCAGACATTGCCATTCTTCCAACCACCTCCCCTACACCCACCATAGCTCTTACTTTTGGCCTTCTTGGTCCTGGACAATCCTCTGGATCCTGTGCAGGGCTCCCACTGTTCTTCCAGCTCCAATGCTTAACAAGCTTGTTTGAAGCCAACTTGGACCTTAAAAACCTTCCAAGACTCATCTTTCAATATTTGTCCTACAGCAGCCCTAGGTCCCATGATAACTCCAGGCATGGAGCTCTTGCAGCAGATGCTGTCAGTGTCTCACCCATATCCCCTCTTCCTGGGCATGCCAGCCTGACTTCCACCTCCAGCATCTGCAGCTCCTGGCCTGAGGCCTTTGTCTGGTAACAAGAGACTACTCTGCCCTTGTGTGCAGCAGGTCAAAGTCACAGGGAATAAACAACTCCTTGCAAGAGCCTTCAAACAATGACAAGTGGAAGCTGGTGGATAAATAACCCGGCTCTCTTGGTGCTCAGATGGGATGCCCCTGAGTGCTGTATTCTCAGTGTTTCCTTGAGTTTCCCAGCTCCAGTTGTCCACAGAGGATACTCCTTTGTCAAGGCATCATGGATTGGATTCCATCTCTTTCCTCTCTTACTTCCCCACCTCCCTACTGCTGATATCTGGGATCATCACCTTAAAAAAACCGCTTGCCTCTGGTTTTTTTTTTTTTTTTTCACAGTCTGCTACTGGCATAAACCAAAATAAGACAGCACCTCATCCCATGCCATATGGAATCAGCCTTTGAGGCCTGACCCTCGGCTGTTTCCACATCTGTCTATGCTGGGAGGTAGGTGAGTCAGATACAGAAGCTGGTGGGGTCCATATCCCTCACCTTTTCGAACTCTAGGACTCACCTCTGTGGTTCCGGGCCACAGTCACAGATGGGACACCGAACAGCACGTCCCCCATTAAGTCCAGGAACAGGTCTTTCTTTTTGACAGGGTCGTCTGTTCCTCCTAAGTACTCCTCAATGGCTTCTGGAATCAATTCCTTAGGAATGCGCTAAAATAGATCAATAAAGTGACCACCACCCCCTGGTGAGCGATGTAGCTTCTCCAGCCCACCAGAAGGGCTGCCTTAATGGTGAATCCCACAAGCCCTGTGCAACTCCCCGCTAGGGTGGAAAGTGAAGTGGGAAAGGTGGAAAGATGGGAGAAACCCTGAGGCCCCAGTCTTCATTCTGCCATTTATTTGCTCTATAATTTGGGCAATCCTTGTCCCTCTGTGGGCCCTAGCCAATTCCCATGATTCCTAGACTCTTACAACAAAGGGATAGGACTTCCACAAGAGTGACATGGCTGTCTTCTGGTCCAGCTTCCCTTCTGACATTGGATAGCTTATCAACTGTTAAAAAAAAAAAAGTTCAGCATTTATGAATCATTGGGAATTAACGAGAAGAAACAAACTGATGAACCAACCAAATCTATGCAGACTGAAAGTCCTCCAATATTTTGGGCTTTTAAAGGCATGGGTTTTTACTGAAATGGGCAAAATCAATGAATCAAATGGGCTTATATCCAGAAACTCAAGCATTGCAAAGATTACAAAAAAAAAAAAAAATGTGGAGAAGCTGTGGCAGTGTTTTGCAGTGTGTGTGTGTGTGTGTGTTTTGTGTGTGTGTCAGGCTGGGATCCCTACAGTGGTCAGTGACATGGCGAGGGAAGGTGTCTGCCAGGCCAGTGTGGAATAGAGGGCTCTGGGGAAGAGGATGTAGACCTCCCTAGTACCCCCACCTGTCACAGATGACACTGAAAGCCTTAGAGCCTGCCTTCATGGCTTTGGTCTTTGGTATAACCTCTGAAATCCTTCTGAGGGGCGAACTTCATATCTCTTCACACAAAACAACTCTGCCCAAACCTCTGCACTCAGAGACTCGACCAAACTCTAGCATCGCTTCTAGCAGCTTAAGGCCGTGTCCCTAGAATGACTCCAGTAGCCTTAACATGCCTGCCTGGGAAGGCTCAACTCTGCCAGAACGATTTTCTCTGCTCCAGCCAAAACCTGGAGAGAAGCAGACAGGCCCCTAAACCCAACTAGAGCAGTTACTTTAGAAGCCTGCAATGATAAACACTTTCTCTGCCCTTTGGGATGGAATTTACCACCCAACCCCATTTCCTTGAGGGCCTTAGAGCCTTCTCTTTGCAATGCAAACATTCAGGGAGCTGACTCCTGATCTTCCCAGTCCCTGTGGAAAGAGTAGAGCCTGACTTCAGTGGGTTCTTCCTGCAGTCTAATGCATGGCTTCCTGTCCTGACGATAAGAGAAGTTTGTTTCTGCCCCAGGTGAGCCAGGATGAAGACATCCAGGCGGTCTAGTCACATGGACCAAGTCCCTCTCCACAGCCCACAGTGCCTATCCTTTTGCACACTCAGCCTTTAAAACAGTGCCAGGGGTTAGTTTTGGGGATTTGAGTCCAATCCATACTGGACTCTTCTTTCCTCTGTGCAATTGTGTTACTAAATAAATTCTGTCCTACTGCTTTAATCATGTTCAGCTTTGTGTGTCCTCAACTGGAAGGAGAAAGCTTTTCCACTTTTAGAAGTCAATCTTTTTTTCTTCCACTTTTTATTCCCAGCTTTTGTTTTAGGTTTGGGGGTAAATATGCAGATTTGTTACATGGGTAAATTGTGTCTCTGGAGTTTGCTGTATGGATTATTTTGTCACCAGGTATTGAGCATAGCACCCGATTAGGTAACTTGTCCATCCTCACCCTCCTCTGACCGTCATCCCTCAAGTAGACCCTGGTGTCTACTGTTCCCTAGAAGTCAATGGGAAATCAAAAGAAGCCACTTTTTTTGGATCTTTTCAATGAGGTGATGAAGAGCATGAGTGATTTATGGGGGAACTACACATACCCAGCCCAAAGTGGGTAGCCAGGAAGCCCCCGACTGCCTCTCCGGACTCCTCAACTCCTTTCCCCTCCTAGGCCCCCTCAGTTTTCCCATCTGCACAGTTATTTTCTCTACTGGCCCTCCCAACACAGACACTTCAGGATTCTTCAACAGGAAGACAATCAGAGAGTCTGGGGAGAGGGGATCCCAGGGCCCTGATATCCTAGTGACAACTGTGCCCTCCTGGAGAAGGTTTCCATGGAAATGTTAACTCCTGCTGAAGGGAACAGCTGCCCAGGACTCAGAGCGGTGCTTGGAGAGGGAAGCACTCTTGGGACCAGAGATGGGAGGGCTGATGGGGTGGGTGAGTCCCTCCAAGAGGCCTGTGCCTTCTCATCGTTGGAAGAAACAAGCCAAATTCCTTCCTGTTAAATCCGACGATGTAGGGGACAGTGTGGAACTTCCTTTCAGTTTGAAGCTCCTTGGGTGTTTTTGGCAGCACCACTCCATCAATCACCATGGGCGTGTGGGGGTAACTCTGGGGGAGAGAGCAGCACAGCGCCTGTGATTCCCACCCTAGGTCACAACCGTGTCCCCAACTCTGCCTGTCTGAGGGTGAGACCAGCATCCTAGACCGGTGTGACTTTGGGCCATGGCTATGCACACACAGGGTCCTAACTAAGGAGGATAGATGTGTGACTCAGGGGCAGAACTTCAGGCAGAGGCTGACACTGGTCAGGTGACGAGGAGAGGATGAAATCTTCACTCAGATTGAAATACATGTATTATCTATATAAAATTACATGTCTATATATTTAAATTTGAAGTACATGCATTTCCCTCTCTCTGTCCACAGTTGTTTTCGATAGTCCCAGCAGTTGCTTCCGACAAAGCTCCCACGAGTGCTGAATTAGAGAATACAGAGTCATCACTCAAAGGGGAAACACTGGGTTAGGTTCTTGCAAACCTCTGGCCAGAACATTTTCATCAACCTTCTTTTATGTGTGGGTTTCTGTTGAAAGACACTTTCTATAACACATAAGTCTTACAAAGAATTAATTATAAGTAGGATTACTTTTAATAAAACACCAGCTGAAAAGCCCTTCCCATTTTTTGACCCTGGGTAAGATGAATGTAAATTTCCTGTTTTCAACCTCACAACAGTGCTGTCCATCCTGCTTTTTAAAAATTCCTTCATCATCTCATGAATCTTCCAATGCAGTTGCTTTTCCATCTTTCCACAGCTGCATCACACACAGTAGGTGTTACTTTAGCACTTTCCATCACAGCCTCATGTATGAACTGGCCAATTTCCTCCTCCTTTTCCTGGATGTGCAGTTTTGTGGATTTTTCAACACCGAATGCATGGCCAGCAGCACTGCCCAAGCTTATCTCACACAGGCGCCTTCCCGGTAAGGCATAGCACAGCCTGCTTAGCTCAGGAACGCTAGACAGCAGCGCTACTCTTGGGGGCAACTCTGAACAGTGACATCACCACAAAAAGCACAAAAATGCAGAACACATGGCACTAAATTGACCACGAAGAGGACACTTGTTAGCATGAGAGATGAAACAAGAAGAGAGAGGTTGCCTCGCCGGATCTCAGATGGAACATGCCCATCATGCAAATCCAGCTTCCCCTACTCTGTACCTGCCTGTGTGTGACCATGAAAGTGCCACCAGTATCGATTTGGGGGTTATAAGGACATTTTAGCAAGCAGGTGAATTTATAAACGCAGAATCCATGATTAATGAGGAGAGATTGTGCTATATATCTGTATTTAAACGAGAGCTGTTATTGATCCATGGGTGGCTTTGAGGAGGTACTGAACCCTCATCACTCAAGGAGCCTAGACTAGGACGTGATTCCCTGTTAGAGAGAAAATCATGAATAAAAGAATCAGTGATGAACTCACAGTATATTGATCCATGTCCTAATTTTAGGTTTTACCTTTGATGAATAATTTTTATATGGTCACAGATCAGAGAGAGCCTGATTCACATGTTGCCGTCAGGGCCGCTGGTTCTGGGTACAGTTAAAACAGATCATGGACTTTGAAACCAGATTAACTGGATCTGAAGCCTGGCTCTGCTACTTACTGGCTGGGAGTTTAATCTGTTTGGGCCTCAGTTTTCTCATCTAAGAGGTGAGTTATTGTGAGGATTAAATGGCTGAACACATGCAAAATACTTAGCGCAGCACCTGGTGTCTGGAAGGGCTGAATAACTGTTAGGTATTACTTGTTAGCAGGGTTGCTGTGGGTCCCTCTCATAGACCCCAGTCCTCTGTGCCATCTTCCCAGCTCCATGCCCTATGGGCTGTATTTCCCTCCCAGATATCAGATGCAACTGGACAATTCCTAGCTTTTTTGAGACCCTATGGCTTCCGGGACCTTTGTTCTGCTCTACAAAAGCCAATGAATGACGAGCTAGTTCGGGCTGCCTGGGGGAAATGTTCTGTGAAGTGGACCAGACCCAGCTGGACAAGGTGCAGATCCTAATCCAATATGGCTGACAATACAGAACAGGATTGGTGTGCAAGTCCGGCCTCCTTGAGAGGCTGTGCAGTTCAGCCAGGGCTGCTGTGGGAGGCCAGCAAGAGGAGCAGCTTCTCTGCAAGGAAGATGCAGGGCAGGCTACGTGGAGGAGGTGCTGCCCGCCTGCAGTGGGCTCTGGGCAGTGACTGGTATTGACAAGTGAGGAAAGGAGTGAGAATTTCTGAAGAGCGGGAACCACGTGAGCAAAGGGACACAGATATCAATATGCAGGGTAAATTCCAGAAACACCCAGGAGTTCTGGGCTTGGAGAATTATTGGGGGGCAGGTTCTAGAGGGAGGGACAGGTGCAGAGCCTACCTTCTGTACAGTCTGGCACATAATGCGCACGCAGGTGTATTTTGAAGGACTAACTCCATGGAGGGAAGGGGATTTGTCTCATAAGGAAGGTCAGGCCTTTAAGGAGTGGGGGTGACGTGCTCTAACTCTGTTAAGGAAGGCCAGTCTAGCTGCACCATGAGACATGGAATTGGGGAGAGGATGTGAAGTAGAAAAGTATAAAAGTTGAGGAGAGAGACAGGATTGCCCCAGTTGGATGGCAGCCAAGTGGGAAGACTGCCATCAGCAACAATGACAAGTGATTGTTGTCCACTTAGAGTTTTCAAGTGGCTGCCCTGTGTGGGTATGACCTTGCTTCTGCCCCAAAACTCAGGACATCCTCCACTCCTCTCCCTTTCCTACCCCTTGCATCCTGTCCATCAGCGAATCCTCTCAGCTATTCCTTCAAAGATATCCAGACTCCAACCATTCCTCCCATCCCCACTACTACAGCCTTAAGCAGCCAGGAGCCATTGCCTGGATTATGGCAATGCAGTGGCCCCCCAGCTGGTCAACTGCATCCACTCTGCCCGTTTCCTACAGTCTATTTGATCACCAGGGGCAGAGAACTTTGTGAAATCTAAGATCATGTGACTCCTCTGTTCAAAACCTCCAAAGGCTTCCCATCTTGCTCAGAATCCAAATGCTTTAAATGATCCCTCTCCCACTTCCCATTACCTCTTTAGCCTCAAGCCAGTCTGTCCCCACACTCCATCCTCTCCAGCTCGACCTGCCACATCCGTCAGGGTCTTTGCAGTGGCTGTTCCCTCTGCCTGGAATAGGTTTCCCCAGGTTTCCTGACAGCTGGCTTCCTGCCTCCTCCGGAGCTTGGCTCAAATGCCACCTTCTTATTGAGCCATTCCCTGATCCTGCTACTTAAATTGAAACCACCTGCAAACTCTACCCCTAATGCTGCACACCATCCAACAGAATACATACTAGATTTGCTTTTTTATTGCACTCTCCCTGCACTGTAATGGAAGGTCCCAAGAGGGCAGGGAGTCTTTCTTGTTTTACTCCTATATCACCAGCTCCTAAACAAGTCCTGGCACATAGGAAGTGCTTATTAAGTCTTTGCTGAATGAATCTCATGTACTCTGCCCATGACCGTTTAGGAGAGTGCTGTGACCTCCAGGAAGGCAGCAGAGAGGACAGGATTGTGAGATGCTGCAGAGGTGATGTCACCAGAAACTGTCAACCTATTGGGAGGTGGGGGTGGGGGTGAGGAGATCAGGAGGATATTGTTGGAGACTCCTGTGTGCTGGGAGGAGTTGAGTGTCCTTGGACTGAGATTCAGGCCTCCCCCTCTCCGTGGCTAATCACCCCTGTTATCTCTGCCTCCTGATAGTGGAACGTTCTGGTTCAACCTCCTCCCATAGTGCCATTTTGGGGAGTAGAAAATGTAAAAAAGCAGGGGAATGGGCAGAGCCCAGGGCACACAGAGGTGATGCCTGGGAGCACTGGACTGGGAGTCAGGAAAATGGGTTCCAGGCCAGCCACTAGTCTTCCTGGCTGTGTTACCCAGGTGAGTCACTGCCCCTCTCTGGGCCTCAGCATCAAGCACACAGGAGTTCCTATAATTACCCGAGAGAGGATTCTTTCACTCATAGTTAATTGGAGCTTAAAGGTGCTAAGACTCAAAACCCGCAATCGAGAAACAAAATGTCCTTACCTCTCTGGGGTCTCCATGTAAGTCCAGAGTTAAGAAATTCTGTGAAGACAAAGGCAGAGGATGTGGGTAAGAGGCTTCCCAGGAGAACACTGAGCTGGGTGAGTGGGGCAACAGAGGTGTCAGGTTCTCCCTCCTGGTGCCGAGCTGGCTGGGCCCAGAGGAAGTGGGCAGGACTCTGGCTCTGCTGGGCCTGAGCACAGGGTGAAGGCGTAGAACGAAAGAGTGGGCACTGGCACGGAAAGGATGGGCCAGGAACTCTGAGCCAGCATTGCTAGAGCTCTGGATAGGACACCTGCTTTTGGAGCCTGCCCTGTCCCCCATCCCTCTCCCCTTCCTGTTCCCCAGGGAAGAATACCCCCATTCTTTTTCAGGGATCTCTTTCTTTCCCTATCACTCCATGAATTCAGGCATCTATATGTGACCTGGGGTGCTCCATTTCCCTGATTGCGGGTATTAGTTCAGGGATAGGTATACATCCATGTCAATCCAATAGAGTTTACCCCAGAACTTTTGTAGGAATTGTTTGGAAAGAGGGTTTCTAAGAAGATAGGATATAACTCTAGAGTGCTGTTGTCTTTAACCTTCCCAGAAGATGTATCTGCCTAAGAGTGAAGTCAACACAGAGTTGTGCAAAGCTGAAGGATAGAGAATGGTAGATTCTCAATAACATTCAATAGGCATCTGGATCCAGCCATGCCTGAAACTGTCAACTCCTGAGTTTTTCAGTTAACACAAGGATGTTATTCCATCACATTCCTTTTTCCATTCAAGGCACCTTGGGGGAGTTATCTCATCTCCCATTACACAGCTCTGACTCATAGAATTCACTGAAACTCACCCTACCCCATGCTTCTCTTTGGTGTGTGTTCATGAAGATTGCAGTGATTGTATCGCTGCACTGTAGCTCATGTGTCTGGCCTGTTCTCAGGAAGTAACCAGTGCAGGTCTCTCCATTAAGGGTTGTAGTCCCACTAGCCAGGAGTGTGTGTGTGTGTGTGTGTTTGTGTGTGTTTGTCTGTGTGTGTGTTTGTGTGTGTCTCTGTCTGTGTCTGTGTGTTTCTCTGTGTGTGTGTCTGTGTGTGTGTTTGTGTGTGTCTCTGTGTGTCTGTGTGTGTGTTTCTCTGTGTGTGTGTGTGTCTATGTGTGTGTGTTTGTCTGTGTGTCTGCATGTGTGTGTACTGGAGGCAGTGGGTAATCATGGAGGCGCTCCCACAAGATCTCAGAAAATCTCAGAAGGATGTCCCAGGATCTTAGGGCTGGATTTTCCCAAAGTTACCAAGTTTTTCCTTTTAATCTGGGTCCTCTGATGCCACATGCAGAATTGCTGGAATGTTTGCCTCCTTCCAGGCATTAGAAAACAGTTGTGTTTTAATTCCTTGAACACTTAGGTCATTTAGAGCTTGAACCAAGACCTAAGCTCCAAGACCACATTGGACTCAACCCATGTAAACACAAGCAGAGTCCAGTGGTAGCAGCCGGACCTGGGACCCAGGAGTAGCCTCAGGTCCAAGGAGGGATTCCAGAGATCAGGCTACTCACAAACTTGGAATTCGTACTCTTCTCCCTCAAAGGGAATAGTTCCCAATGGCCCTGGGTGCTGTGTCATCTGGGTGTTTGTCCTGCTGGGCTTCCCTGTGATGAGAGCCTGCCACAGCTGTCCGTCAATCATAAAGGTCCCCAAGTCCTAATATGTGAGGACAGCAGGAATGGCAGAGGATATTCTAGACCCACAGGTGTGGGTTCTGGGTCCTACAGTGTTGCCTCTGACTAACTGGAACTGTGACATGAGCAAATTACAAAATTTCTCTGTCTCTGTTACCTCTATTAAAATGGGCACAATGATCTCAATGCTGAATTTCTCAAGAAAGATAAGGTGGAGTCAGGGTTAAGGGCATGAACTCCCGAATTCCGCTGTCTGGTCTCAAATTCGTCTCGTCCACCTTCTCTGTGAAGCACCCCTGATGACTACAATGAATGCTTCCCCTCTGTGCTGCCACCATACTCAACCTGCAAAGTATAAGTGAGCAGGGACTATGTCCACTTCATGTCTGTTTCACTACCTCTAACACCCACCCCTACATACTTAGCATGGATGGATGGGTGGATAAATGGAGGGATGGATGGCTTCGCCAATAGCTGGAGTACAGTTGAATTGGATGGATACATGAATAGTGGGTGAAAACTAACAGATAGGTGATAACTGGATTGTTGGTTTTGGAGGAATGGGGTGATAGAGTTAAGATATATGGTGGCTGGATGATGCATGAACAGTGGATAGATTGAAAATAGATAAATAAAAAGTTATGAACAGGTTGATATTAGATTGATAAAAATATATCAGTGAATGGGATGAATTAGTGAACACATAGATGGATAAGAAGATCATAGTAGATGGATTAATGGTTGAGTGGACGAACAACTATCCTAGAATGACAACTAAGTCAGAGTCTCAGAAAATCTAGAAAACTGGACCACTACCAGGTCTAATACAGACAGTTTCTAAGTCAACCAAGATAACTTGTGACATCTTTCTGAAAATCTTTGAGCTTAATATCACCATCCCCCAAATTCAGGATGATGGTGTCCCCTGGGAATATGTAATGTTTAGTTTCTCAAAAATACATCTGAAAACAAGAATGGCAAAATATTAAATTTTGGTCAAATATTAAATTTTGTCAATTTTTTTATCATGTTATTTTTGGACTTTGTTTTTACATTTGTGTCATTTTTCAATAAAAAAAGGACAAATTAGATTCCCCATTCAGATACTGAGACTCCTGAGACTTGAGAAATTGTCCCAGGTAACTGTCCCAGGGCAAGAGGACAGCTGAAATGAAGAAGTCTGGGACCAAGTTTACAGGGTTTGGTCTACGGGAACAGGCAACCTACCATTTTCAATGTCGTCTCCAAGAGCTCCTCTTCCATCTTCTGCCGCAGGCAGTGAGCCATGACAGCTGAGTTGGTGGTTTCACACCCAACAGTGTTAGCAATTTGCTGCAAAGATCACAAGCAACAACAGAGTTCAAGAGCAAAGTCCCTTCCCTCCATCAATATGGAAAAATATGTTCTATCCTAACTAAGCCTGACTTGTACAAGTGGCAGGGGGCAGCAGAAGAAACTCTAGACCCACATGTGTGGGTTCTGGATTCCACAGAGCATTGCCTCTGTTACTAATCACAATTGTGGTATAAGCCAATTACCCAGTCTCTTATCTCTGCTGCCTTATATCTATTAAAATGGACATAATCATCTCAAGCTGAATGTGTCAAGAAAGGTGAGGTGGAGCTGGGGTTGAGATGATGGAATCTTGAATTTACTTGTCTGCTTCCAAATCCTGGCTGCTCCACTTACCAGCCATTAGGCCACAGGCAGTCCACCTGATTTCTTTGGACCTTGGTTTCTCCACTCATGGATGGTAATAATGACTGCACCTACCTCATGAGTTAATACATGTGGGAGAGTGCCATGTCTTCCACACAATAAAAATGTGCAGAATTGCAGGAGGCCTAGATAAGATGATTCACACAGGACCACTTCAGAAAGTAGCAAATGTGAGTTCTAAAGAAAAACAGGGTCTCGTCCCTTGCAAGACATAAATGGGGTTTCTCAGCTGAGTGAGGCGTCTGTGGCACAGCCAGGAGTTTCCACCTGCACATTTGTGTACTAGAGTCCCAAGCAGTAATCAAACATGACTCTTTAGGCCACAGGTCAGCTATGTGCCCATCAAAGACCAAATAGTAAATATTTGAGGCTTTGTGGGCCATGTGGTCTCTGCTGCAAATTCAAGACTGCTGTTGACATGAAACACAGCCAGAGACAGAAGGTAAATGAATGGGTGTCACTGTGTTCGAGGAAAACTTCCTTTATGGACAATGAAATTTGAATTTCATATGATTAAAAAAAGTCATCCTTAGCTCAAGGGCCATGCAGGCATAGATCCAGATTTGGACATGGGCAATGGTCTCTGCCCCTTTGTCCTGAGTCAAGCCAGAAAGTAACAACAATTAATACACCAAGAACCTCTTTTCATCTTTAAAAAAATGTAAAAAATATAAAAATTTAAAAAACCCTCCCGAGGGAGAGGCTCCCTTCTGCCTGACCTAGGCATTGGGGTCAGTCTGCCCAGCATACTGTGGTTTCCTACTTTTCTAAGAGTTCAGGGACATCGAAGCAAAGACGGGACAGTGAGCCTCTCTCTTAAGTGACCTGGAATTGGGGTGGAGAGCTGCTAACGTAAAAACACTCACTTTTCACAACAGAAAAGACAGCCTGACTACTTTCTGGAACCAAAGGAGAGTCCTTAAGCTCAGGGGCAGATAGGATGCTCGTGCAGACTGGAAGCAAAGTGCAGCCAGAAAGAAGGGCACAGAGGGAGAGCAGACAGGCTCCACGGTCGGGGAGTCAGGGCAAGTGCACATGCCCCCAGAGCCCCGTGCAGGATCTCGGACAGAATCAATGCCCAGGGTGTTTCTCGAATAAATAAACAGGGACAGGGAGAAGTAGAGGGTGAGAGAGAGAGAGAAAGACAGACAGACAGAGAGAAAGAGACAGAGAGAGAGAACAAGAGTAACAAAGAGTCCAGGATTCCCATCATTTTGTAATTTCTGCTTCCTGTTTTTGCACAAAGCCCATCCTCCCAGATCTCTATTTCCTTGAAAAATAAATTCTCCTTTTAAAAAGAAGATTTTGGGACAAGGTCTTGCTTTGTTGCCCAGGCTGGAGTGCAGTGGTGCAAACACAGCTCACTGCAGCATAGACCTCCTGGGCTCGGGTGATCCTCCCACTTCAGCCTCCCATGTAGATGGGCCCACAGTCTTGCACCACCATGCCCAGCTTAATTTTTTGCTTTTTGTAGAGACAGGGTCTCACTTTGTTGCCCTGGCTGGTCTCTAACTCCTGGGCTCAAGCAAGCCTTCCGCCCCTAACTCCCAATCGCTTCAGTGATTCTAGGAGAATATCAGCTAGAACCCATGGCAAGAATAACCCCTGAGAATTCAGAAGCACAGAGCCAAGGGGTTGGGGGCATCCAGCGGGAGACGTACCTCAGCCAGGGGCTTGATGTCACCCTTCTCCACCAGAGCAGGAGTGAGGGCCACATCACTCTCAGAAATTACAGGCATGAGCCACCACATCTAGCCAATCCTCCTTCTTGACTTAAGTCTGGTCAATGGGCAACTGTTCCTTATAACCAATGAATTCTAAAAACATTCTCAAAAATTCTAAAAATTCTTGGTATCCCCATTTTCTCTCCTCCAATGTACCAGCCCTTTAAGTTTGAATGCTTTCCCCAAACAAGCTCTCAAAGCTACCAAATTCCTCCACGCCACTGGCTCCAGTGGGCGATCCTCAGCCTAGGTCTGGATTCCTATCGATCACCTCTTCCTTTTGCTTCCAACCACTCTCCAGATGATGACAAAATCCTTGCCAGGGTCCTGTGCAGGGTGGCCCCTCCCAATGTCCCTGCTCTCAGTACTCGCCACGCTCCCCCTGCTCTCCCTGCTCTGGCCACGTCGGCCCTGTCTCTGTCTCTCCCTCGTGATTGGGATGCGTCCTCCTGCCACAGGACACGTGCACGTGCTGCTCCTACTCCCTGGACGTTCCTTGCTCCTGACTCATTGGTCAGTTTTCCAGCAAGCCTTCCCTGGTAACCTCTTCCAGCCCCAGGACTCAATGCTTTCTTTAGACTCTGCTGTGGCAGCAAGTACCTCACCTTCACTGCTCTAGTCATAGGTGACACTTTCTAGTTGTGTGATTCTGTAGCTATTCATCTATTTCCTACATTATAGCAGAAGCCTGGGGAGGGTGTTAGGTGTCTGGCTAGAATGCAGAGCCACATAGGGCCATGTAGTGTCCATGTCCTCTCCACACGGACATCTGGCTTTGAGCCAAAAATGACCTCTGCACACCTCTTCTTTTTGCCTTCGCTTACTCACCTAGTTTTGTTGTGTGAACAAATGAATCAGTGAGTGAATTCTCCAGGAACCACCCCTGGTTATCAGGTGCTCAGTGTGGATCCACTTCAGGCCTACAGCCCACAAGTGGGTCCACAGAACTCAAACCCTGAGAGACATAAGACACTATCACTGCCCAACATGGCACCAGGTCCTGGCACATAAGAGGAGTATGGTCACAGACAGGGCACTGTACTGGCTGTCTAGGCCCTTGAGCTGGAGTCTCAGCTCTGACCTGATCACCTGCTGCCCTTGGAAAATCCCTTCCAAGCCCTGTGTCAGTTTGCCCGGCTGTGCAACTGAGAGGTTGGGTGTCTCCTCCCACTTCGTGCTCAGCTATTGGTAGGGCTTCAGTGGTTCTAGGAGAACATCAGCTAGAACCCACGGCAAGAGCGACCCCTGAGGATTCAGAAGCGCAGAGCCAAAGGGGTGGGGGTGTCGAGGGGGAGACTTACCTCAGCAAGGGGCTTGATGTCACCCTCGTCCACCAGAGCAGGAGTGAGGGCCACACCACTCTCAGAAATGGCCCGGTGGAAGAGATTCTTGGACAATGGAGAGAAAATCTGGAGGCAGAATGGAGGGGAGGAGAGTTCATTATCAGGGGTGGGGTCAGTTACTTGCTCGCTCTTCTGGACTACATCCACCCCAGCTCTGCCCTGGCCCATTCCCCTGAGATCCTGGGCTCAGTGGACACGATGGCCACTAAACTCACTTGGCCTGCTTGCCAGGCTCACCTCCCACCCAAGAGAACCTCCCACCCAAGAGAACCTAAGTGGGATCCGGACAGGGCACAGGGCAGGGACATAACAGGAGGTGTGTGGCAGCCGAGCCTAACCAACAAAGGTATTGGAAAAGCAGCTTAGCATCTCCTAGCCACAACTTCCGATTCAGCATCTCCGTTACTCAGGGCTTATCCAAAAAAATGATCCTGGAGGCACACAAAGATTTCTAAGGATGCCTCTGCTGTTTACAATGGTACACACTGGACATAAACCAAGGGCCCAATATTATGAGATTGGGCAAATAAATGGTTTTGCATTCTTATCGTGGAATACTGTGCAACTGTAAAATATACTATTAAGGGACAACATTTAATATTTAGTAAAGTATTCGTGTTGTATTGTAATATTCAGGAAAGTACTTTCGTATATAAAAAAGACAAAGATTGATAATAGATGATAGATCTATTGATAGGTAGATGGATGGATAGACAGATGGACAGATAACTATAAAGTCATGGAAAAGAAGACTAGAAAAATCCATATCAAACTGAGCACAGTGACTATCCCTGGGTTGTGGGATTATAGATGGCTTTTGTCTTTCTTGGGCTTATCTGTATTTTTCCTTTTTCTCTACTTTAAAAGAATAAAAATGTTTTCCTCTGCGTATTCAACTACAAAACCAACACAGGATTGAAGACTCCAGTAGGGGGCTGACGCTCTGCCCACCTCCAGGCAGGCAGAAGGCTTCCTACATCTCCTGGCACTTCTCATCTGGTTTTTGATCCCAGCTCCCCCAGTGTCTCCTGCACCCAATCCCCCACCCCAGCAGGACTCCTCACACCCCCAGGTTGTGTCTGTGTCCCACAACCCCTGCCCCATCCCTCTTATCCCCGGGTCCATCCCTCCTTCCTCTCACCTGCCTGCCCTAGCTCAGCTGGCCTCTCAGTTGCAGAGGCTGTTGCCTCCTTCTTGGGTATGAACCAGCCATCAGACCACCGCAGAGGAATCCCCAGCATGCTCAGTGTCCTTGTCCCCTCCACATGTAGATCTGGCTTTGAGCCAAACAATACCTCTGCCCACCTCTTGTCTTTGCCTGCCCTTACTCATAATTTATGCCTATCCCTACTTCCCAAGAGAAGGGAAGTGAATCCTCATATTAAAATGAGTGGGGGAGAGAGAGAGAGAGAGAGAGAGAGCTCAACCAAGCTAGAAGAGGGGAATGCCACCATTGCAGGCTGCAACTGGAGATTCATATGGCCCCGGGACTCTAAGCTGAGCCCTGAGCTTCCTGGGGGCCAAGAAGAGCTTGGTCTTTAGCTTTCCTGATGCTGGACAGTGAGTAGGGTCAGTCCTGAATCCAGGCATTGTAAGCAGAGGTGTGCATAGCTGGATTGACAGGTGTCCAAGAGGTCTCATCAGCATCACATCAACAGTGGGGTTGGGCCCGGTGCAAGGAAAACTCACAAGAACAGAGACACTTTCTGCTCCCGATGACTCTCCAAAGATGGTCACAGAGCCTGGGTTTCCTCCGAAGCTGGCAATGTTGTCCTGGACCCAGTGCAGGGCAGCCAGCTGGTCCAGGTGACCCCAGTTCCCCCGGCTGTGTTCATCCCCTGTGCTGTGAGGAAGAGAACAGGTTGAGAGTGGGGAGCAGAGATGTCATGGCAGGACCTTCAGGACAACAGATGCGGCCGGCGGCTCTCAACAAGCGCCAAGGTGGGTGGATCATGAGGTCAGGAGATTGAGACCATCCTGCCTAACACAGTGAAACCCCGTCTCTACTAAAAATACAAAAAATTAGCCGGGCGTGGTGGCGGGTGCCTGTAGTCTCCGCTACTCGGGAGGCTGAGGCAGGAGAATGGCATGAACCTGGGAGGCAGAGCTTGCAGTGAGCCGAGATCGCGCCACTGCACTCCAGCCTGGGCGACAGAGCAAGACTCCATCTCAAAAAAAAAAAAAAAAAAGAATAAGGCTGGGCTTCATCCCATTACTGGGTATATACCCAAAGGATTATAAAATAGGCTGCTATAAAGACACATGCACACATATGTTTATTGTGGCACTATTCACAATATCAAAGACTTGGAACCAACCCAAATATCCATCAACGATAGACTGGATTAAGAAAATGTGGCACCATATACACCATGGAATACTATTAGGAGATATACCTAATGTTAAATGATGAGTTAATGGGTGCAGCACACCAGCATGGCACATGCATACATATGTAACTAACCTGTACATTGTGCACATGTACCCTAAAACTTAAAGTATAATAATAATTAAAAAAAAAAGAAAATGTGGCACATATACACCATGGAATACTATGCACCCATAAAAAGAATGAGTTCATGTCCTTCGTAGGAACATGGATGAAGCTGGAAACCATCATTCTGAGTAAACTATCGCAAGGACAGAAAACCAAACACCGCATGTTCTCACTCATAGGTTGGAATTGAACAATGAGAACACTTGGACACAGGGTGGGGAACATCACACACCAGGGCCTGTCATGGGGTTGGGGGAGGGAGGAGGGATAGCATTAGGAGATATACCTAATGTAAATGACGGGTTATCAGCTCCAGCACACCAACATGGCACAGGTATACATATGTAAAAAACCTGCACGTTGTGCACATGTACCGTAGAATTTAAGTATAATAAAAAAAATAAAAAAATATATAAAAAAGAATAAGGCTGGGCTTCAGCATCTCTGAGACCCTGCCTTGCCTTGCTACAGTTGTGATGTGTGGTTCTACACTCATTCAACTGGCAACTATTTACTGAGCATCTACTATATGCCTGACACTGTCCTATGAGCTACAGCACATCTGAGAGCAAAAAGGGCAAAACCTGTGATGACACTGAGCTCCCACTACAGATCACAAGCAGATAAACAGATACATAAAGAGAATATAATGATGTCAGGTAGTGAAAGTGCATTGAGGAGAGGAAAATAGAGTAAGGGAAAAACAGGGGTGGGACAGGGGGTGCCATTTCAGATTGCAACCAGGGAAGGCCTTTTGGAGGCAGTGGCATTTGAAGTCTTGGAGGTAAAGACCTTCATAAAACAAGCACAATGAGCACATGAGCCTTGCAAATATCCAAAGAAAGGAATTCCAGGCAGAAGAAAAGGCAAGTGCAAAGGCCCTGGGGCCCAGTGAAAGAAAGTGTGAGTCAGGAGGTGCAGCTAGAGAGGGCCCTGGGGCCTGGCAAGAACTTCGGCTATCATGGTAAGGAACATGGGAAGCCCCTGCAGGGTTTTGTGCAGAGGCATCGCATGATTCAATGCATATGTTAAGTGATCACTCTCGGTACTGTGCGACTCAGCCTCAGTATAATAGTGGCAGAGATCTGAAAGTAAGTGTTAAGATCATAATCAAGGTGAGAGACAGAGCTTTGGCTGGGGTAGGAACCAGGGAGAAGGTGCGAAGTAGTGGATTCTGAAGGTGGAGCCAAGAGGGTTGTGAGAAAAGAGAAAGTCCAGGCTGCTCACAAGGCCTTCTCCTGATCCCACGGGAGGATGCGGCAGCAGCAGCTGAGTGGAGGTACGGTGAGAGGAGAAGGGGGTCTCTGTTGGGGAGGGGCAGTGGGAGTCAAGGATTCAGCTTGTCCCTGGGAAGAGTGGGGCGCCCTTTAGACAGCCGGGGCGGGGATAAGGCAGTGAGTGACGCCTGCGGGCTTCAAAGGTGAGGTGGACTGGAAACAGGGGCTCTGGGCTGCTCCTTGGGATCACTGGGAATTAGGGAGGGAGAGAGAGACAAGAGAGGCCAGTGGACAGGGAGGAGGGGGGACCAGGAAAGGGGCTGGGAAGGAAGCATGTCACAGAAGCTGAGCGGCCATTGGCTGCTGCTGGGAGGTCCTGAGAGGTTTGGTGGAGAGCAGGGAGAGGTCATTGATGACCGTGATGAGACCAGCTGAGTGGCGTGTTCAGGAAGAAACCTGACTGGCATGGATGGAGGAGACACATGGAGGAGAGGAAGTGGAGAGAGATCATGAAGCAGCTTTATTGTAATGGGGAGCAGAGTCACAGGCTGTGGCTGAAAGGGATGAAGGTGATACAGCCAAGACTGGCCTGGGATGCCTTACTGACGGGTAGACCAGAACCCATCCTCCATCTTCCAAGGCCGTCTCATCAGTGAGTGGAATCCCTCCCACAGCCCTCGCATCACTCACTCGGGATTGGGGTGCTGGGATGGCCACACTAAGAAAAGGATCATAGTAATTGCACCTTGAAGGAGATCTGACTCCTGTCCCCATGGAGACCTGATGAGGAGGACTCCATCTTTGCTTCCCACACTTGCCAGATTTCAAGCAGAAAATGGGGTGAGTGGGCCCCAACATTCCTCCAGGAAGGGTCAGATGCTCCCACACCCCACCATCTGCAGCGCCCATTCCTTCACCCACAATACGCCCTGAGCTCCCTGTATGACTCTGCCCCTTCCCTCCTTTCCATGAGAAGTCAGATGTGTCAACCTTCAACAGCTGGGCTGCATGCTAGCTGCCATGACAGAGAAATGCAATGTGTGGGAGCAGCACAGATGAAAAGGAGATGAGTCTTTCAGTGGAGCTAACTGGGGGCTGGGTCTTGCAGGATGAAGAGGACTTCTTTAGGTAGAGTAAGCATTCCAGGCAGAGGGAACACCACATACAAAAGCTCAGAGGCAAGTGGACCAGTGTGGCTGGGGAGTGAGAGGGTAGGTAGTATCCAATTATCAAGGTGCTTGTATGCTACAATGAGGAACCTAGCTAAGGTCTCCTGAGGGCTGACATGACCAGAGCTCCTAGCAGCCTCATGTTGGGGGCCAAAGGTGCAGTGAGGAGAGTCCAGTTTCTTACCTGAAGAATCCCCAGATGCCCAGGCGGTGCTGAATGGTCACCACCACCACGTTTTCATGGTCTGCGAGTACCCACCCATCAGAGGTTGATGCCGCGCCCACCATCAGCCCTGCTCTGTGGATCCACACCATCATCTGGCAGGGGGGAAGCAACATACTAGTTACAGGACACAAGGCCAGGGAGCACTCAGAGGGCATCTTGTTTGGTGACCTGCCTGTTGGTCACAACTGAGGGAGGATGTTACCCAAAGTTCACAAGTGCCCAGCAAGGTTGCAAAGGCAGTCTCTCTCCTCCATAATTCTCCCAACTTGGGCCCAAGCCACCACCCCACTGCACATACCCTAGCTGCCCCTTCCTTTCTACCCAGTCTCCAGTGCCTCCTCCTCGCAAGGCTCTTCATGCTGAGAACATCATCATGGGCATAGCAAACGCTAAGGATTCATGTTCTCCAGCTCACTCCCATCACCCTCAAGCCTGGACTGTTCATGCACTCCGCGTACCCATGGGGCAGCCCTTGTATCTCAGCTTCATCTCAGTTAACTCTTTCATGGTGAAGTAAACTTCTCTGTGCATGAATGATTGTCTCGAGAAGCACACATGACTGTGATGGTGTCTCTTCCTCAAATGCCTCCTTTATGCCTCTGCATCCCCAAATCCTATCCACCCTGCAGAGCCCAACCTAAAACCCACCCTCTTCAGGATGCCTTCAGTCAATGGACTAACACTGTCTGAGAACTTACTATGTGCCAGGGACTCTGCTAATACCTGAGGATGAGAGTAGGTACAATTCCTAACGCAAGGTTCTTGCATTTTAAAAGTCCACATAGTGGGGAAGAAGTGAGAGTGGCTAAAATAATAATATTGTAATAATATTATTCATGAAATATAAAAGAACTCATAACATAAACTATGTACGAAGTGCTTTTCTAAGCACGTGTAGTTCTAGAACCTGTGGCCATTCCTGGAGGTTTTCCTGCCTTCAGGTTCCCAAAGCTCCTATTTCTCCCACACCTCTAATCCCTGCCTGCCTCCTGTGGAGGGATTGAGTGTGCATTCATCTTTGTGTGAAGGCTGAGGCCGAGTGCTGACCTGCAATAACATGCTGAAAGGAGGATATGCCTCTACCTCACAGAAGGCAAGATCCTTGAAGGCAGGGGCTGTGTGGAGTGCGTTCATGTTCCTCCTTTCCCTGAAGCCCCAGGTCTAACTGTGTATATGGGGCCCTAAGTACACAATAGAAGAATGAATGAATGAAGGAATGAGTAAACCTTTCTCCCACTTCCTGTGTCTTACAAAGCACATGCAGGGCCAACTTCTAGTCCCATGTTCGCAGACCTGCTCCGCCACTCCTAGGCACCATGCTACGGTGCCTCTGGGAGACTGGCTGGACCTGACACCCCTTCCTCTTTCACCTTGGGGTGGCCTTCTTTGCCAGCAGACACTCCCAACCCTGCAGCTGGCAGCCAGCCCCATCTCCTGCCCTTTGTGTATTTGGGAAATGCTGACACATTGGGTCATCAGCCTTTGCCAACACAATTAGGGAGGGAAATTAGGTACAAAAAAATCCCAGATATTTGGCCAAAGGCAAAAGGAAGAGCTTCTGGGATTGTCCCAGGCTCCGTCCCCAATACCGGTACCCAGGCAGTGAAAGTTACCCCAGATGGATGTTGGTGTGCTGGAGAAAGGCCACATACAAGCTCAATGCCCTACTCTGTGTCAAAAGCACTAGTTTGAAGATCAGAAGACTTGAGCCAAAACTATCCTACTGGGTGACCTCCCCTTCCCTGTCTAGGCCTCGGTTTCTCTATCTGAAAAGGAAGAGTTGGGGTGTTGGCTTTTCTCTAAGTTCCTTCGACCGCTAACATTATAGAAAATCATGTCTTACCCACTCTGGGTATCAGATTTTTAATCTAGTAACTAAAAGTAATCATTCTCATCCTTCTATTATCATGAGGGAACTTGGAACAATTAAGATGTTCGTTAAAGAGGCACAGCAAACTCCCCCAGAGTCCCTATGTCACGAGGGGAAACTGAGGTGTGGAAAACCTGTGTTTCCTGTAGAGGCCCTGGGGTCCTGAAATAATCCTGGCCTGTGCAGCTCCCTCCCCAAGCTGCCTTCATCCCCTTCCGATCTACACTAGAATATCTGGGGTACTGGCACTGACACGCCTTGACCAGGGGATCCCACAACTTACCAGCAGCCTGTTTTTCTTGGTCAAGTCAGCAGGAGTGTAAATATTGAGGTAAAGACAGTCTTCAGAAAGCTTAAGAGGAATGTTCTCCTTTTGGTTGGTCAATAGTTCTGAGAGAAACTGCCCTACCTTGGGATCTTGGGTGCACCTGGGGAGGGGGAAAGAAGAATCCCTGAAGTTCAGCCACATCTAAGCGAGGTGTCTTCTAGGGCAGCGCCTTGGACTGGGAGGTTTAAGCCTGAAAATGGACTTGATATTTACAGACTCACGACATTGTAGTGGGTAGGAGGCTATCAGGGGCTTCAGGTAGGGGCGCTGGGACTCACTAAGGTCTCCTAAGACCAAGCAGAGTGAGAAGGGCTTCACAGCTCTTCCCTTCCCGGAGCCTTTGGAACTCCCAGCATCAAGGAGGGGAGACCACCAATACACTGATCCTCCCTGGGAGGTGACATTTCTCACAATATCTTAGGGGTAAAATCTTTGTGGGACAACGTCAGAACCGTGCTCTAGTTTTGTCTCTCCCACACATTTACAGGGTGACCTTGGGTGAATTCCTTTCACATTCTGGGTCCCAATCTGCCAGGTCTATGTGAGAGGATTGATTTCTGCATGAGTCTTGCAACCCTGACATGCCAAGATTCTACCATCTGCCTATCCCAGGCAAGTGCTGTTGGTTGCCCTGATGAAAGATCTCAGGGATACAACATAGATGAACATTGGTAATAGTTATTGCGTCCTCCCAGTGCTCCAGGCACTGTTTCAAGTACCTTTTATGTATTAACTCATTTAAGCCTCAGATTACTCTGATTACATAGGTTCCATTATTTCCATTTTACAAATGAGAAAACTGAAGCCCAGAGAGGTTAGAGAACCTGACCAAGGTTACATAGCCAGGTAGATCCATGCCATGTGGTGCTTATACACAAGTATATTATAAGCAACAGTCCCAGACCTCAAAGTACCAGAAGGCAGGCCTCATGGCCCCCACTAGGTACATGAGGAAACTGAGGCACTCAGGCTCTGGGATGACACAGCTGTCAAAAATCAGAGCCAGCAAAGACAATTTCATGATTTCCATCTTGGGAGGTTTTCCTGCAGATCACCAAGTACAAGTGGCATAACAATAATAATAATAAATATAATAATAATAATAATAAAAACATTCCAATGTGAAGAAAGGGAAAAAGAACTCAACTTCACTGGTCTTCAGATAAATGCAAACTAAAGAGGAAAATAATATTGCTATTATTATTATCATTTTGCCAATCCAATAACCAAAAACAATTTTAATAACCCCAAGCACAGCAAAAAATCTGATGAATGGAGATTTTCATCCTTCAATGGGAGAAATGTAGTTGGAATATTTTGGCAAGGAATTTTAACAAAAGATATATACTTTTCGACTCAGAAATGTCATTTCTGGGAACTTATCCTAAAATAATTATGAATGGGCATAAAGGTTTCACTACAAAATATTCATCACAGTGCTCTCTATATTTTCAAAAACTTCATATGTAACCTAATGACCCCAGATAAATGTTTGGGGAAATTAATTATGGTGCAATACCAAATGTGATGCAGCTGCTAATATCAGGCTATGCTATTTAATGGCATAGAATGATGCTCATGATATACTTAATGAGCAAAGCAAGCATCCAAATTATCTGAACTTAACATTCCACTTTAAAGGAAGAAAGTATAGCAACAGGCACAAAAACTGGAATACAAACAAAATATTAGATCATAATACTTTACCTTTTCTGTAATAAGTATACATTACACTTGCAGTCAGAAAATAAAAACAGTAAATATTATTTTTTAAAAAAGGAAACAAAAAAGGCAGCCAGAGGTGGGCTGCTGGGAACCCTCCAAATGCCTGGCTGCCGAGATGAATGGGGTCTTCTCTGATGCCTGTAGGGTCCTTTGTACCCTGGGGAGAGGTGGTGAGGCCAATTAGAACCTTTGGGCTTTTCTTCCCAGCTTGGCCAGGGTGAATGGACACACCTGCCATTGTTCTTCTCAGCAATAGGGAGCTGGGCACACCTGAGAGTTGAGCACTTGCCGACTGGACACCTCAGTACACTTGCCACTCACACACCTCCTGGCCCACTCCTCTCCCCTACTATGTCAAAATTCAAGACAGCGGAATTCACGGGATCCTTCCTTCTGATCTCCCTCATCTGCTTAACTGCTTCCTTGTTTCCAAGGCACTTATCCTGTTCTAACATATCACATGATCCATGGAGTAATTTGCATGTTGTTCTTATCTGTCTCCCCCTGCTAGAATGCACGCTCCGTGAATCTAGGGATTTTTGCTTTGTTCACTAATGGACCCCAAGGACCCAGAACATGCCTGGCACACAGTAGGTGCTCAATAAACATGTGTTAAATAATGGACTCCAGAATGCTGTGAGAGTTCTGGAATGTTCTTAAGGATCTACAATGATCTTAAGGATTCCAGAGCAAAGGATCAGCCCATCAGGGGACTGCCTTGACTCCTTCCTGCATCACTTTGAGGCGAACATCCCCACGGACACATGCCAAAGCCACCCCTGGCTTACATAGGAGGTTGGGTAGGACTTGGGAGAGTGGGCATATCTGGGGCCTTCAAATGAGCTCTCCCAAGCTTCTCCACCTCCATCAGTTTGCTCAGCAGGTATGTGGAAAACATATGTTAGAGCAGGCATTGGGCGTAGCAAACACATGTTAGAGCAGTCATTGGGTGCAGCAAGCCCATGTCTTGCTGGGCCCCTCACTCAGCTTTGTCTCTGAACTATGGGACTGATCAGGTGTAGATTTTGTGGTGGAGAACACTGAACTGGGAGACAGAAGTCTGAATCCACTGGGTGACATTTGGGAATTCTTTGTGGAAAGACAGGGGGTGGCTCTGGGGGAGGGACCCTCTCACGCACCCTTCACCATGGCTCCACACTCTATGAATCCAGGATTCTATGATATTCTCCACTGCAGCCTGGGCATATGCAGTGTTTCTGGAACCTCACTTATACTCACACTAATATCATGGTTTTTTGCCTTATCAGCATATCGTCTGTACTTCTATGAGCAGTTTTCTTTAAATGAAGTCACTCTTTTTACTTCAACATGCTCACTCAAAAAGGAGACTTTATACCATTTCCATAAATGCGAGACCTGTATAACCTGCCATAAATTAGAGGTATGCATGGAAAATGTGTGACTGCATTTTTTAAATTAAAATGATGGTAAAAATAAAAAAGTACATAAAGAAATGCCAGTAAAAACACTTCTAGTTTACAAAAGTGTAAAACTGAAAAAAGTCACTCAATGGGAAAAGTGAACCATTGAAGGCCAGTTAGTTACATGAAAGCAGGGCCAGCCTTGATCACCGTCATGACCACCGGGTAGGTGACAAGGCAAGGGTACCTACCTTTGGCAAGGGTCATCGTCATCAAGGTCATTTCCTTCTGCTTCAGGGAACGTCTTCCTGTTAACATTCAGTTCAATGGGCAGAAATTGTATTATGTTTACACCTTCCCAGGCCCATGATGCTGCCCATGATGCTGTGTTATACTTAGGGGGTCAGACTCCCTGGGGTCAATCAGGTCCTAGGACTGACTGGTCAGAGTATCTGGAGGAAATTTTGGGCTTGTGGTGGGTCGTAGAGGAGAGAGCTGTACTCCCATGGGCATAACTAGTCCACCTCAATGGCTCAAACAACTGATGATTGGGCCATGTACATTCATCAGTCAATCACCCTGTGACTGCTGAGGAAGAATTATTAGTGAGACCAGGATAAACTATGGTAGCAATTAGGCCCAGAATTTCAATGGCTTATTTTTCATTTATGTAAAAAAGTAGAGTGTTGTTGTTCAGGTCAACAATGTGGTTGTCTTCCATATGGTCACTCAGTGATCCAAATTAGAGTATCAGCAAACTTTTTCTATAAAGTGCCAGATAGTAAATATTTTGGGCTTTGCAGGCAATGTTCTCTTTGGCAACTGCTGTGATAGTAAAGACAGCCATGAATGATACCTATCCAAACGGGCATGGCTGTGTTTCAATTGTTTCATTCTTCTGCATACGGCTGGCCAGTTATCCCAGCACCATTTACTGAATAGGGAGTCCTTTCCCCATTGCTTGTTTTTGTTGACCTTGTTGAAGATCAGATGGTTTTAGGTTTGTGGCTTTATTTCTGAGTTTTCTCTTCTGTTCCATTGGTCTATGTGTCTATTTTTGTACCAGTACCATGCTATTTTGGTTACTGTAGCCTTATAGTATAGTCTGAAGTTGGGTAATGTGATGCCTCCAGCTTTGTTCTTTTTGCTTAGGGTTGCTATGATGATTCTGGCTCTTTTGGTTGGATATGAATTTTAGAATTGTTTTTTCTAACTCTGTGAAGAATCGGTGCAGGTAGTTTGATGGAAATAGCATTGAATCTGTAAATTGCTTTAGGAAGCATGGCCATTTTAATGATATTGATTTTTCCTATCCATGAGCATTGAATGTTTTTCCATTTATTTGTGTCATCTCTGATTTCTTTGAGCAGTGTTTTGTAGTTCTCCTTGCAGAGATCTTTCACTTCCTTGGTCAGCTGTATTCCTAGGTATTTCATTTATTTGTGGTTGTTGTAAATGGGATTGTGTTCTTGATTTGACTCTCAGCCTGGATGTTATTGATGTATAGAAATGCTAGTAATTTTTGTACATTGACTTTGTATCCTGAAACCTTACTAAAATAATTTATCAGTTCTAGTAGCCTTTTGGTGGATTCTTTAGGGTTCTCTAAGTATAGGATTATATTGTCAGTGAAGAGAGATAGTTTGACTTCTTCTTTTCCTGTTTAGATGCCTTTTATTTCTTTTTCTTGCCTGATTGCTCTAGTTAGGACTTCCAGGGCTATGTTTAATAGGAGTGGTGAGAGTGGGCATTTATGTCTTGTTCCATATCTCAAGGGGAATGCTTCCAGATTTGCCCATTCAGTATGATGTTGGCTGTGGGTTTGTCATAGATGGCTTTTATTGTTTTGAGATGTGCTCCTTTAATGCTGAGTCTGTTGAAGGTTTTTAACATGAAAGGATGTCAGATTTCATAAGAAGTTCTTTCTTTGTCTATTGAGATGAATATATTGTTTTTGCTTTAAATTCTGTTTATGTGGTGAATCACATTTATTGATTTGTACTTGTTGAACCAATTATTGCATCTCAGGGATGAAGCCTACTTGATCATCGTTTATTAACTTTTTGATGTGCCACTGAATTTGGTTTCCTGGTATTTTGTTGAGGATTTTTGTGTCTATGTTCATCAGGGATATTAGCCAGAAGTTTTTTTTCTCATTGTGACTCTGCTAGATTTTGGCATTAGGCTGATGCTGGCTTCATGGAATGAGTGAGAGAGGAGTCCCTCCTCTTGGATTTTCTTGGAATAGTTTCAGTAGAATTGGTCTCAGTTCTTCTTTCTACATGTGGTAGAATTTGGCTGTGAATTAATCTGATCCAGGACTTTTTTTGGTTGGTAGGGTTTTTTTGTTGTTGTTGTAACTGATTCAATTTCAGAGTTTCATATTAGTCTCTTCAGGATTTCAATCTCTTCCTGATTCAATTTTAGGAGATTGAGTATTTCCAGGAATTTATTTATTTTCTCCAGATTTTCTAATTTGTGCACATGGAGTTATTCATAATATTATCTGAGGATCCTTTGTATTTCTGTGGGATCGGGTGTAACATCATTTTTGTCATTTCTGATTGTGCTTATTTGGATCTTCTTTGATTTTGTTAATCTAGTTAGGGGCCTATTGATCTGGTTTATTTTTACTAATAACCAACTTGTAGTTTTATTGATCATTTGTATGGATTTTTGCAACTCAATGTCAAATTCTTCTCTAATTTTAGTTTTCTTTTGCTAGCTTTGGGGTTGGCTTGTTCTCTTTTTCTAGTTCATTTAGGTGCAAACTTACATTGTTAATTTGAGATCTTTCTAACTTCTTGATGAAGGCATTTGGTGCTCTAAACTTTCCTCTTAACACTGCTTTAGCTGCATCCCAGAGATTTTGGTAAGTTGCATCCCTATTTTCAATAATTTCAAAGAATTTTTTGATTTATGCCTTAAATTTGATATTCACCCAGGAGTTATTCAGGAGTAAGTTGTTTAATTTCCATGTATTTATGCAGTTTTGAGAGATGTTCTTGATAATATTTTTATTTTTATTGCACTGTGGTCCGAGAGTGTGTTTGGTATGATTTCAACTTTACAAAAAAATTTTAACACTTGCTTTATGACTGAGCATGTAGTTAATCTTAGAATAGGTTCTATGTGGTCAGGTGTGGTGGCTCATACCTGTAATCCCGGCACTTTGGGAGGCCAAGGCAGGCAGATCTTTTGAGGTCAGGAGTTTGAGACCAGCCTGGCCAGCGTGGTGAAACCCGGTCTCTAGTAAAAATACAAAACAACAACAACAACAAACAAACAACAACAACAAAAAAAACAAAATTAGCCAGCCGTGATGATGGGTGCCATAATCCCAGAGATACTCAGGAGGCTGAGGCAGAAGAATCACTTGAACCTGGGAGGCGGAGGTTGCAGTGAGCCAAGATCGCACCATTGCACTCCAGCCTGGACGACAACAGCGGAACTCCGTTTCAAAAAAAAAAAAGAATATGTTCTGTGGGCAGGTGAGAAGAGTATCTGTTCTGCCATTGTTTGGTGGAGTGTTCTGTAGATGTCTATTAGGTCTAACTGGCCAAGAGTCAAGTTTAAGTCTAGAGTTTCTTCGTCTGTTTTCTGCCTCAATGATCTGTCTAATGCTGTCAGTGGAATGTTGAAGACTCCCACTCTTATTGTGTGGTTATCTAAGTCTTTTTGTAGTCCAAGAAGAATTGTTTCATGAATTGGGGTGCTCCAATGTTGGGTGGGTATATATTTAGGATAGCTAATTCTTCTTGTTGAATTGTACCTTTTAGCATAATGTAATACCCTTCTTTGTCCTTCTTAATAGAAATTGGTTTAACATCTATTTTATCTGACATAAAAATAGTGACTGGTTCTTTTTAGTTTTCCATTTGCATGGTAGATATTTCTCCATCCCTTTACTTTGAACCTGTGGGTGTCATTACATGTGAGATGAGTCTCTTGAAGACAGCAGATGGTTGGGTCTTGTCTTTTTATCTGGCTTGCCACTCTATATCTTTTAAGTGGAGGCATTTAGCCCATTTACATTCAGGATTAGAATAGGCATGTGAGATTTTGAGCCTGTGACTGTGTTGCTAGGTGGTTGTTATGTAGACTTGGTTGTGTAGTTGCTTTATAGTACCTGTGGGCTATATTCTTAGTGTGTTTTTGTGGTAACAAGTATCACTCTTTTAATTCCATGTTTAGCACTCCCTTAATGACCTCTTGTAAGGCTGGTTTAGTTGAAACAATGTCCCTCAGCATTTGCTTATCTGAGAAGGATTTTATTTCTTCTTCACTTATGAAGCTTAGTTTGAAGGAATATGAATTCTTGGTTGAAATTTCTTTCCTTTAAGGACACTAAAAATAGACCCCCAATATCTTCTGGGGTGTAAGATTTCTGCTGATAGGTCTGCTGCTAGCCTGATGGGGTTCTGTCTGTATGTAACTTGACCCTTCTCTCTAGCTGCCTTTAAGATTTTTTTCTTTTGGGTTGATGTTGGTGAATCTGATGACTATGTTCCTTGAGGATGGTCATGTTGTATAGCATCTAGCGGGTTCTCTGTATTTCCTGAATTTGCATGTTAACCTCTCTAGTGAGATTAGAGAAATTTTCATGGACTATATCCCCACATATATTTTGCAAGGTTGCTTATTCTCTTTTTTTCTCTCAGGAATGCCAATGAATTGCAGATTTGGTCTCTTTACATACTTCTTGGAAGTTTTGTTCGTTGAAGATTTTAATTAGGAATCAAAGCTTAGCGGGAGAGGAGAGCCAGAGAAGTGACAGGGAAGCTACAGTTTACAACAGATTTGTGAACTCAGCCAAGCACAGTGGTGGCAGGGCCTAGCTGCTACAAAGAAGACATGTTTTAGACAAATACTCATGTGTATGGGCAAAAAACTCGAGGACTGTATTTGTGACTAGTTGTATAACAGGTTATTTTAGTTTCTGTTCTGTGGAAAGTGTAAAGCATTCCAACAAAGGGTTTTAATGTAGATTTTTTTTTTGTACCCATGCTGTTAATTGCTAAATGTAATAGTCTGATCGTGATGCTGAATAATTGTCTTTTTTTTAATGTGCTGTGTAAAGTTAGTCTACTCTGAAGCCATCTTGGTAAATTTCCCCAACAGTGTGAAGTTAGAATTCCTTCAGGGTGATGCCAGGTTCTATTTGGAATTTATATACAACCTGCTTGGGTGGAGAAGCCATTGTCTTCGGAAACCTTGGTGTAGTTGAACTGATAGTTACTGTTGTGACCTGAAGTTCACCATTAAAAGGGATTACCCAAGCAAAATCATGGAATGGTTATAAAAGTGATTGTTGGCACATCCTATGCAATATATCTAAATTGAATAATGGTACCAGAGAAAATTATAGATGGGAATGAAGCTTGTGTATCATCCATTATCATGGGTAATCAATAAACGATTTAATTCTCTTGAAAAAAAAATTTTTTTAACTTTTGTCTGACTGTGTCGATGTGAAGTACTGGCCTTTGAGCTCTGAGATTCTTTCCTCATCTTGGTCTATTCTGTTGATAATACTTTTACTTATATTATAGAATTATTGTAGTGAATTTTTTAGCTCTGGAAGTTCAGTTTGGTTCTTTGTTAAAATGGCTATTTTGTCTTTCAGGTCTTGGATTGTTTTACTGGATTCCTTGGGTTAGGTTTCAACTTTCTCCTAAATCTTGATGAGCTTTCTTGCCATCTGCATTCTGAGTTCTATGCCTGTCATTTCAGTCTGGTTAAGAGCCATTCCTGGAAATCTAGTGGACTCATTTGGAGGTAAGGGGACACTCTGGCTTTTTGAGTTGCCAGAGTTCTTGCACCGATTCTTTCTCATCTGGGAGGGTTTGTGTTCATTTTACTGTGGTGTAAGTTGAGTATTGTCAGTTGGCTTCTGAGTGTTTTCAGAAGGCCAAGGTTCTGTTCAGGGTCTTTATTTGTGGCTAAATTCTTGCCCTTAGTTTCACAGGAAGGCATAATAGCAAAATATTTTTGATGTTGTAGTTTAGGCTATGATCCACTAGATCTTAAAAGATACAGAGTGGCTTAAGGGTAATGGGCAGTAGATAGGCTCTTAGCAGCATGGCTTCTCTGTATTTCCTTTCATTTGCAGCCATACTCTGCATTGCAGTGGAGTAGAAAGGTAACCCCCTTACCAGGTACACTCCTGGACCTTGGAGGAGGCCCCTCCTATCACTGGTGCTGTGCCTGTGTTTCTTTTGTTGGATGTTCCAGACTGCAGGGGTCCCTGGCTGAGGCCAGGGCCCTAATATGTGTTTCTTATGATGTCACAGCCCATCCCTCTGGGTCACTCTGGCCAGAAACCCTTTACAGCAAACAATATAGAACTCAAAAAAATACTGGCACATTACTAGAATCCCATTCCATCATTAATAATTAGTCTTACTTCATCACTATGTTGTATGAAAATGTCTCCCAGGGAGAGAGCACTTGGGTTGGTAGCCTTATTGGAGAGATCTTGTTGGGTTCCAAAAGCAAGACTGGACTCTGCAAACATACAGCTTTAGCCTTTTAGGCATCTGTATAATGGAGCTAAGAGACAATATCATCACTTGCTCTGAGCCTCTTTTGAGATGTTAATATATATTGGATTTCCCTCATTACACAACCCATTTATTCATTCCTTTGCCCTTAGCTACTCTTCCTCCTTCTCCCCATTTTTGCCTAAAATTTCCAACTTTTGGAAGGTACATTAGTTTTGGCCACTGTGCTGGTCCAGATTGCAGGCAGCAATGCTAGTCTAGCAAGTGCCTCCCACTTAGTCCACTCCCATTCAGATAGGGTAAAGTTACACAGGTGCAGAACTAGTGGGGTGTTTCTACCACCTGGTAAAATATAAATGCATTTACTATGAACCCCAATTTTTACAGCTGGGATCAGAGCACAATCTGCCCCATCAGGCCCTTAGGAATTTATACTTTTTTGTTGTTGTTGGAATCAGCCCTGGTTCTATAACCACTGCATCAGATAGGAAAAAGAAAAAAAAAGTTGATATAGTGTGAAGAAGATAAAAAAATAGTCATAATATCAGCATATTCTTTCCCTACTAAGAATTGCATAGTCACACCAGCGTTCTCCCCATCTCCTCCTTCCCAGATCCACCAGGAAAACAGAGGAATCTATCTAGTGGGGGCACTTCTTCATCTCCTCCTGCTGAGTGTGAGCATACACTTGTGAAGGTGTGCAAGCCAGCCTTTCATGCATTTATCTCCCTCCATTTCAGACAACCAATGTTTTAGTTGTCTGTTCCAAATTTCTATCAAACTATTATTCTGAGGAGGAGATCTCCTTGCCCATTGTTGGACATTATAGGCTATATTGTGTATTTCTTGACCTGAAGAAATGTGAATCCGCCATCCAAATTGGTGCAATATCTTCTATTCCAGTTCTTTTATGGCATTCTGAGTATTTGCATCTTCCACCAGGTAAGCAAAACCCAGTCTAGAGACAGCATCTATTCTGGTCAAGACCCCTTTGTAGCTCCCCCATGCCAAGGCTACCACCATCAGTCTCACTTGCCAGCTATGTTCAGGGCCTTCCCACCAGGGTCTGCCACATAGCCCTCTGGAATCTCTGTCTCCTGCTGGCAAACAGAGCAGTTCTTATTGGCATTTTGTGCCTCAGAGGATGCAAAAGGAATATGCCTAGATTCATTCCAGCTGCATTGCTGCCCTACCCCAGTGTCTGTTCATTTCATGGAGCCAGGTGGCCACCTTAAGCAAGCACACAGGGACATCTATTTGCCAATTCCAACTACCTTTCAAATCTGGAAAGCAATTCTTCTGAAGGGCATTGACATGTCCTACTTTAATGCACCCCTCAAATTCCCGTAGGACCGTGCCCCATGTGAACATCCTTTTACTAGGCCAGGTTTCCATTGCCCTCTTGCCTGAGTGTGTGGCCAGGCCACTGGCCCCAACATGGGGGCTTTTCCCACTGTTCAATTCTTCCATCATGCTAGGTAAACAGCATGCAATTCAACCCATTGAGCTGATTTGTTTTTACCTTCTTCAAACAAAGTGGTGGCCCTCCAAACAGGATGTTCGTTCACCTTGGAATTGCTGTCCACAGAACAAGCAGCTCTTAGTGCTCAGTTAAGAATGGTTTATAGGGCACTGTACAACTAATATAATTCAGAAGCTCCTCACACAGCTCTGGAATCAGTCCTAGGGTGAAAGAGACTCTCTGTTTGTGAGTGTCTCCTCCTTGCACTCCTAGATAGCATGATCCTGTATAAACCATTTCCATTGAATTCTATTTCCATTGAACTCATTTTCATGGAATACCTCTGAACACTACCTTCCCCCTAACCCCAGTAGGGTGTTTCTCTGACATCACCCAAGATATCAAGAGTATTTCAGGATTTAAGGTCATTTTATGTCCTTCAGCCACTGAGGTAGCTTCAATTAATGTCCAATCACAAGGTAATAATTGACCCTCAGGTGGAAATTCTCTAGTTCGAAGTCCCAGTGTTCATCACTGGGAGGCACTCACAGGCTTTTGCCATAAGTCCCGGTTTATGTCCCCTCCCCCCGTCCCCGCCAGGACTATCACGCTGAGAATTTGTTCCTACCAGTGCTCCAGCTTCCAGTCTACACTGTCTGCCCTCAGACAATCTTACTGGTTCTCATTTAGCGTGTTCAATTAATATTGCTTGGAGGTTGGATATATATGCCTTCTGTTTTACAGTACTAGGTAGGGGAAACATTCCCCAGTCAGATACAATGTCTAGTCCCATAATACAATCGTGTAAAGGAGACGCAAGCACTTCACATAAAGCCTGCCCAAACATACTGGTTTTCATCCAAATGTTCACCTTAATTCCCTCAACTCTTCTATTCCTAACTGTAGTCTCCATTAGGACTATATCAACAGATTTCAGTTTTATAATACTAGGTAAGGGAAGTGTTCTCCAGCCAGACAATATCCATTCCCACAAAACACTCAGGCAAAGGAGACACTGCTTTCTTACATAAAGCCTGTTCAAATATTCCAACTTTCATAACCCTATCAGCCTTTACAATTGTATATTCTGTATACAATTCTGTATATAGCCCACATCGGGGCTTCACCACAGCACATAGGGGCTTTGGTATCAAGGAGCCCTGGAGTTTCTCTTCTCCAACTCCTGACCATTTCACCCACTCTTGTGCACAAAGCTTGGGTTTCCAGCAAGGTGTTTAGCAAAGGGACCTTGGCCCTTTTTTCAGTTGATTAACCTGCCTAATCATAGCCCCAAGCAATTTTTGGTCGGGTTTCTCATTGTAATCTTTCCTTTCCGGCTTTTAGGGTAAATAGATCAGACTTCTTTGGGGGCCTTTAATGTTGGGGTACCTTTGGCCTGCCCAGCCTTTTGTATTGTTTTATTAAAACCTTTGTTTTAGGAACATAAAGTCAAACAAAGCTTGGTCTCACTCATACTGAGAAGCTTTAAAAAGTTGATCTCATAAAAGAAAAAACTAGAACAGAAGATGCTAGAGGCTGGGAAGGGTAGGGAAAGGCAAAGATAGTGAGAAATTTGTTAAGGGAGACAAAATTACAGTTAAATAAGAGGAATACATTCTAATGTTCTATAGCACTTTCAGATGACTATAGTTAACAATAATGTACTATGCAGTTCCAAATAGCTAGGAGAATACTGAATATTCCCAACACAAAGAAATATTAAATATTTGAGATGATAGCTATTCTAATTACCCTGATCTGATCACTGTACATTATGTGTAGTGAAACATCACTACATGCCCCCATAAATATGTACAATTATTAGGTTGGTGCAAAAGTAATTGTGGTTTTGGATCATGAATTTTAAATCATTCTAACTAGGCTCAAACACATTTATTAATCAAAATAAAAACCATTACAATTAATACATTTTTGCTAATGAGAAATAAGTTTGTTTATTCCTGTAGTATAAAAATCCATGCTTCGGGATTCGATGAACTCTTGAAAAGCATTTTCTGCATCCTGCTGGTTGTGGAAGCATTTTCTCTGCAAAAAGTTGTCAAGATCCTTGAAGAAATGGTAGTTGGCTAGAGGTCAGGTAAATATGGCGGATGAGGCAAAACTTCATAGCCCAATTCATTCAACTTTTGAAGTGTTGGTTGTGCGATGTGCAGTTGGTTGTTGTGGAGAATTGGACCCTTTCTGTTGACCAATGCTGGTCGCAGGCATTGCAGTTTTCAGTGCATCTCATCGATTTGCTGAGCGTACTTCTCAGATATAATGGTTTCACTGGGATTCAGAAAACGGTAGTGGATCAGACTGGCAGCAGATCACCAAACAGTGACCATGACCTTTTGTTTTTTGGTGCAAGTTTGGCTTTGTGAAGTGCTTTGGAGCTTCTTCTAAGTCCAACCACTGACCTAGTTGTCACCAGTTGCCGTATAAAATCCACTTTTCATCACATGTCACAATCCAGTTGAGAAATGGTTCATTGTTGTTGCATAGAATAAGAGAAGATGACACTTCAAAAATACTTTTTTTAAAATTTTTGCTCAGCTCGTTAAGAACCCACTTATTGAGGTTTTTCACCTTTCCAATTTGCATCAAATGCCGAATGATCATAGAACGGTCAAGTTGAGCTCTTCAGCAACTTCTCCTGTAGCTGTAAGAGGATCAGCTTCGATGATTGTTCTCAATTGGTCAGTGTTAACTTCTGATGGCTGGTCACTACACTCCTGATCTTCAAGGTTCATGTCTCCTTTGCAAAACTTCTTGAACCACCACTGCACCATATGTTCATTAGCAGTTCCTGGGCCAAATGTGTTGTTGATGTTTTGAGTTGTCTCCACTGCTTTACAACCCATCTTCAACTAAAAAAAAAATCATTCAAATTTTCTTTTTGTCTAACATTATTTCCATAGCCTAAAACAAATATGAAATAAACAGCAAGTAATAAGTCATTAGCAAAAAATAAAGTGAAATATGTGCATTAAAATCATGTATAGCATAACCACATTTATTTAAGGATGTATTCCAATATCAAATAGCACATTTCAACAGTACAAAAACTGCAATTACATTTGAAAGAACCTAATACTATATGTCAATTAAAAGTTAAATTTGAACTTAAAAAAATAAAATCTTTGTTTTAAACCCACCCTTTGCCTCCCACCTGGGCTGGTGTAAGATTCCTAATTGGTCTCTCTATCACTACTCTCCCCACTACAGAGGCAGAGTGAGCCATCTGAATGGCCACAATTGTTTTCACCTCTCTATATATCAGCTTTTGCATGTGGTTTCAAAATAATGTATGGCAGACATGACAGTGCCTGAGCCAGTTCTCAGCCAAGGCCTTAAGAGGCCTTACTCATGTCCACTCACTCCCTTGAACCCACATGATTTCCCTGGGGAATGAGACACTGCATGGAAGGAAAACATCCCAGGGGAGGCGATCTAAGACCAACCATTTTCCAACTGGCCTGCCAGCTACAGACACATGAGGAAACCCAATCAAGATGCGGAGCTTGGTCAGTATCTGCAGAACTTCCTAGATGGGCCACAGATTTACGAGTTAAATACATGGTTGTCTTTATAAGTTTGGGGGTAGTTCGCTACACCACAATCGTTCACTAATGCACCATCTACACCCAATTATGATTATATCATTCCACCCATCTAAAACCCTTGGCTCCCTTTTGTCTTCTGGAAAAAGTTCCACTGCCTTATCTCAGCACAGGATGTCTCTCATATTCTGAATTTTATGCTCCTCTACAGCCCCTCTGCTTGGACCCTGCAAATTTCTGCAGATCTTGTACTCTCTGCTACTGATTCATGCCTCTGTGCTGCCACTTTCACTATTCTCATGACCTGGAATTTCCCTAAGATGCAACTCTAGCACCACCTGCTATGGGGAGCCCTCTCTGATCTCCCCACATGGGGCTCTGTGCATGATTTCTCCGCTAGGTTATGAGATGACCTTGTCTCATTCATCTCTATAAACCCAACCATCTCCTTAAGGCTTACATGTGCCAGATCCTTGTCTAAGCACCAGGCATACAAATACGAATAAGCAGTTATTGCCTCCTGTCTCAAAAGTTGCTGGTCCCCTGAAGGTCATTTCAATAAATGTGGCAAATGTGGTGATGGATAGGTTAGGAAAGGCATTTTTTAGGGTCTGATATCTTGAGTGACAAACAGAAGTTATTCAGGTTCAGAGAGATGAAAGAGGGGGAAGAGCCTAAGGCTGAGGCTCAGGGAGACAGGGTGTGCTTGGATTATGTGCAGCTAGTGTAGGGTGATGGTGCAGAGAGGTGGGGTGAGATGAAGACAGAGAGGCTGAGGACTTGAATTTACCTTGAAGGAAATGAGGAGCCACTGAAGGGCTTTCCATGAGCATGCAATAGGTGCTCAATAAGTGTTTCATTATCAACACACAATCCCTCTCCCCATTAGACTGAGAGCTCCTCCCGGGCAGGAATATTCCTTCTCTGTTTTCCATTGTTCTTTCCTGGAACATAGTGGGACCATGTATGATTCTGATCAATGAATAAATGAATGAACGAATGAGTGCAACCAAGATATGATAGTAACAAAACAAAATGGATCTTTTCATTCATTCAAAACTGCTTTTCACTCCCCTGGTTCCAGAGAGTGTTGAGGATTCAGACAGGCTCTGAGAAGGGTCTGGGTTCAGCCTCTGCTTAGCAGCAGAAGTGTGTGTTGGTGCCACCTGGTGGTCGTAGTGCTCATATTATCAATTAGAAATCTCCCTCCGTTGTTACTAACGCACCTGTCAGGCCAGGGAAGCGGAGAGGGAACCTAGAATGGGCAGAAATACTCTGCTCAATGGACATATCTACCCGCCAGCTCAGTGGTGCCTCTGTGAATGCCAACCCCAGGTCTGTCTGTCTTCCTCTTGCAAGACCTGAGTCCTGAGTCCCCACAACTTGAGCCCAAGGGAGTAACTAATATCAGACCATAGAACATAGATGCCCTTATCTGTGGCCTTTCTGTCCAGGGTGCTTTCCACAGGGACCCTCTTGTTCTCAGCAGATGAGGGAACCTGGGGTGAGGAAGCTGCAGAGAGGGAGGCAGCGATCAGCATCTCCTCAATGTCCTTCCCATCCTCTCCCTAAGAGAACCATGATTCTGTTCAGGGCAGCAACGTACCCAGCAAAAGTTCTTACTTCTCCAGACTCTCTTATAGTCATGGGTTCTGTGTTGCACAGATTTGGCCAATGGGGTGTAGGCAGACTGTGGAGGGGTTCCAGGGAAGCCATGCTCCTCCAGCGTGACAAGAGATGACTCAACTGTCTTCTGCCTTTACCTTTTCTCTCCCTCCCCCTTCCTCCTGCCTGAAAGGTGGGCAAGGCATCTGCAGGTGGCTTCACCATCTTTTCTCCATGAGGATGAGCACCACATGCTATGGATAGTGGAACAAGAAGCTAGAAGGCATCCAATTTTTTTATTACTTCTTAAAGCAGCTCCAGAGCCATCTGGGGCTTCTGGACACATCCAGGCAGGGGCCCCTGTTGAAGTCCTTCTCTAGGACCAAAGTTACTTCTCCATCTTCTTCCTGCTCAACACCTTCTCCCTGACCCATTGCCTGTTTGTTACAAGAGGATAAGAAAAGCCCATTTATGAAGAAACTATAGTTACATTTCTGTTAGATGCAGTCACTTGCATCCTAACATATATGTGCCTAATCTTTTTGCTTTTGGCTAGTGAGCCCAGACTAAACCTGTATTTGGCATAAAGAACCAGAGAGTACAGGACTGGGGGGCTTCTGGAGAAAGCCAGGATAGATACTTTTCCTAGGAGTTAGGGAGCCTCTGTCCAAACTGAATTCCCTCTTACTATGTGATGTAGAGCAAGTTGTTTGTTTCCTATCACATCGTAGGCACTTAGATATGTATATATATATATATATACACACACACACACACGTATACACATATATTTACATTTACATATTTTTGTTAAAAATAGGCATATATGTGTATAACACATATATGTGTGTTAAATTACATATATGTGTACAACTTACATATGTATACACATAAGTTATTTATTTAGTATTATGCATTTGCAATTGAAGAAGGGATGGAAGTAGAGGAGGACTCATGTCCACACCAGCCTGACCATGTCATGTCCATGTGGCCGGGAACCAGGGAAGGGGGCAGATCAATGGTTAAAGACACAGACTGGAGCCAGACTTACCGGGTTCAAATCCCAGTTCCAATAACTAGTTATTTCAGCTCTTTGTGTCTCAGTTTCCCCCATTTATAAATGCGAATAATCATGCTATCTCATGGAGTCGTTAGGAGGGTTCAGTGACTGATATTTGTAAAGCGCTCAGAATAGTAACTGACACAAGGTAAACCAACCTGTTTGCTAATTAAAGGCAGATCAGCCAATTGGCCTTGTCCAAGGTGCTGATGCTCCTAAAGCCTTGGTCCTCCTGGAACTCCAGGGCTTGTGTGGCCAGGATGTGGCCTCATCCTCTCAGCTGTTTTAATGAAGCCACACACTCTTTGTGCTGTGTTGTCCTTCCAATTCCAAAACTCAAGGGCAAGGGTTCCACAAATGTAACTGTGGAGCCCAGATCCCCTAATCTTGTCTCTGACACTCCCTGGTTTGGCTCTGCAGTCCATTTGACAGGCCAGAGCTGCAATGCTCTCCTTATGTGAGTGGGTATGCCTCGAATGCCAGCCCTACCCTGTCCGTTCTCCCCATGATAGGGGATTGTTACCACCAAGTGACTGCAGATGTGGGTCAGGGGTCAAAGGCGACTACAGGGAGGCAGTTTGGTTGCCGTGGTGCAAGAAAAGAGGTTTAGCAGGGTCCTGGGAATGGCTCGAGGTGGACGGCAGGCAGGTGCCCTGTTGCTGGGCTGACTGTGACCAGGTGCTACTGCTGTGTTAGGCCTCTCTTCTTCTGACTCCTGTCTGCCCCTCCTGGGCTGGGGTCTGGATTGCAGCCTGGAGCTGCAGGAGTGTGTGGAGCGCTCCCCACCTAACAACTACCCTCTGCTGCAGAGATGGTGGCTTTGTGGCTCCTGGGCATTCCAGGCTGTGACCCTTGCTGGGCCTCCTCTGGGGACAGGGTGGTCCTCCTTGATGTACTGCAGCCCAACCCTTACCCTCATGCCCTGCTAGTCTGACCCGACCCAGCTTTCCCCAGGCCTGAGGCTGGCAGAGCCGGTAGCTGATAAGCAGGACTCCAGGACCCAGACAGTTGCCAGCTCTTCGAGGAGTCTCCCTCTGGTCTCCTCCCTTTCCAGGTCATAGCCAAGACCAGGGCCAGCCTAGAGTAATATCTCCCATGCCAGTGGTCTAATGGGGGCTGACAGCTGAGGGCTTACAGGGAAGCCGGTTCCTGCAGGAGGCAAGGTCTGTGGAGCCTGGGATTTCCAGAAGCTTGAACTTCCTGCCCAGGTGGTTGCATGCACTCAGGCCCAGGGAAACTTGGATTTGGCTACCCAGACCCAAATTCAAGGACATCATCCTAAGGAGGGCACCATCCTAAGGAGGGGATCCAAGAGGATGAGGAAACAGACACTGATTTGGCTTCGTGAAAACACAGTGGTAGCTGGGATGCCTTTGAAATGGGCAGAGGTGATGAGAGGAGGAAATATACATTCATCCTATAGCTGACATGAACCAAATACTCAAAAGGATAAAATGTGTAGGTGATACTATTCTGAATACAATATTAACATTTAATTCTCCCCATGACCCTAGCAGGGGTCACTACTGTCTTTCCCATTTATGAATGATAAACGGAGGCAAAGGGAAGTTATGTGGCTTGCCCAGGGATTCACACTGTGGAGTGATGGAACCAGGTCTTGAATCCAGGTACTGCAGCCCCAGAGAGTTGCTGTAAGTGTACATCACCTTGTTTCACCTTCCTGAAAACTCTCTTGTGGGAATCTTATTCTCACTCTTCAGAAACAAGAAAGCCTTCGGAAGTTTTACATAACTTGTCCAAGATTTCACAGCAGTGGTAAAGCTGAGACTCAAACCCAGGTCTAGTCCAACTCCAGACCCTTCACTCTTTCCACCTAACCAGAGGTCTGCAAACCACAGACCTCAGGCCAAATCCAACCCACCACCTGATACTTATAAATAAGGTTACTTTCATGCTACAACAGCAGCTGAGAAGTTGTGACAGAGACCTTTACAGAAATAGTTTACCAAGCCCCGCACTAAACTTATAGGATGAACAAAAGGCAGCAACTCCCACCTTTATCTGTCACTGTCTGCCTGACAAAGTAGTCATTTACATCTTCATATGAATTAGCCCATCAACTTCATGCCGGCTCCCTGAGTGTATCTCATAGAGTCAGAAACAGAAAGGACTTTAGAGAATCACCCAATCCAACATTCTCATTTCACAGCTGGGAGAGCCAAGGCTTAGCAATGACTTTTCCAACATGACTCAATCATCACATCAGAGTAGTTGGTCTCAAGTGGACACTGGGGGGCCAGAATTTTTCCAGAGCATTGATCCCTAACAGCATTGATCCTTCCAGTCCTGTTTGAGACTGTGTGATGAAGCAATGTTCCCAGTACCCTGCAACAAGCTCCTGTTAGGTGACCAAGTCCTTATAGCCCTGCAGTCTCTTCCCACAGTTCTGTGGTACCCGTCAGGACTTGTCTGGTCCCCACTCTACCTTATTTCCATAGGGCAGTGAATATAATGTGAAGAGCATTGACCCAGGCATGAGGGGACCTGACTTTGCCCTTCAGTAGCTGCGTGACCTTAGGCGGGTCACTTCTCTGCTCCAGCCTCAGTTGTCTCATCTGTCCAGTGGGCACGGTGTTCCTGTTGCTGCCTATCTTGCAGGCTCATTGTCACGGAATAAAATGAGGTATTTGCTGTGGGATGATTGATATGAAAAGTCAAGCCAGGCCCAGTAGCCCGCACCTGTGATCCCAGCTACTCAGGAAGCTAAGGCAGGAGGTTTGCTTGAGGTCAGGAGTTTGAGACCAGCCTGGGCAATCTAGCGAGTCACTGTTTCTACCAAAAATAAAATTAGACAACTGTGGTGGCATGCACTTGTAATCCCATCTACTCAGGAGGCTGAGGCGGGAGGATCACTTTGAGCCCAGGAGGTCAAGACTGCTGTGAGCTGTCATCGCACCACTGTACTCCAGCCTGGGCGACAGAGTGAGACCCTGTCTCAGAAACAAACAGACAAAAAAACAAAGTCAACACAATGCGGGGTGACTGAGATTCAGAAATAAGGTCTATTGTCATCCTCATTTAGTTTGGGGTGAAGGGCAGAGACCGATGCCATGTGTCATCAGAAGAGAGAGGCCCCCAAAAGTAATATATACTTGTGGGTTTTAAATATTTGAAAACTTGATGAATGTATGGATCCTTTTTCCCCAAAATTGAGCACAAATTCATTCAAACAAAAGTTTGAATTTAATCTCAGAAGATTCTGAAAAATTTTGAAACCCATTCATGAACACTTAGTTCTGACCACTCCCGATCCACTGTACAGAGGAACAAATTGAGCCCCAGATAGAGACTACGTGTATCAGTGCCTTTGGGGAGGAGATAAAAATGAAGCTATCCAATCTCCAGAAGTAGGATAGGGTGCAATTAAATTGGGGAAAATTCAGAAGCCCACTAAGTGCCTAAGGTGAGGCTTATCTGTGCTGCTCCGACTTCTCCTACTGTGTTGTCAGCCTAGGGGACAGGGTGGAAGCGTGGGCCACCAGATTCTCCATCACCCCCCACAAAACAGCTGCCCTTTCCTTCTCTGGACCAGCCTCCCTCCCCTCCTCCCACAGGACCACTGCTTACCAGATCTCGTCAGGCACAAGGGAATGCCAGAAGTGCAGCTGCCTTCTGTTTGATTCACTATAATAAAGCCCAACTCCAATTCTGGGTTGAAACAAAATGATCAGAATGATAATAGCCTCTCTGGGATATCTGCCCAACTCTAATTTGTGAGGCCAAACCACTCCTACCCCAGGGTCCTTGGCATGAATGTATTTGCATCTCCCAGTGCTGCTGTACAAGGCAGGCTTATGACTGTCAAAAAAAAAAAAGAAGAAAAAAGAAAAAAAACAACCCTAGGAACTCCAAATGGAAGGAATCTTAGAGGTTGTGCAACCTCCCTCCCCATGATTCCACCTGACATTGCATCCCCAGGAGACACTGCCTGCTATCTGCTTGCATATCTCTAGAGCTGGAGTTACCACTTCCAGCAACAGCCCATTCTCTATTCTGGTAGAATCTTGCAAGCTGTCTTCCTGGATTTCCTACCATTGGCACCATTTCAGCACTTGGGCCCACCACACACTCTCTGACAGCCTTTAGATATTTGAAGACATTGACTGAACAGTTATTTGACAACACCTCTTTTATATTGGTATCACTATCTACTTGCTGGCTTGCATTAAAAATAATTACTTATAAGTTCACATCTTCTCCAAACAATGACAATACTCAGCTTACATCTTCCCCAAACAAAGACTTAGATCTTCTAAGGTCTAAATGTGAATGTATCCCTCTCCCCAGAAAAATTCACACACGCACCAAATTGTGTATTTAATTCAATCCGACAGGAGGTTCTGAGCTCCTTGAAACAGCCTTAGAAATGAAAACTAAACTAAACTAAACCTGGTATCACTTGGTGCCCTCTTTTTATTTAAAAATATATGTTAATCTCAAAGCTAAGATTACAGATTTAACTCCTTCCAATCTCCTTTTCCATAGGTTATAAAAAGAGTTATTTGATTAAAAGGAGGGTCACTATGACCAGACGCTCTTCTTTACTAGTTGGAAGCTGATCATAGACACACCCACCTCCCTTACATAATTTGTAGCATTCCACCTTCATGGAAGAAAGCATTCAGAACTCTGCTACCAGATACACAGCCCAGGAAACATTATTTATTATTCTGTACACTTATATTCCACGAAGAGAACAACTTTTAAAATCCAAATCAGACACAGAAATCTGCATGACATTGGAACAGTCCATGACACAGAGAGGACACAATTGAAACAGTCTTTATTTACACGGAAGCAGAGAGACAGAGGGATGAGGGCAGGCACCCCAAAAGTGACTTCACATTCACCAATGTTTCAGTGGCTTCTGAGACCACAGCAGAGCTGCGGATCCTGGGACTCACAGGGTATGACAACGTGTTACCCTCCAAAGCCTCAAAACAAAAGGGTTGGATTGAAAACAAATACCAAGTGTTTCTGGCATCAGTTGAAAAATATCTGAGAAAGAGGAACTATTGAATGTCCCGAAAAATCAAAGTTCTGGAGGCTAGAAATCTGACATTTCTCTGATAGAGAGATCACTGGTCATCAGTTCATTTTGGGAAATTCTTACAGTTAAGTGATGTGTTTCCTTCATTGTAAATTTAACAGGAGAGCATCATTATGGATACATGCAGGGTTTTCTTTAATGGAATGGGAACTTTGATGATCTGATATAACCCCTGATTTTAAAGACAAAGAATCTTGAAGCCCCAAAAGATGAAGCCACTATCCCCAGGCCACCCAGCTAGTCAGCTGCAGACCCAAGTCTGTAAAACTATATGCTGTGCTTTTTCCGCCACACTACACATCTTCTCTGTTTTTCTCTCTTCTGTGGCTTTCGAAGGAAATAAACAAATAAAGTGAGTTCAATGGGCTTCTTTACTAGGAAATGATTTCTTTGGTAAGAATGCTTCAGTCTCACATTAGCGAGGCTGGAAAACAGATCATATAGCAGGAACTGGCTCCCATCTGAGCGGTAACTCCTTTTGAGAATTAAGGCAGCTTCGGGGATTTCTGTTCAGCAGGATATCTGGCAAGAGTTGGTAGCTCTCCTTCTCCCTTGTCTCGTTTTCATCTAGAATGAAAGCTAAAAGGTGGGTGCTAAATAACTAGACATTGAGTAGATGTAAATGTGATGTTCTTAAACTGATATTTTACATTTCATGAAAAATAATAATTCTTTAAAAACCTGACAAAATATCAAATGCGTCAAGTGTCATATACAGTACACAGCACCCTTGTCCCGGGTGACCTCTGCTATTAAAAACAAGCTACAAAAAGGAAGTCAAAGATGACTTAACGTAAAGCCCATACTCTCTCTCCATTAAATGTCGGTGGAAAGGTAAACCCAAATGATCTCCAAGCACCTCCCCGAGAACTTCCAAGGGCTTTCTGGGTACCCCCACCCTCCCAGGGGACCCAGGCTTGGAGCCAGGTTCCCATCCCAGATTCAGGAGCCAACTTCCGCCGCAAGGCAGCACCATTGCGTTGGTTTGGTGTTGGTTCAGCTAGCACCACATCTCCGATTCACCCCGGGACAAATGTCTGGAGGCAGAAGGGGCCACATGCAGATGGCAAAGAGGAAATGGCAGGCTCTCTCGGAAGCACGACCCTGCTCTAATGCACAAGGCTTTGCTGACTGTTTGCTCTCATTTCAACCAAGTAGACTCAGCTTTTCACATCCAACTATTCAAAAGAGTGATTATTTTCATCAAAAGAGAGCAGCTAAATAATTTCCTCTCTGGAAACCAGCTAGAGGAAAATAAATGGCATTCTCTCGCCCCTTCCCATCCTCCAACACATTGTTCTTTTGCTAAGAAATTTTCCTTTGCTGTTTGAATGAGTTTTTTAAAAATGACAGCCCTGGGTGGGGTGAACCCTATTGTGCAGAGAATATTCAAAATAATCTGGGCTGAGAGTCAGTGGATGTGAATTGAAGGCCCAACTCGATCTGTTAGTTGCTAAAAAACCTTGAGCAAGAGTGACTAAAATGCTGGGCCTTGGTTCTCTCACCTGGGAAATGGGGAGATAGAAGCTATAGCCCTGCAGTCCTCACCGGGCAGATGGCAGGTAATGTGCATAAAAGTGCTTTATTACACACAAACAAACAAACAAACAAATAAAAACAAAAAACGAAAAGAAAAATGGTAACACCTAGGAAGAAGTTACCTTTTATGGGAGGATATAAAGTCACTAATGGGGCCCAGACCCCGACCTGATTGTTCTCCATTCTTAAGCCTCACTGTTCACAGGGCTCCAAGACACCTGCCACCTGGGCTGTCTCAGGCATTCAGCTGACCTTTTTATACGGAAAGATTCAAAGTCTCCTGATTTTCCCTCTTTTCTCTATAGAATGACCTGAGGACCCCGACCCAGCAAGGAAACCTCAGGACCCTGGGAGACAAAACCGTCTCCCTGCCCCACCCTGGTCTCCTCATAATCCTCTTCATGCAGGAACCACCAGGCTCAACAACACCCCAATTTGAGGCAAAGCACCTTCTTGACGTGCGAATGCAGCGGCTTCTTTATTTTTTCCCAAGATCCTGCAACAGGAGCTCCCACAGTCAGAATAAGAATCCCTCCAACAAGGGTGTAAGAGACTCTAACCATAAACAGAAACTCCTCCCAAAGATGCCACCAATTTAGCAAACTAGGAATCATTTCTCTTACGGAACTAAAACTAACCACCACCAGAGGGCACCAAGTGCAAGTTTGTATCATAAGTAGATCCAAGTAGAAACCTAGAAATTCTCTGAAACCACCAAACTGTCCCATCCACTCCCAAAATTCTCCCCTCCACTTGAGAGAGTATTTCTGGGCTGCTTGTCTCACCCTGCCCTCCAAGGTGCCACATCTAGTGCATGAGAGTTTTTGCAGCCAACTCTCCATTTCTCAAGACCCCTGGTCCACTCCAGGTGGGATCCCCAGAGGGAGGCTGTGCAGGTGTGCAAGAACAATAAATTAACACAACAGCCTGTCTGGCTCCCTTTGGGCACCCACCTGGCCTTGTGAGGACAGCACGGTGAAGACACACATGAGGCCTCACTTGGTCCCTGCCCCCGTTTCCCCAGGCAGGTCTCAGGAAGTGCAGATGGGTTTCTGGGCTCCGTGTCTTACAGAGCAAGAGCAGCATGAGGCCTCAGTAGATGTGGCTTGCCATGTGGCCTCCACCAGCTTGTCTGATGTAGGTACCTCCTAGAACCTGCTCACTGTGGTTCATTTACCCTCTTCCTCCTGGCCCCCATATCTCTGGGCCATCTGACCACCAAAAGCTGGAGGAATGTTCCAGAACACACACATCAAACTCAGATTGGCCAGTGTAAAATTAACTATGAATGTTTCTACTCAAAATCCCTCAAAGCATCTATCCACTGACTTCATTTTAGAGACAAATAAATCTAACTCCCAGGCTGAGGTTCAGATATGAGAGGGCTGTCTAGGGTGGGCAAGAGGAGGGTCTATGTACCTTCCCCAACCACCCCACTAAACTCAGCCAGATTTTGTTTGATTTTTGCTTTAGTTTTAGTTTTTGTTTTTTTTGCGGGGGGGTATCTGATCAAAAGCCCATCCTCTCTCTGATTTGGTGGACTAAGAACTTCTGTGCCCAAAGTCTAGGCAAATGTGGTGGGGATTTCCGACCTCATGAACCTAGCTTCGGCAGGATCCCAAAGTGGGAGAGACTTCCCCCAAAACAGCGGGGACAGAACAGAAGTCATTTTCCTGTTTGCTCCTCTCCTCTGAGCTAACAGCCCCCAGGCCAGATGCACAGAAGGTGAACAAAAACTACAGTCACGAAATCATTTGTAAATGGGAAAAGAAGAGAGGATCAGAAAGGACAACTTCCAGGGGAGGAATCCCAAGATGGTGTCCGAGGTGGGAGCGCAGCGGATGCCTGTGACCTGGACATTGGCATGGGGGTTCCTCCTCCTCCTCCAGGCAGGCTCAGATGGCCAGCCAGTGTTGCAACTGCAGAGAAAGACAGCGAGGACTTGATGACATGGTGGGGACAGAAAGGAGCAAGGGCCAGCTGGCGGGGGCAGCAGGAGGTAGAGAGGAGGCAGAAAAACACCCCCTTCCTTCACGGACCTCAGGGAACGTGCAAGTTGATTCCCTAACTGTCACAGAGGCCCAGAAAGGGCAGCAGAACCTCCCCAAAGTCACAGGGCAAGCCTGGGGCCATGGGCTAGAGGGGAGCCTCCCTGTCCCCCATCCCGATGTTTCCAAGGGGAAAAGGCAGCTCACACTGGGTTTCTGGGTTTTCTGGATGTGATGTCTAGCCTTGGGCAGTGCACAGCAGGGAACAGCCAGGGCCCGCCCTTGTAATCTCCACCCCAGGGGTCTAGGCTTCACCCACCTGGAACTGTCTGATGTCCCTCTGAGCCACCAGGTGGTGCTCGTTCTCTGGCGTGATGCCATAGGCCAGTCTCTGAAAGGAAGAGAAGGGGAGGAGGCCTCAGCTTGGCCCAGGGACACCCTTCTGGCAGCCTGGCTGCACCCCCAGATGAGGGCCACCTGCTATTTGATCCTGCAGCCCCACATGGATAGCATTTGGGGTCTGTACAAGACACCTCCAGCTTTGCTTGTGGAGCTGGTCCATTGAGTCACTCATCCAGACACTGTTTCTTGAGCTGCCTACTGTGGTCAGACATGGGGCTAGGCCCTGTGGATCCAGACTTGAAGGAGACCCACACAGTCTCTACTTTGGGGGAGCTTACCGCCCATGTAAGGGACTGGCAATGAACAAACACACACATCATCTTAGACCCAGAATGGAGAAAGTGCAGCAGGGAGAGTGTGGAAGGAAGCCTCTGGCCCTGCAGGGAATCAGGAAAGCCCTCCTGCAGTGGAGGCACTTGTGGGGTCTCAAGCCATGTGTTCTGAACCAACAATTGATCACTGATAGCGGGAAGCCTCTCCACTCCCAAAGTGTGGAGAATAGAAGGCTCAGGTCCCAGTTCCCATGTCTAGAATGAGGTCACTGAACACTGATCCTCCCAGTGACCCGGAACCAGACTTAGGGATTTCACAGACAGGAAATGTATCACAAAGAATGAGGGTGGGGACTGTCTGTCTGTTACTCCCTTCCTTGAGTTTCCGCGTGGCTCCCAAGGATGCCTTCCATCCTTATTTTGTTTACCTGCCCTTGATTAGAATGTGAACTCCATAAGGGCAGGAATTTTTGTCTAGTGCCTCAAATACTACCCAGCACATATCTGCGTCCCAATAAATACCTTCCAAGTGAGTGGATAAAGGAATGAAGGAATGAAATCATCTTTGTTTTGTAAAGTAAGGATATGAGGAAAAGATTATCACTATTAGTTTATGAAAGAAAGGGTATTTTAATCAAATAGGAGTGACATAATTTCAGAATAAAGGGCAGTTTCCTAAATATTTATATAAATGTGTGTGTGTGTGTGTATATATATGTATGTATATACACACACATGTACATATATACATATGTATAAATATTGACATATATGCAGAACGCATAGAAAGAAATAGTTCAGAAATCTCTGGTTTAGGCTGATCAGATTATTAGGTTCTGGAAAGAGGCAGGTGAAAACCAGAAGGAGCAGATCACAGTGGGCTTGGATGGGGAGAGCTGGGACATCTTGGGAAATGACAAATCTTAGACAGAGACATCACAGTGAGCTGGGTTCAGGCAGTCTGTCTAATCAATCCTTAGTGAACTCCAGGGCTGAGCTCACCCCCAAGTAACACGTACTGAACACCTCCTGTGCGCTAGACACTGTGCTAAGTACTTCCTTTTTGTTTTGGGGTACGTAATATTATCCTCAATATACAGATGTGGAAACTGAGGCTCATGGGGGAAAATAACCTGGCCAATGAGGTGGGTCCGTTTGACCCTAGTGTCTGTGTCCCTCTGTCCCTTCCCCCACCCCAACAGGAATGAGAGTCGTCCCGTCTTCCCCCTCAGCCCCCTCCCACCCTGTTCCCCTGGGGAGGACCAGAGCTCACCTCCCAAAGAGAGCCCTGCGTGCTGAGGAACTTATAGATGACGTAGATGGGCACCAGGACCATGGAGGACAGGGCGATGCCCCACCCCACCCAGTTGGCCCAGGGCGGGAAGATGTAGTCGTCGTAGGTGAGTGGCTTGAAGTTGATGATGCTGACCACAACCACGAACTAGAGATGGGCAAAGAAGGGAGAGAAAGGAAGACAGGACAGAAGAGAGACAAGAAAGGAAAGAGAGAAGGAGGTGGAAGAAAGGTGGGAGAGAAATGAAGAGAAGTGAGCATCACAGCAAAGGGAGGAAATAAGGAAGGAGGGGAAAAGAGAAAGAGATGGAGAAATAAGAAAGAATTCAAGAAGCAAGTGATAATCAAAAGGAGGCAGATATGACAGGGAGCAAGAAAAGAGGAAGAACAGAAGATGACTTTGGAGAAGGCATAACAGCCCCCGGGGACCTGGCCCCAGCTGGAGAACCCCCTAGTAAGGTGGATGTCTACCACGTTATCCACAGGGCCAAGCATCCCAAGTGACCCCTCTGCATGACCAGGGCCTCTGGATCCCAGAGCCTCCTCCCCTAAGAAGCAAATATCCTCACCCAGCTCCATCCTGGACACAGCCCCCTCCCCACATGCGGGGCTTCCCTGCAGACACTACACACCAGGAGGAAGGCAGGACTGACGAACTTCCAGCACAGTCTCCAGTATAGACCCGGCCTGAACCCCATCATCTGCTGGATGTCGTTGCTGAACCTGTCCACTCCTGTGCACACACAGGGCAGGCCTGTTACCATGGCCCCCATGACAGCCAGGGCCAGGTCCTCCCATGAGGTTCTGGCCCCAGGTGGAGAGCAGGACAGTGAGGCAAGATGCTGATACCCTGGAACTAGGGAGACTCGGGGATGGGAACTTTGTAATGCAGAATGAGGGAGAGGACAAACTCTAGGACAGTATCCCCTTTCATGTGCCACCCCAATTCACCTGTCAGAGGGAAACCTGGGCTCAAAGAGGTGAGGGGATTTGCTCCAAATTCCAGAGCCAGTTGGCCTGACTCCAAAGCCCAGCTCTTTCCTCTTGGTTACTCTTGCTCTGACAATAACAACAACTATGCATACAGCACATTCCCTGACTTCAATCTGATAGGAGAGCCCAGACTCTTCCATTGAATCTCTTTCTGAGTGGCAGCAGAGTGAGAACAGGACTAACATGTTGGTGTGACACTTGGGGGGGAAAAACAAACAATTAACACATTTAAGGGTTTGTAAAATATTCTCTCAGTTCCGTTCCAGAATAAATTTGCCAGAAAAAATACAAGATACCCAGTTAAGTTTGAATTTCACATAAATAATGAAAAAAATTAGGGTAAGTATGTCCGATGCAATATTTGAGCTATACTTATACTAAATAATTATTTGTTATTTATCTGAAATTCAAGTTTAACTAGGCAACCCGTGTTGTGTTTGCTAAATCTGACAACCCCCTGGTAGGATGAATTATATGACTCAGGGGTCAGCATTTTCCTAAGGGTTCCTCTTTTAGGAGTTGATGCTCAGGGGCCTTTGCAGCCTCCTGTTAAGGGCAGGTTCATCCAAAGATGAGCCGAGGATTGAGATTTGTTCCCAATAAGTGACTTGCTGGACTCTGGAATTTTAGGTGGCTGTCCTGGAAATGGAAGGCCTCCCTGCACCTCCAGGTGCAGGATTCTAGGAGGACTGGGAGCTGAGGCTTTTCCACACACTCACATACCATAAAACCAGGAAACTCCGATGGCTTCCATGAGGACAGCAAAAAGGATGGAGGTGCCCGCAGCAAAGGTGTCCAGGAGGGTCAAGACATAAATTCCACCCTGGCACAGGGAGAGAAGAAGCCAAGAGGCCCTCTTTGGTCAAATGTGGGAACTGATCGTTGTGTCTGTCAACTCTTACCTGCCCCCTGTCCCACTTGCTCGGAGCTCTATTTGAAAACTCAGGGCATAGGGCTGTGGTGCTGTTGTATTGACGTTACAGTCACCTCAGTTTCAGCCAATAAAGAGTTAGATGGGTTCCAAAGGGACTTTTGCTGCCCCTCAAGTCAATAAGCAATTAACAGGGCTGAATGGAATCCTCAGCATCAGAGATGGAAGAAGACTACTGGGCCTAACCCTAGTGGGTCAGGCCGCTGAATTGAGGATGCTGGATCCTGCATTGTTCTCCCTGAGCTCAGCCCCAGTTCTAAGGCTAGGAATGTTTGACTTTATTGAAATGCGGCCTCAGAGGCCCCCAGGTGACCCAGAGCCCAGCCCCTACTTACCTTGGTTATGCAGAACAGGGCGAGAAGGAAAGTGCTGAAGGTGACGCCAAATGTGAAGAGTTTCCGGTGTCGCTTCAGGACCTGGAAGTCATCTGCCAGGCCCGTGATGACAGCCTCCATGCCTCCCATCTGGAGGGAACCAGGAGGGGTGGGGTGCAGGAATTAGGGTCTCCCTGGACCTCAGTCTCAGGCCCCAGGGTTCCTAGAGCCTCCTGCAGCCCAGGACTCATGTAGGCTGCCTTGCCTCTCTCGAGAAATCAGCACGTCCTGCCTTCCCCATCCTCTCGTCACATTTCTGTCCTGTTCTCAGGCAAACTCAGAACTCAGAAACTACGTGGGAGAGGGTGAGGGTTAAGTCAACACCTGTCTCCCCTACTCAACAGCTACCTGTCTCCTGACACTCACTCAGCCTGAGTGGGTACAGATAAGCTGATAGTGGAGTGAAAGCAGTAAAACACCAAAACCCATGTCATACATTTACATGTCAATAAGTGTCTCTGGAAACAACTCCTGCAGAAGAGCTTCTAGTGATGGGAACTTCAGGTAGCAGTTTTTGATAAGGATTTTTGGCTGCCTTTCTAATGATCAAGCAAAGTGGTCACTTCAAACTCCAGACTCTTAGAGTCTGAAAGGGTCTCATATCCCACTGCTATGGGCAGATTGCTTCCTTATGAGGACAATGTGAGGGCAGACAAGAAGCATGCAAGCTACCACTCTCCTCTCCTCTCCCCTCCTCTTGGCAGACACTGTTAATCAAAATCAGTATTCTTCATTATAAGCCCAGAAGCAGCCTCAAAATCCTTCTCAACTCCCTGCTCCTGGCAGATCTGCTGACTGAAAGCAAAAGGCAGTGGGAGGAAAACCAAGTGCCAGCCCTTCCATAAGATTTTTTGCAAATGTCCAGGCATGAGGTACTAAGGGTAGACATAGATTTAAAAAGATGTCAGTAAATCCAATCTTACATTTGGATAAAATAAAAGGATGTAAGAAACTACTGGGTTCAAAATGTTTTTGTTTGTTTGGGTTTTGAGGTGTTTTTTAGAAACCAGGTCTCACTCTACCCAGGTTGAAGTGCAGTGGTATAATCATAGCTCACTGCAGCCTCCAACTCCTGGGCTCATGTGATCCTCCCAACTCAGCCTCCTGAGTAGCTAGGGCTACAGGCATACAACACCATGCTCAGCTAATTTTTAAAATTTTTTATAGAGACGGGGGTCTCCCTATGTTGCCCAGTCTGGTCTTGACATCCTGGCCTCAAGCAATCCTTCCACCTCGGCCTTCCACAGCCCTGGGATTATAGGCGTGAGCCACTATGCCTGGCCTATTGATTATTGATAATAAAATATAATGAGAAAATGCTTGTTTAGAGCACAAGATTTTATCTGTGTTGCCTCTGAATCATTTCCCCACCTGCAAGAGGACAGTGTGGGGCTGGCTTATCTGAAGCCTCTTCTTTTGGATTTCCGAGATGTCAAAGGGGTTCCTATGGTTCTTGGCTTTGGCCTAAGTCTTATCTTTTTGAGTGAGGACTCACTTTTTTTGTCTGCATTTAAATAGGGCCTTCTGGAAACAACTGTTAACCTGGTGTTTGAATAGTGGGAACTTCAGGCCCAGCACTGTGTGTTGGGGCAGGGGGTCAGGCCCAGTGGGATGGGGGATAGGTATCCTAAGCAGGGTCACTCACTGAGCTGTCAAGGCCCAGCGCCAGGAGCATGACGAAAAACACAACAGCCCAGAATGTAGATCCAGACAGGGTAGAAATGGCCTCTGGATACAGGATGAACACTAGGCCAGCTCCTGTAAGAAACATCAAGGACCTCATCAATGGCTGAAACCATTGGTCTGAGCTGCACATGATAGGGGAGTATCTGGGGGCCCAATTGTTCGGTCATGTGTGGGCGGACAGAACACAGGTCTAGAGATAACAGATGAAGTCAGCAGGAACTTACAGCTCACCTGTGCATCGGAGAGGTTGACCCCCAACAGCCAGTCTGGAGAGCAGTTCCCTGCCTGGACAGCTACAGGCTACATGCTGCAAACCCCACCTGCTATACTCTATAAGGGATCCACTCTTACTCACTAAAGCTTGGGGTCCTCGGAGTGCATTAGAGGTAGCCCTTCCCCAGGTCTCAGCTTCTCTGTGGCCATAAGGATATGGGAAGCTGCAGGGAAGGACACAAGCTCCAGAGCTGGATTGATTGGGGTGTGAATACTATTGCACAATTGCTCACTAGCTGGGTGACGCCAGACAATGTATTTAGCTTGCATGTCAGTCTTCCCATTCGTAAAGTGAGTCTATTGACACTTGCCCAGCAGCCTTGTGAGAACTAAGTGGAGGTATGTCAAGTGCTTAGCCCAGGGCTGGTACAGAGAGGACAGTCCAAAATCCGTTCCTTCCACCCTGACTCAGAGGAAGGTTCTCCTACATGCATGGGGACTGTGACTGCCTGGAATTCCCACTAATAACCTCAAAGGAAAGTCAATCACATGGGTGGTTTGGACACCTCCATGGACAACCCAGTGTTCCTACAGCCACGGAAGAGCCATGCAGCCAAGAATAAGGTGGGCTTCTCAGCTCCTGCCTCAGTGGGCTGGGGCCCAGGTGGGCTGCCCACCCACCTTCTGTGGCCACATCCTCAATGTTGACCTTGTGTTCATGGGCCATGTAACCAAGGATGGAGAAGATGGCGAACCCAGAGACGAAGCTGGTGATACAGTTGATGCTGCTGGTCAGCAGGGCATCCCTGGGGGAAGAAGCACAGTGAGGTCAAGTCCCTTGACACCCTCAACCCTGTGTTTTGACTGCTGGACTGGCTATAGAACCTGCAGCCTGGCCCCAGCCTCAAAGGCCATCCCCCCTTCAGCAGCTCTTGCTGCCACATGGATACAGGGCCTCACCATCACTGGTGCAGGAAGTAGGCTAACTGCTTATGGATGCAACAGCCTGATACCAGAGTCTACTCCTGCCAGGGAATTGAGTCATCAGCCTCCTTCAACAAACCTTCCATGGCTGCTCCCCAGTGCCTCCCAAATCCTCATCCTGTCATTCAAGAGCTTTGCTAAGAAGACCCAACCTTCCTTATATATTTATCTTCCATGACTCCCAAGGTGTACTCTGAACAAACCATAAATTGGTCCATAAACAAACCACTTCCTTGCATTTGCCTGTGTTGTCCCCCTTCTCCCCCAGTGCATGCAGTCCACTCCACGTCTGCCTAGCATAATCCTAACTATCCTCCAAGGCTCATCTCAAATTCACCTCCATGCACTGGCTTGTCTTCTATCAGGGGGCTGATCACACCATTTCCTTACCTCCCTATAGCCTGTCCCGCTGGTATGAATTCACTGGACTCTGTCATGTACCAAAGACACTGTGATTCTGCCTTAAGCCTTGGATGGAGTGTAATGGAAGTGGACCCAAATTTGTGCCTGTGCCTGAAGTCCCCACAGCACTGGGCCAGCAGGAGGTAGCATTGAGTGCTTCCTGAACTGAGCTAGATCATGGTCTTCTGAGTCTCAGTCTCCCCTGCAGTCTCACTTCTGACCCTGCCAGGCCCTCAGCAGCTGCGATATTCCACCCCTGCCTGCCTGGGCATCTGATGGACAGAGTCCATACTGAAATCTTCACAGTTCTCCTCTGTCATAACTACCCATCTCTCAGTGGTGGTAACCTCAAATTTCCCAGTTCCACACCTCACATTTGTTTACGAGGCATCCTGAAATGAAATGTGGTCATCAGGACCCTCAGAGGCCATGTCGCAGTTTATAGAATGCCCAGGATGTTTCACAAGAAGAAAATTTGGCTTGCCCAGGGAGAGTTGGCTTCCAGACCAGACCCCTCTCTGCCACCCCACAAGAGTCAATCCCCAGGATTTAGAGCTTCTTGGAATTCTGAGAAGAATCTTACCTGTAACAGTTGTTGTCAAATTTGTTGTAACTGGCAAATGCAATCAATACTCCAAATCCAGCCCCCAAGGAAAAAAATATCTGAGTTGCGGCATCAATCCATACCTGAAACCAGCAGACAAAAGCCATCAGCCTCTGCTTCCTACAACACTGGAACACCTCACTGCTCTGGAAGGGCTGAGAAACCCTGGGGATGCTCTGAGACCAGAGGAAACATGGTCTGAACAAGAGATGGGCAGCCCTGGCAACTCCCTCCCCTGCATCCTGTACAAAACAACTGCAGAGAGAGGCTGGGCCTCTCTAGCATCTCCCAGCCTTGGGTAGTCGTGAGTGAGCTCACCCTGTAGGAACTCATTCACTCAATTTCACGCCCTGATTTTCAAAGAAAGTTAACAAAATGAAAAGTTCTAGGCTAGAGTGTGAATGGGGCAAGAACAGAGGGTATGGCCATCTTAGGAGTTACAGAGATGGCATTTTCAGAAAGCGAGGACCATTCCTAGGAGGCTTCTACAAGCCATAGACAATGGTGACTCCTTGGGGGCCAATGGGGCTTACTTATTTCATCCATTGGGTGATAAAAGCACATGGCTGGAGGCCTGAAGATCTGAATTCCTTTCCACCTTCTCTGCCTCATGTTCTAGCCCTGGTCAAGTTCACTTCTCTCTGTCTGTTTCCTCATCTGTATAATGGGGATAATTATACCTCACCCACTCAGACTAAGCTGCAATTCAGATTTTTTTTTTTTTTTTTTTTAAGCAGGGTCTCACTCTGTCACCCAGGCTGGAGTGCAGTGGCATGATGTTGGCTCACTGCAACCTCCACCCCCTGGGTTCAAGCATCCTGAGTAGCTGGGATTACAAGTGCGTGCCACCATGCCCCGCTAATTTTTGTACTTTTAGTAGAGACGGGGTTTCCCTATGTTGGCCAGGCTGGTCTTGAACTCCTGACCTCAAGTGATCCGCCTGCCTCAGCCTCCCAAAGTGCTGGGATTACAGGCATGAGCCACCGCGCCCAGCCTAGCAATTCAGATTTCAGAGATGCCTGTGCAAACAGAGGGCAACATGATCTGATGGGGGAAGACAGATCTGCTCCTTGAGACTGCACTGAGGGCTCAGCTTCTACACATCTGAAAGGTTTGGCATAAACAGTCACAGAACAAATAGAAGTCTGACTTATTTTGCAATTTACGAGGCTGATTCATGTCTTATGCTCTGTTATCTTTCTGGCTGCTACTATGAAAATAGGTTTTCTCTTGGTTACCGGTCTATAACATTGCAGTGTGTTGGAGCATTACAACTATGGAGATGTATATCGGGATGCATCCCTCTTCATCCTGTGCTGCTGGGGCCTGCCAGGATTATTATGGGTTCAAATAAAGAAACCCTGGAGAATTGTAAGATAGCATGTTGAGGTGTACTCACTGAGGGGCCCTGCAAGAGGAGGCTGGAAGTAATCTCAGCAGTTATCTGAAGATGCTCAAGGTACTGAGTACCTCTGTGATTGTCTCTGCTCCCACCATCACTGCTCTGCGCTGGACTCCACTACCAAATTCACCCACTTTCACCATAGTTTGGGCCTCTGGACAGGGGGAGTGGTTGGATGAGGGTGTTGGGGAAGAGAGTTGGCAGGGCGTCCCTGGTGGCTAAGACTATCCTTGTGCTGACATCACAGGATGGTGGCAAAGACTAGGTTTGGGGATCCAAGAGTAGAAAGAGGGCATGGAATGGCTGGGGTGGGCTAGGGAGCTGTGGGCACAGGGCAAGAGCAAGGTCCCAGGACATCATGTCCTCTTCACAGGGAATTTCTCTCCTCAAAAAGAGTAGTCTGTGAAGACCACCAGATGGAACCACAGAATCCCAGGCCTCCAGACATGGGTGGGCTTATGGAGACTGTCAGGTGCAAATCCGCATTGGTCAGATGGGGAAGCTGCACCTCAGACAGGGAAGGATCCTGTCCAAGGCTACACTGCACATTTGTGGCAGAGCTGGGACCAGATTTTCCATCATCACCTTCTCCTGAAAACCCTCCCACAAGCCTGGCCCAAGGCTTGGTGGTCACTGAGCACTGACCGTGGCCTCTTTCAAGCGGTAGAAGTCGATGTGCAGGTAGGCATTGATGCCATTGGAGGCTCCGGGCAGCGTGACGCCATGGACCAGGAGCACGAACAGCACGAAGTAAGGCAGCGTGGCTGTGATCCACACCACCTGGGCAATGGATAAGTTCAGGTGAGAGCCTCGCTCTGGCCCCAATCCCATGGCGGGCTGGTGGGGCACAGAGCCCTTTCCCAGGGAGCCAGTCATGCTCTTTCCCACCTTCCTTTACCCAAAGCACATGCTACAAGTTCCAGCTCTAGGCAAGGCCCTGAGCCAGAATCCAGGGCTAGACCAGCAAACGGACACAGGTCACACCCTAGAGAAGCTCAGAACCCAGGGTGAGAGTCAGCCGCAGTGGGGATAGCACTATGATGAAAGCCAAGGGCAAAGACTAGGTCCTCATAGCACCAGACGCCTCCTCATCTACAAAGCCACCTCTCCTGACTCCTTCAAGAAAAGACTCCTGACTCCATAAAATGAAGAACTTTCCCAAATATAGAGCTCTCTAAAGGAAAAGAGCCTAGAGAGGTGGTGAGGTACCTGTCATTGAAGTTGTGCGAGTGTTGCTATGAATACAGGCATTGGCAAAGGATTGCCTAGATTAAGGTGTGGTTCATGAACCAGACAGAACTAAGTACACCCACCTTTGTGCTCTCCCCTTTCCCCATCAGTCCTGTGTCCATCACACCATTGCTACTGGTTGCTGCATGCACCTATCTGACTGGCAGGATATTTAGAAATCTCAGCCTCTCTCTCTCTCTCTCTCTCTCTCCCTCTCCCCTCCCCCCCTTTTTCTCTCTTCCCATCCTCCCTCCCTCTTCTTGCTCTCCCCTCCCTCATCTCCCTCTCCTCCACTCTCTCCCTTATGTTTACCTCTTCCTTTTTTTCTTTATCCCCCTTTAAGCATATTTTCTTTCCTAAGCACATTGCCCAGGAAGGAATGTGGCTGGGCAGAAAGCAGAACCTCTGACCATTCTTTATCTTAGTGGGAACAGATGTGGGACACAGACAACGTACCTTATTCAGAAACACACAAAGGAAGAGATTACTCCAGACTAAAAAGAAACACCCCATCCCCTTGTCCGGGTTGGAGGAACAGAAAAGAAACGTAGAGACAGGGATTGGGGTGTTATATAGGTTTCCTTGCTGTTCCTTCTCACCCTTGGCTACACATTCAAATACCGTGGGGGAAGTTATAGGTAAAAATGTTAAAGCTCAGATTCTATTCTTGGAGTTTCTGACTTAGTTGGTCAGGGGTGGGCCTGAAATGAGTATTTTTTTTTAAAGCTCCCCAGATGATAAAATTGTGCAGCCAAGGTGAGAAATCACCACTTTAGGCAGAGGCAGCCATGGGTAGCCTTGCTGAAAGAAGGCTGTGCCCCAAGTGAAAAATCAGGCTAAGGTCAAGGTAGTCAGACTCAAGGAGGACTCAGCTGAAACATGAGAAGGCCTATAACTTAAATGCCAGATGGTTCCACCCCTCAAATCCCTGGAACTACGTAGCCCCAGGAATCTTCACATATCCCTAAGGGGAAAGTGGAAACCTTGAAACACGAAAGTTCTTTGCCAGGCTAAAAAGATATGGGCTCTAAACAAAAAATGGAGATATAGAAAATAAAGCCATATGTTTCTCATACTTATGTTTAAGGATGGGGATTTATCCTCTTTCTTTACTTGTCTTTCCCACTAGATCATGAGCCCCTTAGAAGTAAAATCCTATATTTTTCAAACCTGAATCCCCAGAACCCGGCACATGTGAGTCCAAATAAATGTTTATTGTACGAATGATTGGACTGGGCAGTGGTGTAGATGAATGATTGGATTGTTAGGTAAATGGATGGATGAGTGGATGGCTGGATTATGATTGGGTAGCTGGTTAAAAGGATGGATAAGATGATTAGGTGGGTGGAGGGTTGAGTAGATGGATGGATGGATGGATGAATGAGTGGATTAGTGATAAATCAGAAAGTTAGTGGACGACTAAGTCAAATAATAAATGCATGAACAAGTGAATGAATGAGTAACTGGGTCAGCATGGGAGCGAGTAAATGCATAGTGGTAGTCACATCTTCTGGGCTCAGAAGGAATCAGGAAAGCCTCCTCTGTTTCATGTTATCCACTTGTTTCTCCATCACTCCCTTGTTCTAAGAAGGTCTTTATGGAAATGGGATTTCCACTTGTTTTCTTTCAGGGAGGCAAGAACAGGAAGGACAAATTGCATAACAAATAAGGAGGGAAACATGCCCTGGAAAGTGAAGCTGTTGCATCTGGGTGACCTCACGTTAATCAATCTTGTATTCAGTCTCCTGATCTGGGACAAATAGGTGTAAGCCCTTGGCAAAAGGCACAAGAAGGAGCTCTCACATCTCCTTGAGACTGGTCCTAACTGCTCTGGTCTCCTAAAACTCATGTCAATAGCTGCAGTCCTGCTGCAATGCCCAGCCCAGCAAACCAGGTGGGACTACACTCCTCCCATCAGAAAACCGTATCTTGACCTCTGACTCCAGGGAATCTCCCATGGGGCCTGGAGGTGGTCCTGCATTGGCCATGTTTGTTGGCCATGGATTCAGTTTCCCTAAGGAATACATCAGGCCATGACTGAGCTGAGACCCTGACTATAGTTCAAGCATCAAGAAAGCAGGGAACTTGTTTTGTCTGTGCCCATGTGTTCAAAGCTAAACCATCTGAGTCTTGTTGAAGATTCTCAGAATTGGCAGTGGGTGTTACTTCAGCTGCCTAAGATCTTGTGTTGAAAGAAGGATTCCTGGATCTTTGGCTAACAGTTCACTCATGCTCAAATGTGCCCTGAATGCACAATGGGTAAACAGAAGAAAGGCTTGGGCTCTGTCATCTCCACCCCAGGCTTCTCAGCTCTCAGCATTTCAACTTGCAACACAGCTCTGGCCATGAGAACCTAGACTTGGTCCAATTTTGAGCACAACATCAAGAAAGCAATGAGCAGCCCATTGGTCTTGGCAAATGTCCTTAGTCCCTAAGGGAGGTCACTGCTTTCTATCACTTTAAATCCATACCTGCTGGTATTTCTATGGATAATTTGTGTGGTTCCAGGGTACCAAATTCAAGCCAATGGCTCACAATCAAAATGAGGACCTTGGCTCCATAAAAGAAGGAATTTTCAAATTGATAGAGCTCTCTCAAGGGAAAGAGCTGCCCAGGAAGGTGGTGAGGTGCTTGTCACTGAAGTTGTGCAAGCCTTGCTATGAATCCAGGCATCGAGAAAACGGCTGCCTAGATCAAGGTGAGCTCCATAGACCAGCAGCATCAGCATCACCTAGGTGCTTGTCAGAAATGCAAATTCTCACCTCATCCCCACTGAATCAGACTCTCTCAAAGAGGGACCCAGCAATCTGAGTTTCAGCAAGCCATTTCAGTGATTCTTACACCCATGAGAGTTTGAAAAACGCTGCCCAGGACCTACTCTAAGGTTGACTTGAAAACAGAGATGATAAATGTCCGCACTTTACCACTATAAATCTGCATTAATTTACCCTTTACTGATTTAGAATTTGTGATTTTAAAAAGGGAGATTTATGGGGTGTGGGGTATGCACTGATGTTACTGAAGAAAACACCAAGCTACAAACATTTTAGTCTATGCCTCACTCATGTGTGAATGATGCTGTTCATTATAATTGAGTCCAATCAAGTCACTAAAGCAAGCCAGGACCAGCACAACCTTCACTTGCCAAGACCGGAGGTATGAACATTTGCAATTCATTTGAGGCCAGCTCTGAGGCTATGGAAGCCTGCTAAGAAAGGCTCAATGTCCTGTTCCAGGTTCAGTCTAGAAAGAAATAAGCAACACTCTTGGTTTCTCATAAGCCAGTTTATAAAAACAATTAAAGACAGAGCACAGTAATGTCCTAAGTGAAGCTCCCCATTCTAAAAATCTCCTCTCCATGGACTGCCTGTGGCATACCTGCTTAGTGGTCAGAACACTGAGGGACTTATGCAAAATGTGGGTTGTGGTTTTGGATGACACATGCAGAGGGGACTCATATTCCTTTCTCATTGTGTTTCTACATGGGGGCTTTCCTAGTGTAACACTCTGGTTCGCCCCTCATTACCTTCTCTGAAGGTGTATTTTGGAAAGAACTGAGCATGCTCAGCCTCACTCCTCCCAGTCTCTTTTGCATCAGCCTGCCTGCAGACAACATATACTCCACTCTACTCAGAAGCTAAACTAGGCGGGGCAGGCTCTACCCTCTTTGGTGATGGCATTGGGGAACCCAATCTTGGGGTGCAATGTTAGAAGTTTGTGGTGGTCCTATGCCAAGGCCAGAAGCAGTATAAAGCTCATATATCTTCTGCAATTCACAGGGTTGAGCCCTGTCTCCCCTCAGGGTCTCTGTCTGTGCCTGCAGAGGCCAGGAGAACTCTGCTCCTGGTACCCAGGAAAGGCACAGAGAGTGCTAGACAAGGCTGGCCTGGGGCTTCCACATCTCTACAGTTTTGCTCATGTAGTTCCTTCTGCTAAGAATCCCTTCCTTCCACCCCACCTCTACCTGCACCTGACTTTGTAGACCCAGCTCGAATGCCACCTTCTCTATGGTCTTTGGAGACACTTTCAGTTGAAAGAGCTTCCTTTCTCCACTAATGCAGCATCTCACACTTTTTGACCACAACTCATGCTAAGAAATGCCTTCAATATCAAGACAAACTACACATAAACTTAGAGATTGCTGTAACTGAAACAAAAATCCCAAGAGACAGCTCTTACTTTACTTGTGCAATGATCTCTTATTATCTAGACTTTTTCATTTTTGAAAAGTGTATGTGATGACCCATTAAGCTGATTTAATTACAGTTTTGAAACCCACAGTTTGTATTTCTGTTGAAATGTAATTTGACTACTGGATGTGAAATTGACTTCAAGGTAAAGTTAAGCTTAAAAAATAGCAAGATATATAATAGTGCACATAGTTTGTGACCACAGGTTTTTATTAAATGGGGACACACACATATGTTCTCTGGATAGAGACCCAAGAAGCTAGTGACATTGGTTGATCCATAACCTGCCTGTAATACACATAGACTAAAGCAATTGAAGAAGGAACCTGTCTTATTCTTGCATCACTAGTACTAGCATCAAGCCTGGTACACAGTAGGTCTCCTATGTTGATATTTTGAACTAAATTCAAAAGAATACTTAATGAAGTTCCCCAAACTTATATACCCACCCATCCTTCAATTACCCAATAAATATTTACTGAAGACCTACTAGGTGCCAGGCATCAGAATGTTAGTGGTCCTATCCTGGTTTTGCTCAATGCTAGACTTTCTCCAAGCCCTGCTCTGCATTTTGTTTGAGTGCTTTCTTAGGGTAGACACTGTGTCCCCAACATGCTGATAGGAAGTTCTCTCTCCAGTTCTTGATGGATTTCATCTCTACTGGCTGCTGCTCCCCTGCTACTTTCTTTGCACTCAATGGCATGACCAAGAACTCTAAGAGTATCAGAGAGAACTCTGGTGCACCCCCCGCCTTTCCAAAATCAGTTGCCTAATGAGGATTCTCCCAAATTGATACCCACCTGATTAAGGTAGACTGTTGTGCTGTGGCCCCCAATGAACTCACACCTGTGTGTAATCCCCTCCCATATGGACGGTGGGTTTTACCTCAACACTTGTTTTGGCCACTGGGACAATAGCAAGAATGATGCAAGCAGTGACTGGAATAGCTACTTGTACATCACTGGGGCTTGTCTGCTTGGGACATGTTCTTGGAACTCAGCCGCCGTGCTGTGAGAAGCCCAAGCACCATAGAAAGGCTATATGGAAACATCCCAAGATGCTGTGGTTGGCAGCTCCAACTTAGATCCCAGCTAGTGCCGAATGCTAGCAATGTGTATGCACCATCTAGAATATTCCAGCCCAGTGAAGCCATGTAGTCCAGGGAATATCACATGGAGCAGAAGAACCACCCAGCTGATCCCAATCAACCCATAGAATTGTGAGAGACAATAAAATGGTTGTTATTTTGAGTCACTACATTTTGGGGTGGTTTGTTGCACAGCATTAGCTCACCACAACACTGGAAAGAAAATTTCCCATCCACATCCTCTTTAATAGTCAAGCTTCTAAATAGACCCTGTAGAGTCCAAATGGGGTTGTTGTTCCCATGATGTTCCTTGGGCTAAAAATCAACAGGAGCCATTTCCTGAATATTCCCCACCCATGAGAGGCTGACTATAGGAGGACAGTGTCACCCAAGTTCAGAATGCCAACTCCAGACTGGCCCTCATGGGTCATCTAAACCTATGCTCTTCTCTCCAAGGCACCTGGAACCCTGGGGGCACTTATTTCTGTATCCGAGGAAACACAAAATCCAGCATACATCTGAATATCTTCTAGAGCATCCTTTTTTCTCAAAAATTCAGAGGGGGGATTTATTGATTTTATGGTCATATTCCAGAGTAGGATGCAACATTTGCATGAAGATTTAGGTCAAGATTCAAGATTTATCAAGGGCATGTTGATAGTATCTCTAGACTTTGTCCTGAGGCCCTTGGCAGTATCCCAGTCCCTGGTCTCTGCTATTAGGGAGGTTTTGGCAGGAAAATATGAGGAACTCTGATCCACTTATACCCCTTCAACCTATTGTGGTGGAGACACAGATTTGGGGAAGGGAAAGGAAAGGAAGGGAAGGGATTTGTCCAAGTCAGTGGCAGAACAGGGGCTCGAACCCAGGCCTTGCACTTCCAGCTCCATCTTTTTTGTCCACCAGCTACATAATTATTGCTAGAAATAATCACACCCCCCAAGGTTGATCACCCAAGTAAGTGAAAGAGAAACAAAGAGATATTACCTTTCCTGATGTCTTCACCCCTTTCCAGAGGCTAAAATACAAGACGATGACGACGACCATCAGACAGAGCAAGAGCTGCCACTGGGGCAGGCCGATGTCATGAATCCCGCTGCTCTCGTGAAGGTGCAGGACACCACGCCTGCCCAGAGGAGAGGGGAGGGGACCAGGGTAAATGTCGTCAGGGAGGACGACAGAGGCCATGACCACAGACCAGTCCCTGCAAATGCATGCTGATGGAGACAGGACCTGGCCACTCTCCCCTAACTCAGGGACCCTAGCCACTGCCATGCACCACATGGGCCTGACCTGGTCAGCCATGGCCTGTGCCCAGGACCACTCTGTCCTAGAAGAGGCAAATCATCTGGGGAGATTCCAGGCTCATGGCTGCTTTTAAAAGACAAAAATCTCTTAAGTGCCTATTGCTCGCCTGGCCTTGGAGTAATAAATAGGGAAGGTTCCTGTCCTCACAGAACTCACACTATAAAGAGCAGTTCTCAGCAGGAGGGAAGACTGTTTTGTCCCTGACCCCCACTCCGGAGGATATTTGGCAATATCTGAGATGTTTTTGATTGTCATGACTTGAGGAGAGGTGGTGCTACTGGCATAGAGACTATGGGTGCTGCTAAACATACTGCAATGTTCAGGACAGTCTCCAATAACAAAAAATGATCCTGCCCAAAAGGTCCATATTGCTGAATCTGAGAATACCTGGTCTAGAGACTGAGACAAGAGTGAACATTTTTCCTATTGGGGAATAGCTACTAAAGCTAAAGATATGCTTATCCTGTGCCCTAGGTATTGACTCAATAGAATATTGTACACATGTTCATCAAAAGACATGCTCTAGAATGTTTATGGCAGCATTATTCATAATAACCCCAAATCGCAAAGTACTCAAACATCCATCAACAGTGGAATGGATAAATTAGGATATATTTATAAAGTGGAGTTTTGTTGTTGTTGTTGTTGTTGTTGTTTTTTGAGACAGGCTCTCACTCTGGTGCCCAGGCTGGAGTGCAGTGGCACCATCACGGCTCACCGCAGACTCAGCCTCCCCAGGCTCAGGTGGTCCTCCCACCTCAGCCTCCCAAGTAGCTGGGAATATAGGTATACATCACCACGCCTGGCTAATTTTTGTATTCTTTTGGTAGAGACTGGGTTTTGCCATGTTGCCCAGACTGTTCTTGAACTCCTGGGCTCAAGTGATCCAACTGCTCCAGCCTCTCAAAGTGCTGAGATTATAGGTGTGAGCCACCACACCTGGCCTAAGTGGAGTATTATACAGCAATTACCTCCAGAGGGATGGCTCTAGCACACACTGCTGAGAGAAAGAAGTCAAAGCCAGAAGAGCACTTCCGTCTGACTCCAGTCATATAAAATTCAACAACAGGCAAAACTGACCTAAAGGATTAGAAGTCAGGAGAGGTGTACCCTGGGATGGGGTTGAGGGGGTTACTGACTAGGAGAGGACATGATGAGGACTTCAGGACATTCATCATGCTCTTTCCTGAGCTGGGTGAGGTTACTGGATGCGTTCAACGGGTAACATTTGCTGAGTTGTCGCTTGATGATAGTCACTCCTTTGTAATATGTTAGCTATCAATAAAGTGTTTGGGTTTTTTTTCTTTTGTTTTGTTTCTTTTTTTGTTTGTTTGTTTGTTTGTTTGTTTGTTTGTTTGTTTGAGACAGAGTTTCACTACTGTTGCCCAGGCTGGAGTGCAATGGTGCGATGACGGCTCACTGCAACCTCCGCCTCCCAAGTTCAAGTGATTCTCATACCTCAGCCTCCTGAATACCCGGGATTACAGAAGCCCACCATCATATCCGGCTAAATTTTTGTATTTTTAGTAGAGATAATGTTTCACCATGTTCGCCAGGCTGGTCTTGAACTCCTGACCTCAGGCTATCCACCTGCCTTGGCCTCCCAAAGTGCTGGGATTACAGGCATGAGCCACTGCGCCAGGCCTGGTTTTTTTTTAAGTAAGAAAAACAAACAATCCAAGGTGGTCTGAGAATATTGGGGTCCCTTGTACAATCTACAATGAAGAAATGATAAAGAGAATTGAAAACAAAATGACCGTTTGCTAATGAGAATCTAATCAAATTGGTTAGGAGCTAAGGAAAGGTCAAATAAGACTGACTGCTGAAACAGTACAGCAGGTCCCAGGAGAGAAGGGTTCCCCTGACCACTCTGCACCCTTGCAAGGCAAAGCAAGCAGAAATGGGAACAACTTAGTGTGGTATTTCCTCTGCACCCTAATCATTCATTTGTCACTGAAGGCCCGCTGTGAGCCAGCCCATCTGGGCCTCGGACACACACAGGAACTGCTCGTGCACCGTCCTGACTCTGCCTTGGTGGGCTTGTACTGTAGCATGGGAGGCAACACTGCACGCACATTCACAATAAAGCATGACACATGTTGGGAGGTTCAAGGGAGCTGCAGGGGCCCCCAAAACGAGTTCCCACTGGGTTCTTCTCTGTGCCTCACACTCAGAGGCAACAGTCAGCTGCACATTGCCCAACACCCTTCAAAGCCCAGATCCAGTGTCACCTCTCCTGGGAGGCCCCCCAATCATCCTTGATAGGCATCTTTCAACTCTTCCAGTTCCTGTGGCTCTTGAATCAGTTGCAAGGAGAGCCTGCCTGTTCCTGCAAGGTCAGGGCTAACTGTATACAAGGGTCTCCCAGGATGAGGAGGTGAATTAACCATTCCTGGTCCCCAGTGCTAAGCCCAGAACTGGCAGTTAGACCTGTTAGCTCATGAGAGATCATAGGATTAGAAACAGATAAATGCTCCCAGCCTTTCTTGCTAAACCCAACAATCCCTCTACTATAGAAAATGAGATCCCAGGATCACCCCAAGGAGAACGAGTAAGGAAAGAGGGTCAGTCTCCCACACACTCTCAATCTTTCTCTTAGCAACTCCTCCCATCACTTGTGGCAAATTTCTAACCCTTTTGCCCAGATCTTTCATACTGCCCAGGGCACCACACATTTTCCCATACGGAAACTTCCCTGTCTCATTCTATAGGCATTTGCGCTCAACTAGAGGTCCATTCAGAAAGCAGCTGCTTAATAGATTTATACAGCCAGGCATGGTGGCTCATGCCTATAATTCCAGCACTTTGGGAGGCCAAGGCAGGCGGATCACCTGAGGTCAGGAGTTCGAGACCGGCCTGGTCAACATGGCGAAACCCTGTCTCTACTAAAAATACAAAAATTAGCTGGGTGTGGTAGTGCATGCCTGTAATCCCAGCTACTTGGGAGACTGAAGCATGAGAATTGCTTGAACCTGGGAGATGGAGATTGCAGTGAGCGGAGATCTTGTCACTGCACTCCAGCCTGCGAAACAGAGCGAGACTCCATCTCAAAAACAAAACAAAACAAAACAAATTTACACTAAAGTGTTAAAGGCAAACAGCTTAATATATCGTCCTTCCCTGGAAGGTGGCTTTAATTCCAAAACACACATTAATGGCAACATTGTACACACTTGCAGGGGATAAGATCAATTGTCTGTCTGCCAGAGGCAGATGACAGCCCTTGCTGGAATCATCCCGAATGATGCAGGAAGATTCCAGGCTTGTAAGGAAAACATGTACCCTGAGTCTGGAAACTTACTTAGCTTACCCTTGGGTAGGAATTAAAATTTGTTTCCAGGCAGGTGAAAGAAAGGCTGAAGACCACCAATGATGCTGTTTCATTCACTCTTTCATCATTTACCCACTCAAAATAGATGTATGTTATTTGAAAGAATATGAAGGAAAACAGAAAAATGTGGCACAGAAATTGTCTGAGCTTTGGGGTCAGACAGACCTGGCTTCCCATCCTAGCCCTTACCACCAGCTCCTGTGTGACCCGAATCCTTTCATCGATTCCACAAACTCTCTCTGCACCTCTGCTCTGAGCCAGGCAGTGTGCCGGGGGCTGGTGGCATGGCTGTGGAGAAGCAGGTGATGGCTCCAGCCCCCTGGGGATCACAGGAAAGGGGACAGTAGTGCGTGTAAGCATTTCCCATCACTGAGTCTTTCTCTTTTCAGTGAAAGGGCTGTGATGAGGGCTGAGTTACAGAATATCAGATAATAATACCCAGGAAATGCTCAATAAATGGTAATTATAATGATCATTATGTTTGAGTCCTAGGTTTCAAGGAGCAGCAGGTGTCAGCAAGAGAGTCAAGGGTACCCAGAAAACTCAGCAGAGGGGGTCGGCTGGGGAGACTCCGCTGTGAAGGTGGCAGGTGCCTTCTCTGCTGGCCAGAAAGCTGACAGGAGGTGCACAGGTGTAGGGGAGGGAGCAATGGGGAGAGGGGATGTGAGCATGCGTGAATGAATGAGCACTTGGGTGGGTCATCAAGGTCTACCCAGACCAATGCCCCCTCCCCAGAATGGCTCCCATCCCTGCAGCTCCCAGGCCAGCTGTTGTGGCCTTAAACTCTCACCCTGCATCATCTTCCCCATGCAATCAGTTGCCGTGTCTGGTCCCCGCTAATCCTGTCTCTTGGTTGCTCCCTCCACCCCCACCCCCACGGTCCCCATCCCAGGCCAGACCCACATTCTGTCTGTGATGGTTAATATTGAGTGTCAACTTGATTGGATTGAAGGATGCAAAGTACTGTTCCTGGGTGTGTCTGGGAGTGTGTTGCCAAAGGAGATTAACATTTAAGTCAGTGAACCCGGAAAGGTAGGCCCACCCTCAGTCTGAATGGGCACCATCTAGTCAGCTGCCAGTGAAGCCAGAACAAAAGCAGGCAGAAGAACATGGAAAGACTAGACTGGTTTAGTCTTCTGGCCTGCATCTTACTCCCATGCTGGATCCTTGCTACCCTCGAACATCGGATTCCAAGTTCTTCAGCTTTGGGACTTGGACTGGCTTCCTTGCTCCTCAGCTTGCAGACAGCCTATTGTGGGACATCACCTTGTTATCGTGTGAGTCGATACTCCTTAATAAACTCATATGAGATCTATATCATTAGTCTGTCCCTCTAGAGAACCCTGACTAATACACTGTCCTTCCAGAGCTATTGTAAATGACTCCCACCCTCTCCCAAACCCAGTCTCTCTGCCTCCTGTCAGCCCCCTTAAATCCACTGTCTGTGCCACTGCAGAACCATCCATCCAAAGTACTGTTCTAACCTTGCCACTCTCCTGCCTCCAAAGCCTCAGAGGCTTCTTAGCACCTAAAACAGTGGTTCTCACTGGAGGCAACTTTGCCCCTGCCATCCAGAGACATTTGGCATGTCTAGAGAGATATTTTTGGTTGTTACATCTGGAGAGGAGGGAGATGCTGCTGGTATCTAGAGGGTAGAGGCCAGGGATGCTGCTAAACATCACAGATACACAAGACAGTGTGCACCCCTGTCCCCAACAAAGAATCATCCAACCAAAAAAGTCGAAAGCATCGAGGTCCGGAGGATAACCATGAAAGTCTCTCAGAATCTGAGGCCTTCCACAGTCCATCCCGTGCCAAGTTCATCCCTGGCCTTGCCACACCCTGCCTTTCACCCCAGCAGCAGCAAGCTACTTGTCAGTCCCCAGTTATAGGGTGCATCCATGGCTCTGGGCCTTGGGACCTTCTGTTCCTTCAGCCAGAACACACGTCCGAGCTCAATTTGTCTGCCTGGCTAACTTCTCATCCTGTTAGTCCTAACTCAGAACAATCCCCTGACTTAGACCCCTCTGCTATGTCCTAAGAGAGAGAGAAAAAGAAGAGGAAAGGGTGGCAGGGCGTACGCATATTTAAAAAGACAGAGGACCAGGCTGGGTGTGGTGGCTCACGCCTTCAATCCCAGCATGTTGGGAGGCCAAGGCGGGTGGATCACTTGAGATCAGGAGTTCCACATCAGTCTGGTCAACATGGTGAAACCGCCTCTCTGCTAAAAATACAAAAATTAGCTGGGTGTGGTGGCACACACCTGTAGTCCCAGCTACTTGGGAGGCTGAGGCAGGAGAATCACTTGAACCCGGGAGGTGGAGATTGCAATAGCCAAGATTGAGCCACTGCCCTCCAGCCTGGGTGACAGAGTGAGAATCTGCCTCAAAAAAAAAAAGAAAAAGAAAAGAAAACCAGAGGCATGTACTGACCCTATCTGATGCTTAATTCCGCTTCTTCCTGTGCCTTTATGGGACAGGTGTTGAATTGTGTCAATTGTCATTTGGTTGACTTGACTATCCAAATAATGGGAATAAAAAGGCATGGAACCAATCATCCTTGCCCTGAAACTTGCCAAAATGCCTCTGGTGTCCAATCTCATGGTTGAAATGCCCCCCAACAGGCCCAGCTGATGTCCCATGCATTCAAAGTCCACTTTCAGGGTTGTAGAGGTTGTCTAGGTATTTCATCAGTGAAAAGATCTGGACTCCCAAGCTTACACCCAAGAAAATCAATGAGAATGCAGCCTCCTTCCCCCAGCAGGCCCAAGCCTTGGGGTTTAGTACAAGAAACTTACATCAGTTTTAGTTTTCCAGAAGTTTAATGAAAATGAATCATCGTTAAGTGTACTGTCCAGGCTTTCTGAAGTCTACACACTAAAAAAGCTCAATTTCTCACTTGATATTTAGCACAGATGACTAATACTAGGCTGGAGGGAGACTTTTCTTCCTCAACAGGGACCGGCATGGGATGGAAGTTTTCTATTGCCAGGCACATGTTCACCAAAGGTGGCCTTTTACAGATAAAGTTACAGAGCTGCAGAGTTTCTTTTAGCTGTGGGGCTGCTTGGCTTCAGGCCTGGAGCCTGGGGAGAATAGCAGTTTTGTTCCCTTGAATGATATGCTCAGTCCATCAGCCTAAATGAGTACAGGATGGTAACAAAATTGGCCAGCAGGTTGGCAGAAAGAGAAAAAATTTTCTATTTCCTCAGGGTTGGCACTAGGAGTCCCACTCACTGGGTCCCCAAACTGAGTTGAGGGGATGTTTTTCAAGCAGAAACATTTAGACAAAAGGGCATCACGCCATTAAAAAAAAAAAAGTCCAGAGGCAGCTGATGACAGTGCTGTGCATTACAAAGCACAGAGGCAGGCTCCAGGCCAGAAAGGGCAAGGGCGGCGTGAGAAGAACTCCTATCTACTTGCAGAGGCCCCTGCACTCCCAGCTCTGCCACTTACCTAAAACCTGAGCCTACACTCTCTTATCTGTAAAATGGGAATAATTTCCACCTCCATGAACTGTGAAGATTAAATGGGATTTGGATGTGAGGAGATCCTCAGTGCTTGGCTGATGGTAGCAATGAAAGTTTGCATGGTTAGTGGAGGGAAGGTTAAGGAGAGGAAAAAAAGAGGGAAGATCTGTAGGGCAGAAGGCTCCTAAAATAAGCCCTATAGGCTGGGTGAGGTGGCTCACACCTGTAATCCCATCACTTTGGGAGGTGGAGGTGGGTGGATCACCTGAGCCCAGGAGTTCAAGACCAGCCTGTGAAACATGATGAAACCCCATCTCTACAAAAAATATAAAAAGTTAGCCAGGCGTGGTGGTACATGCTTATAGTCCCAGCTACTTGGGATGCTGAGGTGGGAGGATTACTTGAGCCTGGGAGGTCAAGGCTGCATTGAGCCGAGACTGTGCCACTGGGTGACAGAGCAAGACCCTGTCTTTTTTAAAACAAACAAACAAACAAAAAACAACTCTGCATTCAGTTCTACCTGCATCCCCCAACCATTTCAGCCTGAGGATGCCATCTTTTCCCACCACTCTCCTTATAGCTGAGCCTGGAGGAAGCTTAGGGCTGTAATTAAAGTAGGGTCTCAAAACCTATCTCACCTCTCCCTCTGGCTGGGTGTCTCTGCTGGGGCCGACATACTAGCCATGAAGACATCAGCGGAGGAATCAAATGCTAACTGGACTAGAGGCAAAGCTATCATTTCCCATTTTAATTTGTAAAACAAGGGTTGCCAAGAGCAAAAAGAAAAATCACGCTTTTTCCTTTATGAGAGGATGAGGGGGAGAGGGTGCAACCAATCACATGTGTCGGCAGCACTCTGCTCCACTATCTTTACCACCTTCCCCTCCAAACCATGTTCATAAGACAGAAAGGCCTAAAACCCCCACCTGCAAGCTCTCTGATGGTTCGGGAATTTTCTGAGGCCATACTCCTCCTCAGAAGAGTGAAGGAGGCCCTAGATTTTCCATGACATGAGACTATAGAGATGTCAGCCTGACTCCAGTAGGAGTCCTACTCCAAGACAGAAGAGCACAGTGTGTAAACAAGGGCTTCCAACGTTGGCTGGATGTTAGAATTGCAGGGGGAGCTACTGATGGAAATTTCTGTGCCCTGGTTGTACCCGGACCAATGAAATCAGAATCTCTGGATGTAGAATCCAGGCATCCATGCTCTCCAGGTGATTCTGATGTGCAGTCAAGGTTTTGAACCCTGGGCTAAGAGCTTGGGCTTTGGAGATAGACTGCCTGGATCCAAATAGACTTTTAATGCCACTTATAAACTCTATGACCTCAGACAAGTCACTTACTGATTTGTGCCTGTTTTCCCATTCATAAAAATAATCTTAGACCACAGTGGTCAGGATTAAAATGTAGTATAGAAAGGGTGCTTTGAACTATGGCTGGAATACAATCCAAGCTGGGTAAATGTGATGTGTGACCATGACAATATTTCTGCATAATAACAAACATGTATAATGGGTAGAGGCCAACATAACACAGAGGTTAAGGGTGCATGCTGTGAAGTTTCCCTGCCAGGCAGGGCTGGGGTTAGAGTGAGGAGAAGTAAGCTCCTACAGTGCAAAATGGGAGATGCGCATTCTCAGGGTCTTGCAAATGCACACTGGCTGGGTCCAAATCTTGGCTCTGTGCAGTAATAGTTGTGTGGTTGTGGACTGTACTGTCTCAACTGTGAAATGAAGCCTCCCCAACAGTGTGATAAGGATAAGAGTTACAAAAACCTCATTAGGTGGGTGAGGCTTAAATCAAAATAATACATAGGAGGAAGTTAGCAGAAAACCTCATACACATGGTAAGAGGTTAGCTATTAATGTGATGGTGAGGAACACAGGTTTCTTACAGCAGATGCTGACGTTCAGTGACAGCAGTGATTCAGATCCTCTGGGAGGGCTGCAGAGGTATTTGAGAATTTGATGACAACTGCAGAACCTCTCCAAGAAAAATTCTAAAACACATAATTTTTACATATGCCTGTTAGAAGTCCATGGGAATCATGGATGGAGACAGGTGGATGCAGGTACAGGACCCTTAGCAAATTCTCTGCAGTGAACCATTGAGGGTATTTCCTGGATCCTGAGAACACTGATGCCCCTCAGCCCCAGGAGGCAGTAGACTTTCCAGAGGTCTCTTTCAACCAAACTAAATCCCCCTGGCCCTGCTGCACCAAGATGGCAGGGAAAGAGTTGGTCCCAGGATAACCCCAATCTCCAGATAATCTGGACTCATTCCCAGGTTCTGCGCTTGGGGAATCCATAGGACTGAAGGAGAGGAGCCCTAAAGTTTTGTTGTTTGTGAATATGTTTTTATTTTTCCACATTTTTTTGCACTGCCCAATACAGTAGCAACTGGCCACATATGTCTATTTAAAGGTAAATAAATTAAAATTAAATTAGAAATATAGCTCATCAGTCACACTAGCCCCATTTCAACTGTTCGGTAACCACCTGTGGCAAGTGGGTACTCTGGTGGATTGCACAGATATAGACCATTTCTATCATGGCGGGAAGTTTTATTGGGAAATCTTGCACTAGGCCAGGAATCAGCACACCACGGCCCCCAGGCCAAATCTGAGCTATGGACTGTTTAGGTACGATCTGTGAGCTAAGAATGGTTTTACTTTCCAGAGGTAAAATAAAACAAAGAACATGCAACAGGAACATATGTGGCCTGCAAATTCTGCAATATTTACTCTATGATCTTAAGCAGAAAAGTTTGGGGACCTCTGCTCTAGACCATGAATGCCCTGAGGGTGGAGTTCAGGTGGAATCTATCCTGTCTGCCCCACAAGTTGTATCAGGTACTTTCTGCTTACCTGCTAGCATGTTTGTGTAGGGATTGATAAAATGGAATTGACCCACGCCTGAGGGATGAAGACAATGGATGCTACATTGTGAACAGAGTGCTATGCAAACATTTTAAATCAGGTGGCTGAAAACGAGTCAGTCATCGCCCTCCTCAAGGACATAAATGGATGAAGTAGAGGCTGAGAGGATTCAGGCTCTACTGACGGTTATAAGCTCACACCCAACAGAATGGCTATTATTTAAAAAATCAAAAAATAACAGATGCTGGCAAGGCTGCCGAGAAAAGGGAATGCTTATACACTGTTGGTGGGAATGTAAATTAGTTAAGCCAATGTGGAAAGCAGTTTGGAGATTTCTCTAAGAACTAAAAATAGAACCACCATTCGACCCAGCAATCCCACTACTGGGCATCTACCCAAAGGAAGATGAATCATTCTACCAAAAAGACACCTGCGTGTGGATGTTCATTGCAGCCCTACTCAAAATAGCAAAGACATGTCATCAAACCTAGGTGCCCATCAATGATGGATTGGATAAAGAAAATGTGGTGGCTGGGTGCGATGGCTCATGCCTGTAATCCCAGCACTTTGGGAGGCCGAGGCAGGTGGATCACCTGAGGTCAGGAGTTTGAGACCAGCCTAGCCAACATGGTGAAACCCTGTCTCTACTAAAAATTCAAAAATTAGCCAGGCGTGGTGGTGGGTGCCTGTAATCCCAGCTACTCAGGAGGCTGAGGCAGGAGAATCACTTGAACCTGGGACACAGAGGTTGCAGTGAGCCGAGATCACACCACTGCACTCCAGCCTGAGTGAGAGAGAGAGACTTGGTCTCAAAAAGAAAAAGAAAAAGAAAAAGAAAATGTGGTACATATATACCATGGAATAATATGCAGCCACAAAAAGGACAAAATCATGTCCTTTGCAGGGACATGGATGTAGCTGGAGGCCATTATCCTAAGTAAATTAATCCAGGAACAGAAAACCAAATACTGCATGTTCTTACTTATAAGTGGAAGCTAAATATTGAGTACACATGGACATAAAGAAAGGAACAGTAGACAATGGGGACAACAAGAGTGAGGAGTGAGGGAGGCAGGGGGACAAGAGTTGAAAAAGTACCTATTGGGTACTATGCTCATTACCCGGGTGGCAGGTTCAATCACACCCCAAACCTCAGCATCATGCAATGTACCCATGTAACAACCTACTTGTGTACCCCCAAATCTAAAATGAAAGTTGAAATAAATAATAATAACAACAACAATAATAGTTATGAATTAAGACTACAGAATAAAATAAATATCCAGGAACCCATACTGATATAAATGAAAAACTGAAAAAATAAATAAACAGGGGAGAAGGGACAATTCTTCCTTAAAGAAGAATTCCAATTAATCTAGAAGGAATGATAAGCTGGGGTGGTGGCTCACGCCTGTAATCCCAGCACTGTGGGAGGCCAAAATGGGTGGATCACCTGAGGCCAGGAGTTTGAGACCAGCCTGGCCAACATGGTGAAACCCCATCTCTATTAAAAATACAAAAATTAGCCAGGCATGGTGGTGTACACTTGTAATCCCGGCTACTCAGGAGGCTGAGGCAGGAGAATCACTTAAATGTGGGAAGTGGAAGTTGCAGTGAGCTGAGATGTTGCCACTGCACTCCAGCCTGGGCAACAGACCGAGACTCTGTCTCAAAAAACAAAAAAATAAAATAAAATAGAAGAAATGATGGAAATAGGAAATTATAACTAGATAAACATCATGGTAATAGTCCTTACTTGCAAGAATCATCAACGAATGCTAAGAAATGTGGACAAAAGTATGATGAGAATCAAGACATTTGCATAAATTCAGTGTATGTCCTTAAAAGACACATTACTTAAAAAAGGAAAATAACTTTCTCTACACAGGAGGAAGCTGGCAGTCTCCACCTTAACCAAGTGTGCAAGGTTAACATCACAAGTAACAAGATATTGACAGCATGTCTCCCCACCCCCTGATGGAATGCACTGAGGAGGGCACAGCATCATTCCTAGGGTAATCTCACCAAAATGCATAACCACAGTTTAATTATGAGAAAACAACAAACAAACTCAAATCAATATTTCACAAAGTAACTGGCCGTACTTTTCAAGTGTCAAGGTCATGAAAATCAAGGAAGAGCAAAGATTGGAGAAGATTAAAGAAACATGGCAACTAAATACCTGAAAAGAACACGAGTGGGAAAATTGGTGAAATTCAAGTAAGGTCTGCAGCTTGTTAGCTAACAGTGTATCAATGTTAATTTTCTGGTTTCAAACTCGTACCATGGTTATGTAAGTTGTCAACATTAGGGGAAACTGGGTGATGGGTATATGCACTATTTTTACTACTTTTAATGTATAACGGTATTTCAACATAAAAGTTTCTTTTTTTTAAATGATATTCTGTCTTGCACCAATGGCCAGTGCTTCTCGTGCACACATGGTCCACATAATTTCTCAGAGCTGCATACAGCTGGCCTGCTTCCCACTTCTTGAATTTTCTCCAAGCTCTGATTATGTTCCCCCATGGGAACTCCAGAAGGACAGCAGCCCAGAGTGAGTCAGACTACAGCTTCAGGGTCAAATCAACTTGGGTTCAACCTGCAGCTCATCGCCTGCCCTGGAGCCCCAGCTCTTCCCTTCTCTGACATCATCAGTTCCTATGTCACCTCCTCAGAGAGGCCTTTCCTGACTACCCACGCAACCGTCCTTTTCCCTCCATGATTGATTTTTCCCACATACCTGGTTTCAGTTCTTTAAGAGCAGTTACACACCCCAGAAAGTGTTGCATTCCCCGAAGTGCACACACACTCTAAAACATTCTCACTCCCTTACCTGTTTATTTGTGTATTATCTTGCCCGCCTCCACTTCCCTGCCCCAGAACGCAAGCTTCTCCAACTACCTCGACCGTGGCTGTGTCCTCAGCCCCTCACCCAGCATCAGGCCAGTGGCTGCTCAGTAAACATTAATATCCTGACGGCATGCGTCTCCTTGGTCTGTGACTTTCCTTAGTGTTTGGCTCAGGTCATACCAAGCACTGGCCTCAACAGGCCCAGCACAAGGGGTCTGTGACTTACTCATAAAACTCGGCTGCCGGCGTGAACTTGTACTTGGAGTACTTGGTGTGGTTGCCAAGCACGGAGCCATTGAGGAGCTTGGGGTCGGTACAGTTGGGGCTGTTCCATGTGTGGCCACAGTCGGTCCAGGGCAGGTTGAGGGTGAAGGAGGAGAAGAGGTAGTAGAGTGACCAGGCGATGATGACGTTGTAGTAGAAGCCAACGTACAGGGCGATCAGGATGACAGCATAGCCAACGCCTGGGCGGGGACAGGAGGTAAGGTAGGAGTCTCCCAGGCCCAGCCCCACAGCCACCTCTCCTTGGGTGTGGCTCCACCACTGCACTCCCATTCCCTCTGTCTCTCGTTTCCTGCAGAACAGCGGTCCCCAACCTTTTCAGCACCAGTGACCTGTCGCATGGAAGACAATTTTTCCACAGATTTTGGGGGTGGGGGTAGTTTCAAGATGAAACCGTTCCACCTCAGGTCATCAGGCGTTAGTTAGATCTCATAAGGAGCACACAACCTAGATCCCTCGCATGCGCAGTTCACAGTAGGGGTTGCGCTCATATGAGAATCTAGTGCAGCGGCTGATCTGACAGGAGGCGGAGCTCAGGCGGTCATGCGAGCGATGGGGAGCAGCTGTAAATACAGATGAAGCTTCACTTACCCGCTGCTCACCTCCTGCTGTGTGGCCCGGTTCCTAACAGGCCACCGACTGCACGGTTATTGGTCCGTGGCCCGGGGATTGAGGAAACGTGCTATAGCAGATGGCCAGAGTCCATAGGCCCCTGCCATCTCTTTGCCCGAGAGCTCTCTCTTTCCACTGGAGCTCCCCTGCCCACTCACCACCTGCTTGCCCCCAGTGGGCAGCCACGTTAGGAGCTGGATTGTGAGTACCCAGCTCCCTCGCCCCCTGGGCAGGATAACACTGACAGGTGTTCACATTCTCCCCTGATGGGACTGAGCTCCCTGCCCAGAGTGGCACTGACTTGGTGCCCACCCTTTATGGCTGCCTCCCCTTCCCTATCCCCAGTTGCTGCTCCCTAAGGATCACTTCCAGCACTAACTCTTTACACTTATATCCTTGTCTCCTAACTGCTTCTGGGGAAACCCAAGCAAGCACTCCCTGATTGGAACTTCAGCCCTGTGTGCTTTCTGGGTCCTACTCTCAACCACCTGCTTCGGGTGCCAGTATCATGTTCCTCAATGTATCAGAAGCTCCTTTAGGGGTAGTTCTATAGCTTTTTTCTAGGGTAGATGTATTGTTTACCTGCCCAACATTGCTTTTCAAGGAATTAGCCTTAAACTAGATTAGCCTGTAAGGTGTTGACGAGGCTACTCCCCACTCTTCCTCCATCGCGAGATGTATGCCTGGCCAATCAGAGCACTGCTTCCTGACAGCCACAGTGATTGGTTAGTAGATGGGCATATGACTCAAGTTAAACCAATGAGAATCTTCTCTGGGACCTTTAAGGAAGCTATGACTCTATAAGGGTTTTTGTTTGTTTACTTGTTTGCTTTTGGTAAAATTTAAACTTGGTAAAATTTAAGCCTGGGGTTGCTGATGGCCATCTTTGCAGGTACTTGAGAAGAATTTACCTGAGACTGATGCTAACAGAAAACAACAGATCTGAAACACAAAAAGAGCGATAGATTCCAGACAACATTATTTGGGCATCTGGATCTATCTATACCTGAAGCCAATCCCTGGGCTTTACTGTAACAGAAGTCAATTCTCTTTTATACTGAAGCCAGTTTGAGTTGAATTTCTGACAATTAACAACAAAAAAAGTAACGAATGCACATGTCTAATAAGACTCTTGCACCAGCTGTATCTCCCACAGGACTGAGTACACAGGAGGTACTCAGGAGGCACGTGCCAGCGGAGAAGAGGCTCATGGGAGTCACACTGGCCCTCGTTGCCATCTGTGCCCAGTTCTCCAACCAATGCTTGGGAGAGACTAACTCTTCCTCCATGCCCTTCTCCCAGCTGCATAGGGGCCAAGAAATAGCAGTTGCTCTGGCTACTTTCTGCAGATGTGTTCTTAGTCCCAAATGCAAGTAGGCTTCATGTTATATTTCAGCTGCAATCAACTAGTTGTGGCTATTGTACTAAGGATTTTGAATCAGCTTTCCGGCTGGGCTCAGAAAGATCCATGATCAACTTCTAACGCCTGCCATGGGAGCAAAAGGAGAGAGTAGTGGTGTATGTGCTGGGTACTTCTGATACTTACATAAAAATTTCCCATACAGGAAATAGATTCTCTGGGTACTCAGCAGGTAAGCTGGATTAGAACCCAGGTTTCCAGAATTTCTATGCTAATGCTATTCCCAACACACTGAATGCTCTCCATGTAACTTGGAATGGGGGACACTGTTGACCTTGTCAATACCTGTGAATCCCATATGACAGGAGGTCTACCTTAGATCTCACCACTGGAGCAGATTCCCCAAGGGCAACAGGGAAGCCTTTATGAACAACCGTGAAACTTTCTCCCACCCCTTCTTTACCTTTGAAGAATGGGCAGATTTTCCAAACGGTGGCAGCCCCCTCCCGGTTGTACTGTCCCAGAGCCAGCTCCATGTAGAACAGGGGCATCCCCGCGATGATAAGGAACAATGTGTACGGGATCAAGAAGGCACCTGGAGGACACAGGGGCAGAGTGTGACCTGACAGACCCCTGCCCCTCCCAGTCTTGGATCCGTGTCTGCAAGAGCTGCAAAGATCCCGGGCATCTGCTCAGCTGGCTGTTTCCAAAGGTGACGTGCAGCAATCAATACTAATTATCATAAGATTAAGAATATTTGTGGTAGTAATAATCATAACCATAATAGTGAGGTTCTGTGGTCAAATTAGTAAAATCTAGGTTAAGGAAAGCAAAATAGGTTTGCTTCTTGCAGGCTTCTCTTAGCCTTTGATACACAAGTGCATGCTGTGATGTGCCAGGAGGGGGATCACAGGTGTAGCCTTTACCAGATTTATTTAAACACTGAACTTTTTCTTTTATGAATCATCACTCTGGGAATGCCAATCTAACCCAAACCCTTCCTTTTACAGGCAAGAAAATTGAGACCAGAGAAAAAGAGACAGTGCCTAAATTTACATGACGGAGTTTCTAATTTTGCTGGCATCCTATCACATAGGGGTATATGTGGCTTTCCCAAACATGATCTCACTGGATTCTTCTTAGAGTTTCACAACAGCCTGCAAACATAATAACCAGTCAGGGTCATTACGTACCCCCAGGGCAAACTGAGGGGCAGAGAAGGGAGTCTAATGGCTCCTTTTGGTGCTGCTGGTAGGTGATGGAAGCCGGATTCACATTCCGGCCTTGCGACCCACTAGGTCCCCACTGTTACAGGCGGCTGAAGCAAAGGGGCAGAGGTTCAAGTCTCTGACCAGGGAAGTTACCCACCCAGAACATCACAGAAACTTGATGGGGTCCCTGGGCACCAGGCAGCAATTAATTCCCGGGAGAATTCCTGGTGGACTTAGGCGTGTCTGAGTTGCAGAGACAATTCTCAGTACACCCTGGCAGTCCGGGATGTGCTTAGTGGATTCTGACTCTGCGAGGTGACTCACTGGGACACATGTCATATGAGCCCCAGCTTGCAAGTGTGCCCAAAGCAACACACCAGCTCCTTTCCACGCACAGCTGGAGGTGGCCAGGCCAGATCCAAACTCCTGTTACCACTGGCCTTTAGCTAAGGTGTTGTAACCCTGGAAACCAAATACTCTCTGACCTACCCACATCAAGAAAACAGGAAATACTTTAACAATGGTAACATTAGCAATATTAACAATTGATACCAGCAGCTCACACTTGCTCGTCCCCTTCTGAGCTCCAAGCACTTTCATTCAATCCTCACCACAAAGATCAAAGATCATTATTATTTCCATTTTACAGATATGGAAACTAAGGTTTCAAGATAGCAAAGAACTGTGGCAAAGTCACATGATACCTAGGGTCAAACTCACTCAGCTACTCAGACTATCAGTCTCCACTTGTTTCTCAGGGTGCCTCTCCTAAGTAGGAAGCATGAAGTGTTGGCCCTAATGCTGAGAGACCTAGTCCCTTGTGAGTAGAAGATGGATCAGTGGTGGGGGGCAGGGCAGAAAGGGGGAAAAGGTAAAACTACTGGGAAATGAACATCTCCTGTGTATCAAGCAGGACCTGGGCTTGATCCCACTTACACTACCCAGAAACCCTCTGACATAGCAACTGCTATACCCATTTTTCAGATGAGGAAACTGAGGGTTGGAGAAATTAAATGACCTGACCGACCTTATCCTGCTGGTAAGTTGTGGATCTAGGATTTGGGTCCAGGTCTGCCTGGCTCAAGAGCTCCAGAGCTGTTTCCAACATGCCCTACAGATTCTGGAACATTCCAACCTAGATGAAGGACATGAGTCTGAATAGGATCAGAGGGTAGGTTGTTCTGAAATGGGGGATCTGGGACCAGCTAAGCCATGTGGTCTATTGGTCATAGGCTGGCCCAATGCTACAGCCACTGCTCCAGGCTGGAAGTCTCTGGAGTGGCCATGTGCTATTTCTCCCCTTCCTCATTTCTTCCTTTCATTCTCTTCCTTTCTCCCTCTCCCACATAGAAAGGGCTGGTTTGCCACCTGACCCATGTCCCTATGTACATTGCTGACAGTAATGGTGGTGCTGGTGTGCTGATGTAGATGGAGGTAGGCAGTGGGGTTGGTGAAAGCAACAAGTACCGTTTGTTGAGCACCTGTTATATGCCAAGTTGCACACAAGTTTTTACATAATTATTTATTTAAAACCACCCCGAGAGAGAATTACCACAATCCCTTTTACAGATGAGGAAACTGAGGCTTAGAAAGGTTAAGTTGCTTGTCCAACTAGCAAGTATGAAGCTTGGCTTCAAACCTGGATCTGGTGCAGCCCCACTCTGCCTTGTGGCCAACTGCTACTCCCCTTGAGGATCTAGAGCCAGGGCAAGGGGCAGTTAGATAGGTGTATTAAACTGTTTAATAGGGCCAGGCACGGTGGCTCATGCCTGTAGTCCCAGCACTTAGGGAGGCCAAGGCAGAGGCTTACTTGAGCCCAGGAACTCAAGAACAGCCTGGGCATCAGAGTTTGAGGCTCAGTGAGCTATGATCATGCCACTGCCCTGCAGCCTGGGTGACAGAGTGAGATGCTGACTCAAAAAGAAAAAAATTTAGAGAGAGAGAGAAAGAGAGAAGAAAACAAAACAAACAAATAAACAAAAACTCTTTGATAGGCCTGAAGATGGAAGTCAGTGGCCCAAGGGAACGTGAGGAAGGAAAAAGCTAGGAGTCGCTGCTCAGACCTCACCACTGTGGGTTGCCCCCAGTGACTCAATACTCTGCTGCATGGCCAAGGAAGGGGAAAAGCAGCATCAGCCAGTTAACCAGGCATCTCACTTTGGCCAGTTTCCTCAATTCTAAACCTCTGAGTGACACTGCCAACACATAGGTAACCTGCCCAGTTTGGAGTTATTCTTCCTCCGCTGGCTGGGAGGCACAGTAACATGAGAAAAGGAGGGAAGATGATGGGTCTGCATGTGCCCGCGGCTCTTCTCTGTGAGTGCATTTGATGTGGGCCAGCCAAAGCTTCATTCAGGTGGAAACAGATTAAGAAGACCAAAGAGTGGTGAAATGGCTAAGTAGGAATGAAAAAACAGCCAGCTACCCGTGGCCAGTGCCTTATTCTAAAAGAGGACAGCTAGCTTGCCCAAGGACTCTTGCAGAAGGAAACCTGGGAGAGTTTCCTTCTCCTCTTGCAGAAGTAAACTCTTCAGGTTGAAGAGTCAGGAAGGGGCTCCAGGGATGAGTGAAGTCAACTGAAGTTGCCTCTTTTATAAACAGCTCTGCAGTGGTTCTCTGGAAACCGAGGCTGGTTGCAAACCCCCTAAAAATTACTGCTCTGCAAGGCTTGTAACTGCCATACTCGTGTGGTCCTGCTCCATCTCCATGTGTGGCAGTGCCAGCTGCAACCAGCCTCACACAGGGTCCGAGAGTCTTAGAACTGCAAGGCCAGAATCTTATCTTGGAATGCCCTGGCTGCATGGGTGCTGGGCTGGTGAGGGCAGACCTGGAAAAACACAGGCAGGGCATGCCTCATGAGGAGCTCAGTGCCCAGTGCCTGGGAGTCTCCAAAAACCATATGCATGCACACAAATGCACACCTGTGCATACTCATGCAAATGGACACACACTTTTGCATGTCAACACACTCACACAACCACATGAGAAAAAGAACTGTCAACCATGAAAGAAACTCTGAGCAGTGGCCTTTGGGTGAATTTAGTAAGAAAAGCATTAGTCCCATCACCTCTGGCCCAACCACACTGCCTCCCATCCCACTGTTAGAGAGAAACTCTTCTGGGTACAGAAGGGCTCTGGAAGCCTCTGTGCAAATGCCAAGTACCCAGGAAGGGAAGCCCGGGGTCATTAGGTTTAGAGTGGGATGTGCTGGAGCAGCCCCCAGCAGGTGAGGAGGACCCCAGGTAGAGGGCTGGAAAGCCTGGAGGAAGGGTTCAGTGAGGGGTGCAGTGGCCAAGATCTGCTGGGGATCTCGGGGGAGGTGGAGGGAGTGTGGTCAAAGAGGAGCTTCAGGAAGGAGAGAGGCTCCCCTGACACCTAGTTTGTTGAGGACAGGATTCCTCAAACTGTGAATTCTGGCCACACCCTGATATATGCAAGAAGTGCCAATCCACAGAATAGTTCCCTTGATACACACAGCTCAGCTACAGGCTGTCGCTGCTGCTGTCATGCACCAGAGCCCCCAAGAAAACCTTGGTCCACGCTTAGGGAAGCTAGATTTGTCCCCCTTCCCCAACACCCCAAGGGTGCCCTAACAGCACAGTAGGCATCAGGAGAAGGTGAAACTTTAGTCAGGAGACAGGGCTGCTCACACTTCGACACATTTAAAGGTGACAAATCAACAACTGTTAAATAAAACATGTTCTGTCTTTCTACTTTGACAAAGAGACCTTTGTAATAGTTCTATTATAAAGTTCAAGGTTGGAATTCTCAGCTCTTGGAGCTCCAGGCTGGAATGTGGAGGTACAGGGGAAGACCCGTTTGCCCTGCCCCTACTTCCTCCCAGCTCAATCTAGCCATGTCAGGGCTCTTGCACATAGGTGTCCAAGCTATGTCCACCCGCCTTGCAGACACCCCCACCTCCCGCAGCACAGCCCACACCACAGAAGAGGGAACCCAGCAAGAGGTTCATGTAGACCCAGAAGGGTGCCTGAGGCTGTTTGGGCAGGGAATTCCACCGTCCGGGAATTGGAGGGTGGTGGGGTATTCGGATGGGGAGTGTGCTGGGTGGGCAGGCACACTTGGCTCCCATGAGATGGAAAGGGGGCAGAGTTGTGCTCTCTGAAGCATGGAGGTAGGGCAGGCCTTCATGCCTGGACCTAAAGATAATCCTGTCCCTCAGCCCTGCTATGTATAGCTATGTGACTTGTCTAAATGTGCCTTCTCTGAGCCTTAGCTCCCCCTTTGTAAATGCGATAATAATACCTGTGTCACTGGTTTGCTGTGATAATCAGAGATGACAGAGATGAAGTGCCAGGCACTTAGTGGGTGCTCCGTAAATGGGACTCATGTCTTGTCATTATACTCAAGAGCAGATGTGCAGCAGCTCTGTCCACTGGAAACAGGAAGTAAAGGCTGTCTTGTGTGGTGGAGGGTGGCTGGGCCCTTTGTGGAGCACAGCATGAACGCCGGCTGGAGGCCACACACAGGACTCTGCGGCAGTGCTCTGGGATCCTCATGTCCCTGTCCCAAGTGGGGCTGGCTACTCTACTCTTGTGTGCAAACAAGAGTGCTGACCATGAGCAAATGCAGGACAAAGGATGCCCCCAGGCCACAGCCAGCCCCATTACCTAGAAAGAATGCCCTGTAGTGCTGCATGAAGGATGGCATGAAGGTAGTGGGAGGGGGGTGCATGCAGTGAAGAGATTTAGGGAATGGAAGCACCGGCCAGAGCGGGGGACAGGATATGCCAGGCCAAACCTTAGCTGACCCTAGAAGAGTTCTGAAGCTGAGATGGCCCCTCAGACATTTCCTACTCAGGAACCTCCATGTGTTTGGCTCTCCTGAAGCTCCTGAACCCTGTCCTCTTGGGCCTTCTATGGAGATGTCATTGGATAGGCATGTTTGGCCACCATGATTGAATGGAGTACGATGTAATACTAATAAGCTGAGTGGGAAAGCCCAGCAAGGCCTGTCTGTTCAGATTCTTCTCGGTCTCCCTGTGCAGCATTCCTTCCCCCAGGGCCTGGGGCAGGACTCCTTCTGAAATGGGGGTTTTATGACTCACAATTAGAAAGTGGGTCAGAGAATTTTGTTACTGCCAGCTCCAAGAAAGAAAAGCCAGGGAAAAATCCTACCTTGGAGAGATAAGGGAGCAGATGGAAGGAGGGCAGGAGAAGGTCAAAGAGAGAGAGGTTCTGTTTTCTGAGGCCTAAAGTGCCCCAATGTTACAACAAGGGCTATTGGTATTTTGAGCCAGGAACAATAGAACAATAGATAGACAGATGGATAGATAGATAGACAGATAGGTTTCATAGTAGTACACAGAGCTATGGTAAGACCTCAGCTGGAGGGACCCAAGGTGAAGGTGAGGGAGTGCCTTGGTCTGTTTAGCATTGCTATAACAGAATACCTGAGGCTAGGGAATCTATAAAGAAAAGAGGTTTATATGTCTCATGATTCTGGTGGCTGGAAAGTTCAAGGTTGGGCAGCTGTATCTGGTGGGGGCCTCTGGCTGCTTCCACTCATGGCAGAAAAGGAAAGGGGATCAGGGGTACAGAGATCACATGGCAAGAGGGGAACCAAGAGAGTGGGGCGAGAACTCACTTACCCTCTCCAAAGGACATTAATCCATTTATAAGGGATCCACTCTCATGACCCAAACACCTCTCGCTAGGCCCTTCTTCCCAACACTCCCACACTAGGGTTCAAACTTCAACAGGAGTTTTAGTGGAGACAAACAAACCATATCTAAACCATAGCAGAAAATGTAATAAAGTGTTCCTCTGAGTTCTGTGAGCCACTCTAGCAAATTAATCAAACCCAAGCAAGGGGTGGGGGGAACCCTGATTTATAGACAGTGGGTCAGAAGCACAGTAAAACAACCTGGGACTCATTATAGGAACACAAAGTGAGGGGCATTCTTGTGGGAATGCCTCAACCTGTGGGATCTGATGCTATCTCCAGGTAGACAGCACCAGAATTGAATTGAATCGGAGGCACTCAGCTGGTGTCTGCTGCAGACTTGATTACTTGCCTGATGTGCTGGGAGAAACCCCCAAACATGTGGTCACAGACGTCTTCTGTGTTGATTGTTGTTGTTGAGCGAAAGACCTGGAAACAGGCCCACTGAGGGAACACACCCACTCCCCTGATGGATTAAACCCAGCTGCTCTAAGTAGAAAAATGGGGGTGGAATTCAGGGAAACTGGTGCCGGGCTACCCCTCCTCATGTGGTAATTCTCCATCTGCTCGTCACTTTGGAGGATCTGGACTTGATTTTTCCTAATAAAGCTGTGGCTTTAGTAAAATCTCTGTGAAGATTCTGGTTTCCATTTCCTCCATCTTAGTCTCTTTAAGAGAAACACATCAGAGGGTTGCTCAGAACTACATCACAGAGGGAAATATGACCCACAAATAACAGAGCAGGACCTCACCTCCCCCATTTGGGATTAATACCTCCAATATTGGAATCGAAAATGACAAACTTTTAGGAGATCTACAGCAGATCATGAGCCCCTTAAAGGCAAGGATTTTCTTTTGCTCATCACCATATTCCTGGCATATGATAGGCATTTAGTAAATTTTTTTTGGCTAAATAATGGATCTCAGCAGTGACTCACATGAAGGATGCAGCTAATGAAAGCCCCGGGGCCTTTCTCCACTTGTGCTGTGGCCTAATCCTTACTTAGGCAGTTAGGTTTGGGACTGCAGGGCAGGATATAACATTTATCCCTATTAAATCCCAATCTTGTCAGGAACAGCCCCTTTCAGATCCTTTTGACAAGCTTGGAGTAACAAGCCAAACCATGCCAGTGACCTCAGATCAGGGTCCCAGATGAGCACCACATTTCTGCCAAGGGATGTACAGACTTGTCAGCTGAGTGCCACACCAGCTGGCTGGCTCATTGTGCATCTGAGCTGACAATCAGTGTCTGGCTTGGCAAGCCCGGAGTGTAGATAGCCCCCTGCAGCCAGGCCAGATGTAAGAGCACTGAGTTTGCAGACTCCTGACCTCTGTAGCAGCTACTGCTTCATACTCGGTATTAAGGATCCCAGATATTTTGGCCACAAGGGCTCCCAAAGGGCTGGGGGTCCCTAAGACTCTGAGCTTCCTTGGGGAGAGGAGAGAGTCCGCTGGGGACGCAGAATCACAGAAGGTCATGGGACCCCATGCAGGAATTATAAACCCCATTTTCCAGGTGATGAATCTATTTTGAGATAAGGTTAGGCTGTCAGGAAATGGAGCAAAGCCCAACCCCTGATTCCTGAGTCTATCATGCTTGGGCTCCAGACCCAAGTGGGACTATTTTCCAGCCTTATTTTCTTTTATCAATTTCATCTTAGGATGAATTCTGCTACTTCCAAAATCAGGATCCTGCCCCACTCCTAAGTCTAGCATGCAGTTAATATCATTGAACAATAACAAAATACTAATGACTACATTTATGGAGCCCCTACTATGTGACATCATTTCAAGGAGTTTACATATATTGTCTCTGATGCCATCTCACCCTGCAAGAAGGTGCTGTGGTTATTCTCCTCTTCTGTGTAAGGAAACTGAAGCTCAGATCAGCAAAGGTGAGTGATTTGTCTATCGTTACCTTTCTAGCAAAAGTTAGACTCAGACCCTGAACCTAAAGACTATATTTCTCTACAATGCACAGCTCTAAGCTGGCCTCAGGACAGGACTCAAACAGAAGCAGCCATGTGCAAAGGTTAATTCACAGTGGCCACTTCCCTGGAAGAAAGGCAAAAATGAGCACCCAGTCAATCTTCCTGCTCTTCCCCAGGGATCAGCACAGACCAGGATCACAGGTGCAAAGGGAAACTCTAGAATCACCGCCTGATACTGCCTCCTCATGGAGACCAGCTATTTGAGAAGGTTCTGAACAAAGCTCCGGAATTTCTGAGAGTGGCTTTCCCCTCCCAGAGCCTCCCGCAGCCCGTGCGTCCCAGCAGCTGGCCATGGGGAAGATGTTCAGACAGGCTGATCTTTTCCAGTAATTCATTCAGAAAACATTAGCCAGGGGCCTAAACCATTGCCACCTTCATCATTTCAAAATATCCTCCATTCTGGGCCAGCATGAACAGTCAGAATTGCAGAGGTTACAGTGTTAATATTGGCACCAGAAGAGCACACTGAGGGCTGTTAAATAACAGACCGGGTGAGTCCTGGCTTCGGTGTAACCCTGAGCCAGGGCATTGGAAAGGAATAAATCTTGTAGTGTTATCTCAGGTCATGTTCACCTATGGCTGGGAACTTGAGGCTCAGAGAGGGGCTGTACTATGCCCGAGATCACACAGTGAGAGGCAGAGCTCAGACTCAAACTCCAGTCTTAAACGGCTGCTTCTGCAACCGCAAAGACCCACCTTCCTGACCACTCACTCTCATCTCTGGGGCTAATTTGGGAATTACTGGATGAGAATTGATCCACAAAAAGACAGAGAAGCCAGGAGGCCTCCGCAGAGACAAAGCCCAGAGGGGGCTAGCTGAGCATGTCTGAAGGGATGAGGGGTAAGTGAGAGAAGGAGTTACCTCATAGTCTGAGATGGAGGGCTGCACTGCTCCCTGACACCAACTGTGAACATCCTAACCAGAAATGGAAATTCACTGGTATAATATCCCCACCCCTTAGCCTGGCTTTCAAGGCCTCTGCAGCCTGGCCCCAACTTGCCCCTGCACCCTTATCTCTCCTGGCTTGCCCTGCAGCCAGCCTGCACTCCTGTTCTCTGAGATGATTCCATGTACATTCCTGCCCCAGGTGCACAGCTGGAGATCTCCTCCCTTCTCACCGCTTGTCTGCACCTTCCCCATCCAGAGCAGCTGAGCTTCAACCACAGCCCACCTCCTCCCAGCCCTTCCTAAGCAGCCCTTCCTCAGGCCTTTAGAGCATTTGTCTAAAGCACTTGTCTCTCCATCCATTTCATACATCATCATAATGACATTAACAAAAATCAGCAGCCACCTTTCCTAAGGCCACAATCCATGCCAGGCTCTCCATGAGTTATTATATTTGGTCCCCACAACAATGTTCTGAGCTGAGCACCATTATTTCCATTTGACAAGTGAGGAAACTGAGGCTTGGAGACTTGCCAAAGCCTTACAGCTAGAAACTGGAACCCAGGACTCCACAGCTAAGACCACTAATGAATAGGCTGCCCCTGCCCCACTGTTGTATGTGGCTTCACTTTATTAGTTACCACTGAGTGTTTCTGTTGTTGTTTCTGAATACGGTTGGAGGTCTCTGAGGGCTTGGAGCATTTCATTAGCTTATTCAACAGCAGTTTCTTGGGCACCTTCTACCACATTCCTGTGATCTAGGCCTTATCTTGGGCATTAGAAACACAGAGATTAAAAAGTCACAGTCTCTGCCCTCATTGTGCCTTTTCCTGTTTGGGAGACAGACCCACAAAGAGACAAACCACCAAACAACTTGGAGTGAGCTGTGTTTTGAGATAGCAAGCCCGGGAGAAAGTGCCCTCGGTCAGCTTCACCTAAAGACTGGAACTCGTGACAAGTTTGCTCCATTTTGCATCCTAAGAACCTGGTTTATAGTACCCTGCATACAACAGGTGCTCTTTATTTTGCTGGCAATGACTAAAGAGCACACAGTGTCAATGAAAGCCCTGGAATATCCATCTAGCTGACTTGTCAAATTGGCCATCTGGATGCTTTTAGTTTCAACAAACACATAGAGCAATGGGAAGAACTTCTAGCAGCATGACAATAAAGACTCGGGTGATTAAAGCTCCTGGCAGGCAGAAGTGGTGGTTCATGCCTCTTGGTGACCGTGACCCCTGCAGAGCCTAGCATTGTGCCTCACACCAAGAGGAACCAGAAAAATATTACTGATTAATGACAGAGCCTTCCACTGTCTAGAGACAAGCAGTCTTGGGCGGTCACTGAGGACAGGCGGGATGGCAGGTCTTAAGGTCTCTCATTCGTCATCTCCCTGCCTCTTAAAAAATACAGAGAATCTGCATTTTCTCCCTTCCTGGGCCCAAACAGCCATGCTTAAACCTGCCCAGTAACGCTTGAGAGGCTGCAGCCGCCAAAGGTGGGAAAGTTTCACCTCTGGATTAGCTTCTCCTTTTCTCACCTTTGTCTCTCTGCCCATGACCATCCCAGGGCCAGATACAAACATTGAGCCTGCAGAGTCACAAGTTGTTCCCCCAGGGATCAGGCCCCAGACCTCAGATGCTCCTGAAGCTCAGGACTGCTGTCCCAGCTATCTGGTCTCAGAGTATCTGACAATGACAGACCCATCTCAGGAGGTGTCGGGGAGACCGTGGACGCAAACCTCCATCTGTCAGCTCCAACCTTGGGTTAACTTTCTCGTTGGAAGAGCTAACTGCTTTCTTACTCAGCATCCTCTGCTCAGAGCCACCTGTGCTCTATGGTGATCCCACTCCTTTTTTTTGAGATAGAGTCTTGCTCTGTCACCCATGGTCCAGGCTGGAGTGCAGTGGCGTGATCTTGGCTCACTGCAACCTCCACATCCCGGGTTCAAGTGATTCTCCTGCCTCAGCCTCCTGCATAGCTGGGATTACAGGCATGCACCACTACGCCCAGCTAAGTTTTTGTATTTTTAGTAGAGACGAGGTCTCACCATGTTGCCCAGGCTGGTCTCGAACTCCTGAGCTCAGGCAATCTGCCCACTTTGTCCTTCCAAAGTGCTAGGATTATAGGCATGAGCCACCATGCCCGGCCCCACTCCTTTTTTGCAAACACCAAGTATTGCCCGTCCCAAAGCAAGTGTCCAGATTACACATAGAAGCAGAGTTGTAAGTCCTAGAGCCTGTGAACAGGTCATGAGCTTTCCCTCTACCCAGCTCCAAATTCTTGCCCTTCCTCCCTCTGACCTCCCTTAAGTCCAGAGTCACAGCTACCGCCAAGCAGTGCAGCCCAGTGGAGAGAGAGAGGCTTTCAGAGCTGGGTCCCCCTTCTCCAATTTCTTCCTCAAAAGGTCTATTTTCCCACACTCTTTGCAGGGTACCTCTGAGCTCATCCCAGCAAAAGTGGCAGGACTGGGCACCCCAGGAGCAAAGCCCCTCAGGAAGGAGCTAGGGGGTGGGGGCCAGCACCCTGACTCCCAGGCCGCTTCCCTGGCCCAGGGTTCTATGTTATTCTTCCTGGATTGGCTGTAGGTGATCTCTAGGCTCTCATTTTCAGGCAGGTGGCCAGTTGGACCACCCAGAAGAAGGGGGAGAGAGTGCGGCTGTTCCACTGGAGTCTTCTTCAGGCCCCTCTCCCACTCCTCCCTGCAATGCGGCTAGAACTTGAGGAGGTAGAGGTTTCACCCCAATCATCTGGGTCTCCTGCCTTGAGGACCAGGCCAGTTCTTGGCACCTACTGGCCTGATTCCACCTGGGCTGTGCTCCCTGAGAATGGCATTATTTCTGATACTGGCTTCTTCTTGTGTGTTTCTATCCCCAAGACCACAGGGCCTCCCTAGGTGCCTTCAGAAAACCGAAGTATTCCCACTGCTCCTGGCCCAAAGGTTCCTGCCCCCAGGCTCAGAGTGCTAGATTTAGGGTCACTGTGGGCCTGGTTGTCAAATCCCACCCACTTCTGGTGCCCCTTCAAGAGCTCTTGGAACCTCCACCTCCCTTCCAGCAGACCATCAAAAGGTCAGGCTCCCCCACCCAACCTGGCACCCCAGATTCTGTCCTTTCCATCCATACCCCTATCATGACTTTAGGGTCATGACTCGATTTCACTCTTCTGCTGTTTTGCTTCCAGGGTGCCCAATCCTGACACTTCCGCTGGAATGAGCTCGAGGTACTCTGCAAAGAGCCTGGGAAAATGACCTTCCAGAGGACTCCAATCTTTTTTTTTTCCCGTTAGCCCTGTCCAGTTCTTTCCGCGCTCCAGATTTGCCCCTGTCTCCTCGCCTCCCTTCCGTGTGTATTCCAGCTCCTGTCCCAGCCACCGCTGCAGACAGTGGACCTCCCAGATTCAAATTCCCAGCCCGACCCCACGCTCACCGCCGCCGTTCTTGTAGCAGAGGTAGGGGAAGCGCCACACGTTGGCCAGGTCCACTGCGAAGCCGACTACGGACAGCAGGAAGTCGATCTTCTTGCCCCAGGTCTCCCGGGGCTGCGCGTCGCCGTCGCGGGGCGCCAGCAGGCACTGGACGCCGTTGCGCTCCTTCACCACCAGCAGCTCCGCAGTTTTGCGCGCCCGAAGGGGCTGCTCTGGACCCGCGTCCGCCCTGTTGTTCTCGGGCTGCACCTGCGGGTTCATCCGCGCCAGAAGCATGGATGCGGCTGGCGAGAGGAACTTTACCGGTCCTGGGGGCACGCCGAGGCTCTGCTTGGATAAAGGGAAAAGAGGTGGTTACCGGGCCGTTCCTCCCTACTTGCAACTCCCAAGACCACCTGGGAGCGCCTTAGACACTGGGATGAGCGCGCGCTGAGCGGACGCAGGGTTCCCAGAAAAGGGCGCGCGTCCGCTGGAAAAATTTGGAAACAGAGGTTGGGGCACGCCGGAACTCAAGAGTTGGAGACTTCTGACAGCCCTCTGGGGGCGGCTGAAGACCTTGCAGCACTTTTCCTCGTTCACCCACTCTCGCCTGCCCCAAATGGCTGGGATTGAACTCACCGAGGCTGAGGGCAGCGTGACGACCCCCTCCCCAGCTCAGGTCCGCGACACTTCAACAGCCACAGGAGCCTTCTCGGACACTTAACGTCACTGCACTACAAACTCGCTAGCCCTCTGCTGGCGCGTCTCGGCCCGGGCCTCCCAGGCAGACCTAGCCCTGTCCCGCGCTCAGGGCGCACTCACGTGTCCGGCAGCGAGGGGATCCCTGGTGCCTTGCGCCCTGCCGGCCCCCGACCGGCGGCGCCTTGGCAGGCTCTAGGGCGCGGGCTGGGGCTGGGCTCCGCCGTGTGGCGTTCGGGCGGGGCCGGGGAAGAGCTGGAGGCGCGGGGCGGCCGGCAGGGCGCGGGCTGACTGGTTCTGGCCGTGCCTGGCGGGGGCCGGGCTGGTAATGTAGCCTGCGCCCCAGGTAACGCGCGGATTGCATTAACCCAGCGCCCGGCCCGCTCCGTCTGGAGCCTGTTAGCGCTAATGGAGACTGACAGCGCGGCCGGGGATGGGCAGGGGCGGGAGGGTGGCGCGGGTTCCCAGGGATCTGGGGGACTCGGGCGCGCACTCCCTTTCTATCCTGCGCCGAGCACAGCTCGCCGCTCCCAAGGACACCAGGCCTCTGATCTCCCACCACGGGGAGCGAGTGACAGACTCTCCAGAACTGGGGTCTGCGTCGCGTCAGAGAGGAGGCCAAAAAAGGACTGGGGAAGCAGCGACCGGTGGAGCACCAGCTCTGTCTTCCGCAGCAGGCCACTTAAACTATCTGGTCAGTTTCTTTATCAACGAAATGGGAATGTGCGGCTCAGGGCCCAGTGCTGCAAATAGGCGGCCAGCGGGCTGTTGAGCAGTTTTGTTTGAGCGGCTTAGCATGTTGACAGGTCACAGCCCAGCACTTACTCCTGCATCTCTGTTATTTATGGGCAGGGTAGCAGGTCATTTGAGGTTGTGACCCGTGTTCTATGAGGCTGAGAACTACTATTTATTCTTTCAATTATTCATTCATTCACACCTTCACACATTTGTTCTTCTATATGCCCGCTGTGTGCCAGGCACTGTTCCGGGCTCTTGGATTACACTGGCGCAACATAACTCGGAGATTCCTGACCTCATGGAGTTTACATTCTGCTGGCGGAGACAGAGGAAACGGGAAACATAATAAATACACATGTTATATGATGGGTGAGGGAATGGGGGGACAGTGGGGCTGCAGTTTGCATACGGGGTCAGGGAATTTGAGAAGGTAACAATTAGACAAGTAAAGGAGTGAGCCATTTGGACCTGAGAGTCGTTTTCTCATTCATTCACTCATCTATTGATTAATGTATTAATCCCTTTAGCAGATGCTGATCATCTGCTGTGTGCGTGAACAGTGCTGGCTAGAGAGGAGATAGCCCCTGCCTTCAAGGAGCTCCCAGACCAGTGTATAGAGTCTATCACAACCCAGTGTGGTCAGGATGTGTTGTGACCACAGATGTGTGGAAGTAGGGTGGAGATGAATCAGCAAGGGAAGCATCTTGTTGATCCAAGGAGGCTTCAGAGAGGTGGCCGTGCTAAGTGGGATGGGTGGGGCTTGGATCAGTCCAGCCACACTGACCTTTCCATTCTGTAAACATCCTAAGCTCAAACCCACCCCAAGACCTTTACACTTGCTGTTTTCTCTGCCTGAGCTGTTCAGGTCTCAGTCCAGAGGTCCCTTCCCGACCACTCAAATCGAAAATACACGCTCACTCTATCCTATCACCCTATTTATTCATTTGTTACATCGCTATCCGAATTTGTCCTAGTTGTTTAATTTTATGTCCCCCCTTGGGCGGTATGTGAGCTCCATGAGCACAGGGACCTTGTCTGTCTTTTACAGCACGTGTTCTGGTACCTGGAACATACTAGAGCATCAACCAGCCTGTGAAGTGAATGAGTTAATGAATGAAAGAATGGTGGTGCGTGGCGGTGTTTAGAGCATCTGTACCAGAGGGACAATCATGACAAATGTCCTCTGGGCAGGATGCAGAGGGGAGAGGAAGGGAAACCTAGAGGGGCATGGGTTCCCCTGGCTTCTGGGGAAGATGACAGAAGGCAGGTGAGGGAAAAGATTGAGCAGAGGTTTGAGGACAAGAGCTCAGAACTGTAGGTTTCCACACATGAAAGGTGTTTATCTCCTTTGATCTATTGGACCATCATGACAATCCTGTAAGGAAAGCAGGAAGAGAATCATCTTTCCACGTATCAGGTCAGGAAACTGTGGCTCTGTGGGCTAAAGGGACTTGTCCAAGGTCCCACAGATTGGAAAGAGTGGAAATGAGAACCCAAGTCTCCTGGCCTCCAGCCTCTGCTCCCTCCACCAAGTCATGGTGGAGACACTCAGAATCTCTCTAGTAGTCATGGTCCCCTTCTCTCCTCTACCCCACACCCCATCCAACTAGTTTTCAAGTGCTGAGAATCCCACCTCTGAAACACCCTGCAAAGCCACAACAGAGGACCCTCATCACCCCTCACTGCAGCAGCCTCCTAGCTGGTCACCCCACGTTCAGTATCTTTCCAGCTGCATGATCGTCACCAGCTGCCAGAGCTCTACCTAGAACTCAAGTGCGACCACCTCACTCCTCTGCCTGAAACTCCTCTGAAGCACACCAACACATAAATGTGATTTAATTAACTCTGGATTTGAGGTAATTTTATTTTCTTCTCTATACTTCTCTGTATATGCCAACTTTCCCACAATGAGCATTTGATATTTATGCAATCAGAAAAAGATAACCCACAATTTAAAAAAATCCTCCAACCTTTCCAAGATAATGCCTAAACACTTTGAGGAGTATAGACAAGACTCTGGCTATTTAACCACACCTCCTGCTATTCTAATTCTCTCCTCATTTTTCCTACAAATCCTTTATCACCTCCAAAATATGCTTTATTCTCCAGTAGTATGAGAGATACTAAACTACTAGTGGTTCCCTGAGTACCTTGTGCTTTTTTACACTTCTGGGTTTTTTAATATGCTGTTTCCATCATTCTTTTTTCTACCTGGAGAACTCCTATCCATCCTCCAAAACCTCCAGTCACCCTCACTGTGAAGCCTTCCCTGATAACCACCTCCTACAACAAAGTCAAACTCCTCTTTTATACTGCTGTTTATTTGCCTGTACAGTTATTTGTGAGACCTCCCTACCAGCGTCAAGGACACTGCGTGATGTATTCTGTTACTTAAATGGTGCTCCAGAAACATGTACAATACAGAACTAGAAGAGTTCTCTTTCTTTTGTTGGGTTTGGTGTCTTTGATTGGTTTCGTTTTGTATTGGATTCCTCAAGAAACAACTGGAAACAAAGGTTAGAATACAAGTAATTTATTTAGGAGATAATCCTGGAAGCAATCGTTGGGGAGAGGAGAAGTGAGACAGCAAAGGGAAGGAAACCAAGAGAAAGTAGATTAAAGAGCACTTGCTGCTGGGGAAACTGGTGCTCAGTCCTGGTGGGGGCCTCGGGAGACTGCATAGAGCACGCCTTGGGGTTGTCTCACTTGAGGGGCAAGAAAACTAGAGCATTTATCCATGAAGGCCGCCCCCAGAGTGTCAACTTCCCAGCAAGTCCAGCCTGTCTGATGAGAGGGATGAGCCTGTCCTGCTGCCAGAGAAAGGCTACCAGCAGAGCCCCAGGTACTGGCAGCAGGAAGCCATTGGGTTGGGTCTGCATTGGCAGGAACAGTGGATGATAAGGGGTGTGGGCATGGAGCTGGAAGTGTTTGCTACAAGGGTGGAGGGAGGCATTTCCTCCTAATGCGCACGCCATCAGGGGGGCCAATCAGCAAGTCTGGGAGCTCCATCTGTGGTTTCAGAGACTACCGGGGGTCAGCAGTGAGGACACTAGGCTGGGACTGGGCTAAAAGGGAAGGCGTCTCTCTCCATCTCTGGCCCAGACTCACTGCCATGGGGCCATGTGGCTTCTCTGGGAGCCCTTCTTCCTGCCCAGCCAGGTGGCCTGAGGGCAAGTTGTGCACGGGAGGCTGGAGCATTATCAGAGCTAATGTGATCTCTGGGGAGGCATCACTTCCACTTACCATGGCACTTGGTGACACAGGCCATGGGGTAAAAGGCAATGGCTGATGCTGTGAGTCCATCTCTGGCCATCTCCCCACAGACACTGGGGCCCTGACACACAACAGCTGGGCTGGGACACATTTAGAATCCAAGGGCCTGTGTCCGCTGAGGACGCTATCAGAACCTACACCTCCATGGCACCAATGAGGAGACTAAGGAAAAAAAGGAGGAGAGGTTTGCCTACATATTTGTTTCCTCCCTCCCTCTTTTCTTTCCTTCCTTCCTTCCTTCTTTCTTTTCTTTCTCTTTCTCTTTTCTTTCTTCCTTTTTTCTTTCTCCTTTCCTCCCTTTCTTTCTCTCTCCTTTCCTACCTTCCTTCCTTTGCTTCTTTCCCTCCCTCACTTCTTTCCTTCCTCCTCCTCCCTCCCTCCTTCCCTCCCTCCCTCCCTTCTTTCCTTCTTTCCTTTTCTTTTTTCTTTCTTTTTCTTTCTCTTTTCTTTCCTTTCTTCCTTTTTTCTTTCTCCCTTAGTCCCTTTCTTTCTCTCCCTGATTTCTTTCCTTCCTCTTTTTTCCCTCCCTCCTTCCCTTCCTTCCTTCCTTCTTCCTTTTCGTTCTGTCTTTCTGTCTTGATCAGGGGACAATAGGCATATGTTACACTGCAGCTGACCTGCCCTGAATTCCTTCATCATTGGCATAAGTTGTGCTGGATTTACAAATAGCATAAGACCTCCATGAACTGAAATCCGCCTCCTTCAGGACACCACCCACTAAAGTGCCCTTGGGATACCTGAGACTTCCGATCTGTGCGGTGTGGCTCAGTCCTTAGATTTTTCTCTTAATTCCTAGCCCAGCTGACCATATTCAGGCACTGGCATTAAAGAGCATCTGTTGCCTGCTGACTTCACATTCACATCCTCTCCCTGGGCTGCTCCCCTGAACTTCATGTGCCTTTATCAAACTGCAGACTGGACATCACTACCTGGGTAATCAAAGGCACCTGGAAGTCACTATGTCCAAAGTAGGATCCTTGGCCTCCCCTTCCTGACCCACACCACAACTGCTTCCCCACAGTCTCCCTACCAAGGTGATGGCATCTTCTTCCTTCTAGTTCCTTGGGCCACAAACCTTGGAGTCAGCCTGGACTCCTCTTTCTCTTGACCATCATCCAATCCTACTGCAAATGACTGGTTCCAAATCACATCACACCTCCCCACCTCATGGTGGTGTCCCTGTTCCAAGCCATGTCACCTCTTGCCTGGATTAATGTCATAGCCTCCGAATGGGCTTCCTGACTTCTCCCCTTATTCCATGAAGTTTAAGTTCCACATAGCAGCTAGAAACACCTTTTGGAAACAAGTTCAGAGCCTATCACTGTCTCTCCCCAATGGCTTTTATCTCCTTCAGAATAAAATCCGAAGTCTAATCTCAGCACTTTGGAAGGCTGATGTGGGAGGAGTGCTTGAACCCAGGTGTTCGAAACCAGCCTGGGCAACATAGTGAGACCCTGTCTCTACAAAATTTTTAAAAAAAATATTAGCCGAGGATGGTGGGGCACACCTGTAGTCCCAGCTACTCAGGAGGGTGAGGTGGGAGGATTGCTTGAATCCAGGAGGTGGAGGCTGCAGTGGGCTGTGGTCGTGCTACTGTACTCCAGCCTAAGTGACAGAGTGAGACCTTGTCTCAAAAACAAACAAAACCCAAAGTCCTTCCGTGGGTGACAGGGATGAATGGATAAATGCATTCTTTGGTGGACTTGCCAATGCAAGCCCAGCTGAGCCCTGCAGTCCCCATGGGAAGCCAGATCTGACAGGGACAGAGGTGCTGGGGGAGAAAAGAATAGGAGTGACCAGTGGCGTGGCAGAAAAGCACTGGGCTGTGAGACAGCACCATGGGTCCTGACTCAGGCTCTGCTGTTCTCAGGCTGTGCAGTAATGGCCAAGTCCATTAGCAAGATGCGGATGGACCATAGAAAGAAGAAAGAGGCAGAGCACATGTCGAAGAGCCAGGGAAGGAGAAAGGGAAGGAGGTGCCCAGAGCAAAGGGACTCAGTCTCCCAGGAGGAAAAGAGGAACTTGCCCTCCCCTACATGAGACCCCAGATACATCCTTTGGCCTTAAGATAGTCATGTGAGTTATGGAGGGAGAAGACTCACAGCTGGTTTAGGTTCCTCTCTAAGACAGAGGGAGGTTTGGCCAGTTGACCGGGCTGCCAGCCTGCACAGGGGCTCTATCCACCCGAGAATATCAGAGCTGGACAGAATCTCAGAAACCTTACATCCAGTTGTCACTCTGTTAGAACACCAGGTATTCCTTAGATAATCTGATGAGACATGGAATTTCCTCCCAGAAATATGCACACACACACACACACACACACAGCATTTTAAAATTTAGTGTGAAATTTCTCGTACTTAAGAAAAAAGTGTACACGGTACATCTTTCCATGTATTTGTCTTCTTTAATGTACACAGCATTTTAAATAGAGTTTGGGGCAGATTTGCAAATCCTGCATGAAATTCATCTCGGAATCTCTTAAAATAAAACATGTATTATCTTTTTCACAGTTCAAATAATAATAATAATGTGAACATACAAGAACCCACCTACCCTTCTGGGTTAAGAAATAGAATATCCCATACCTGACAAGCCCACATGCACCCCACGCCCCCTAAGAACATTCACCCCTGTTCCCTGCTCCAAAATAAACACTATCCTGAGTTTGGCAAACACCACTTCTTTGTTTTTTCTTTATAATATTACCATCTATGAATATATTTCTAAACAATACATTGTTAGTTTATTCTTCTTCAAACTTTATGTAAAAGGAATCACACTATAGATATTGTTCTGTGACTTATTTGGCCCAATATGTTTCTGAGATTCATCCTTGCTGATGGAGTTGGCTGCAGTTCACTTGTTTTCAGTGTTGTTTATATTCATTCTATTGTATGAATAATAACAATTTATTTATTCATCCAACTGTGAAGGACATTTGGATTGTTTCCTTTTTTTTTTTTTTTTGGATTTTGAACAATGCTGTCTATAAACGCTTTAGGATGTCACCTACACAAACGTGCAAGAGTTTTCCTAGGGTTTATTCTTAGGAGTGAATTGCTGGTTTGTAGAGTATGTGTTTATTTAGCTTTATCAAGCAATGCCAAACCATTCTCTAAAGTGTTTGTACCAATTGAAACTCCCTCTAGCACCGTGTCAAGTCTTCACATCTAATTTCTCCACATCCTCCCTAACCCTTGGTATTACCTAGGCTTTTAACTATTGCCAAACTTTTGGGTGTGAAATGGTATCTCACTGTAGTTTTCATTTGCACCTCCCTGACTTCTAATGATGTTCAACATCTTCTCACAAATACATATGGGTCATTTGTGTTTCTTTTTCTTCTATGAGATGATGATACATATTGTTTGAGCAATTTTCTATTGGCTTATTAATCTTTTTCTTATTAATTCACAGTACTTAACAATATATCCTGGGTACTAATCTTTGAAATGTTGCCAACATCTTTTCTTGGCTGCATTGTAAGGCTTTTTGCTCTGTTGGGTGACTTTGATAAGTAGAGGTTATTAGCTTCAATGTAATTTAATGTAGCAATCTTTTCTTTTGGTTTCTATATTTATGTCTGGTTTAAGAAATCTGCCCCTAGCTGATATTTTCCAAAGTTATATTTTAAAATTTGACAGTTTTGTCCTTCATATTGATGTCCACCTGGAGTTGATTTTTGTATAGGGTGTGAGGTAGGGATTCCACTTCATTATTTTTCATTTGAATAACAGATAACAAATTGTCCTGCCCCAGTCCTTAAGTAGTTACACCTTCTCTGCTCTAATCATCAGAGAATTCTCTATCATAAACCAAGTTTCCTTGTACAGTTGGGGTTTTTTTTCTGGACTCTCTCTTCTGTTCTGTTGGTCTATTTATCTGTGCCCAAGAATTACCACACAGTCTTAGTTAACATTGTTTTATAATACACTTTCCTATCTGGTGGAGCAAGATTCTCCAGCTCCTTTTCTTTGGAAATATCTTGGCCATGCTCTTCCCTACAAATTTCTGAACCACCTTGCAGAGTTCCATGAAAAACACCACTGGAATTTCAATTGTTATTGCATTAAATCTATAGATCAATTTGAGGGAGAACTGACATCATCACAGTGTTTAGTCTTCCCATCCAAGAACACAGTACATGTTTCCATGTATTTGTCTTCTCTAATGTACACAGCATTTTAAATAGAGTTTGGGGAGAATTTGCAAACTCCTGCATGAAATCCATCTCAGAGTCTCTTAAAATGATTGCCCTCTAGTGTCTGAGCTCTATTCTTTTTGCTCAGAAAACACTTTCCAATGGCTTCACCAGGAATATATTTGGACCAAAGTGATTCTTACAGCTATCTTCCCACTTCTTTCTTACATGTCTCACTGGCCCTCTGATGTCTATTCTTGGGAAACAGCAAATTAAGCTTTTGTGGAGCCTGGAGAGACAGAATGGTATCCAGGCTAAAAGCATGAACTTAGGAGCCACTAACCTGAATTTTAATCCTGACTCCACTGTGGACTATCTGTGAAATCCTGGCCAAGTTCCCCTACTTCTCTGTGTCTCAGTTTCTTTTCCTTCTTTCTTTCCTTCCTTCCTTCCTTCCCTCTCTTTCTTTTTTCTTTCTTTCTCTCTCTCTCCTTTCTCTCTTTCCTTTCTTTCTTTCTTTCTCTTTCTTTCTTTCTCTCTCTGTCTCCCTCCCTCCCTCCGTTTCTTCTTCTTCTTCCTTTCTGTCTCTCTCGTTCTTTCTCTCTCTCTTTCTTTCTTTTTCTTTCTCTCTCTCTCCCTCCCTCTACCCTACCTTCTCTCTCCCTCTCTCTCTCGCTCCATCTTCCCTCCTTCCCTCCTTCCCTCCCTCCCTCACTTCCCTCCCTCCCTCACTTCCTTCTTCCTTCCTTCCTTCTTTCCTTTTTTCCTTCTTTCCTTCCTTTTGGTATAGGTGGGGTCTTGTTATATTGCCCAGGCTGGTCTCATACTCCTGGGTTCAAGCAATCCACCCGTCTCAGCCTCTTGAAATGCTTGGATTACTGGCATGAGCCACCAGGCCTGGCCTCAGTTTCTTCATCTGTGAAATGGATAAGATGATGAGGAGGATAAGGGCACTTAGCTCATAGAATTGCTGAGAGAATTAAATGAGTAAATACATGCAAAGCACCTAGACAGTGCCTGGTATCACATACATGTTACTTCTTATTGTTGTTGTTATCAAAACATTTAATTTCTCTATGTCTGTGGGAGGCAGGGATCTTCTCCAGAATTTTAATTTAGATTTATCTGACTTCAAATTACAAGACTGGGATAAAATAGCAAATATGGGTTGATATAACTATTACAACTGTGGCCTTTGGACTTAAAAAATAAAAACTGGGTTGAAAGCCTAGCTTCATTACTTGCTGGCTGGGTGACTTTTGGCTTCTAAGCCTTAGCGTTCCCAACTATAAAATGGGGATGACAACACCTGTGAAGATAATTAGTGGGTAGCACTGTATGAAGGGTCACATTTCTTAAGGCTCTACAATGCAGTGGCAGTTGAGTCCTCAAAGGTCACTCTTTCTTCCTAGTGGCCTTTTGCCTCTTTTCCACTTTTCCAGCTCATGCCTCTGGCAGATTTGTTAAAAGTGCAGATTCCTGGGCCCCAACCCAGAAATTTGAATTCAGTGGGTCTGCAGTGGGAGCCAGGAATCTGCATGTTTGTGGCATGTATATTCTTGTTTAAAAAAAATAACTTGAGCTTTCAGATAGTTGAACAAGGGGAGGTTCCTTGAGGGTTGTGCACCAGGAAGAGCATGGAAGCTCCAATCCCCTTCCCCCAAAAGCCACCCTACTTATCTCTTCATCTATAACCTTTGCAATAGCCTCTATAATAAAATGGTAAATGTGAAATCACAACAGAATCTATTCAGTAAGGTAATGCCCAAAGCAAAGAAATCATATAGCGAGCACCCACGATGGCTTCCCAGTGATCTGCACTTCCCAATACTCAGGCCCCTGTGGAATGCCCTCCCACACCATGTCAGGGATGGCTCTGTGTGAGCAGTGCAATGTGGTAGGAATAATGCTCTGGTACTTTCCAAGTGAGGTAAGTAAAAGAAGCCTTGCAGCTCTGCCCATGACTCTCTCTTGGAACCTTCAGTCTCCATGTGTGAAGTCCAACTTCCCTGAGGTTGCCATGCTGGAGAGATCGCAGAGAGAGAGGCTCTGAGACCACAGGAAGAGAAAGAAATGTCCAGCCATCCCCCAGCCATTTTAGCTTCAGCCAACCAAGTTATCCCAGTTGAGACCCTTGACATCATGGAACATCAACAAGTCATTCCCTTTAAACCCTCCCCCAAATGAAGACTCATGAGTAAAATAAATAATTTTTGCTCTTTAAAAAAATAACAACTCCAGTATTACTGACGTGTTTCATAACCTTTGTCCCAAGTTGAGAGTGGCTGTGGCAATTTGTGCGCAATTCAGCTTTGCCCAATTTGAATGCCTTTCTCCCCTCAGACTGGTGTGTCCTCCTTTTGCTCTGACTGCTTGGCAAAAAACATAGCCATTTCCTGCCTGGGCTGTCTATTCCATGAAGTCATGAATGGGTCCCTTCTGAGACATGGAAGGGAGAAAAGCTGCTTCACGTTCACTGTCTAGGGTACCATCTAGGAGGTAGCAGGAGCATCCATCAATACCCCAGAACAGAGGCGTGGAAGAGTGAAGGGACAGAGGTGTGAATTGCACCCTCTTCAAGGGAATCATGAGGCCTTGGCTCAAGGTTGTCTGCAATGAAGCCAAGGCCTGGGGGATGCACCTAGTCTGGGCTGGTCCTGCTCTGCATTCGTGCCCAGGATCCTGAACCTATTAAGTTGTTTAGTGATGGTGGTACATGCAGTAGTTCACCCTCTGTGAACTACATACAGAGAACACCTACCTGAAACATGTTCTTAAGAAGTCTGCCTCCTTTGTATTCTCAGCCCTCAAAATGAAAGCTGGGTGATCTTTGGGTAAGGACAGGGGAACTAGGAGGTAGGGTGCAGGGTAATGATTTGCTACCGCTCTTTCTGGTAATACCACCACCCTCCCTTCCTAGTTTCTTAGGAGGCCCTTGATCTCTGGCTCCCTTAATGTGATCAGCAGGAGTAGTGGCACTCAATTTCTGTACTGCCTGGGAGTTCAAATCCTGGCTTTCACTTACAAGCTTTGCTACCTCGAGCTGATGCGTGGCTCAGTTTTCTCACTTATAAAATGGGTCTTAGGGCTGGGTGTGGTAGTTCTCACCTGTAATCCCAGCTCTTTGGGAGGCCGAGGCAGGTGGATTGCCTGAGCCCAGAAGTTTGAGACCAGCCTAAGCAACGTGGCAAGACCCTGTCTCTACAAAAAATACAAAAATTACAAAAATTAGCCAGGCGTGGTGGTGCACACCTGTAGTACCAGCTACTCAGGAAGGCTGACATGAGAGGATCGCTTGAGCCTAGGAGGTCAAGGCTGCAGTGAGGCATGATCATGCCACTGCACTCCAGCCTGGGCAATAATAATAATGATAATAAAATTGGGCTTATGATAGTATCTATCTCTTGGGGGAGTTGGAGGGCTTAAATGCATCAGCGACTGCAAAGTGCATCAGCAGTGATTAGCACGTACTATAAACACGATAGACATTTGCTATACACTTGGCAGTTCTATTCACTTAGCAAACTGGGTGTGGGCACTATGCTAAGTATCATTTCATACAAGACAATCATTATTCTCATTTTACAGATTGAAGACCATGCTCAAAGTGGTTAGACGTCCTGTCCTGGACTTCATGGCTAGAGAGGGACAGAGGGTAGGGTTTGGGCACAGATCCTGGCAGGCTCCAGGGCTTACGCTCTTCACCCCTGTTCTATCTCCATGGCTCAGCGGTTGCCGGTTTGGGCCTCATTTGCCTCACTCCATCTCTCTGCTTGAGCTCCCTATTCTCAGTAGGGCTGCTCACTCTTTTTGGCTGGGAAACTTGAGGCCATGGCTGATGCATTTCTGAACCCAGACATTGTGGTTTGTCAGCCACCATCTCCTCTGGCCCTTTCCCCTCAAGGAGCTAGAGTCCTTCCCTCTTCAAGGCTCACCTCCCACCTCAAGCCCTTAGATCCACCCCTCCCACCAGCTCTGGGATCTGCCCCAAGCCCCATTTTGTTTCTCTTCTATTTTTTTTCTCTGCCCCCTTTGCCTTTGTCCTGCCCATCTTCCAGGTCTTCAGCATCCGCTGCCAGTCTCCCCTCAATGCTGTGTGTCATGAGCTTTGCCCTTCCTCCCAGGTAGCTGGCAGAAGAACCCTCCACTTCTTTGCCCCACTTTGTACCTCCCTGCCTCACTTCCACTCCCAAAATTACACAGGGTAGTAGCAGAACAAGAGATCAGAACCGGCTCCGACACGTGGTCCCAGGGTCTTCCCACACCTACGTCCTCTCTATGGAACATTTCTCAGAGCAGATAGTTGAACATTGCTCTGGCATCACTCTGAAGGAAGGAGGTGCACGAAAGATAGGTTTTGATGAGGAGGCTGGGAAGACTTGGGGGTCCAGGTTGGGGCAGCAGTGAGGGGAGGATCCAGGCTGGGAAGGATCCTTGGTGATAACAAAGGTGGGGAGAGGTCATCATGAGGCCACCCTGCCTGTTCCAAGGGCCACAGGAATCCTCACTGAGCCCTCCAGCACACACAGTTCTCTTGTAAGGGGACTGGCAGCTGGTCTACACTGCCCACGTGTGGATGTGGGCCATGAAGCTAAAGCTGAAGTGCATGTCCTGGGGAGAGTCAGGTCAGGCAGTTGGTGGAGAGACTTAGGCCTTAGGAGAAGACTGAGGGACAGACCTGCTGGCCTCAGGAGTGGACATGCAGTCACCAGGGGGTGCTGCACATATATTCCGTGTGGCGCAAGAGCAGGCCCCGAGCCACAAACACGCACTTCAAGGAGTCAGGCCCCAGCTCAGTGTAGCCCAGGAGGCAGGTGGAACGGCTGTGTCTGGGAAGGCTGGGGGCTGCCCTCCGAGGAGTGTGTGCCTGCCCGCCCCTGCCTCTGGCTCAGGCTTTGTGAGAACCAGTCTGGGGAGCTGGAGAAAGGAATGGAGCTTTGTTTCAAAATTTTCCAATTTTGCTAATAGCGTCCCTCCCATTTTTTTCTCCCTATCCTCCAGCCCACCTGTAACAAGACCTTTCGCCATGCCCGCATCCCTTAGAAGCTAGGATGGTTGGAGCTTGGAGGGACCTTGCAGATCTCTCCTGAAGTAGAGAAGTACAGCCCCAAGGAAAAGGGGCAATGGCTCAGGGCTATGCAGGCCCTGATTTGAATTACTTTGAATCACAGAGAGAGAAAGTTCCACTGCTTTTCATGCTTTTTTAGCCCTGATTACGGAAGGAGTGAGCCTCAATCTGGTGTTCATGTGTCTGTAATGACTCTAACTTACTAATCCCCAGTTCAACAGAAGGAAGCCAGGCTTTGGGTCAGAACTTTCATGCCCAAACCGCATGAAACTAGAATCTCCTATCAGTGCTTTCTTTTCGTTGCTTTATTTTTAGTTATCTATTTATGGCATGTGATTTTGGTTTTTTATTTATTACATGATGACAGTATAAAGTTTCTTACATTATTTCTTACTGTTAACTTAAAAAATGTGGATTATTCCCAAGCATGTATCTACACTGTCACTATAGAGTATTTCTGCTCTCACTAGATACCTGCTCTGTAGTGTTCATAGGTGCCAGATAGTGAAAGCTTAGATACACATTTGGGAATAATCCTCACTAAATACATACATAATACATACCTAATAGCACATATTAAATGTATGGTATACATACATATAATGCATAATTATATAACAATATGTATTTATTATTAAATATAAATATATAATATATTATTAAGAATAATCAATATACATACTATATACCCACATGCACACATACTCAATATATACATATACTGCATATGTACCTATGTATACACGATATGTATATGTTATTACTTAAAATTACACACGTACATTTACATATAGCTAAAATGTTGCGTATATTCCTAAAATTTTATACATATAAACTATATATGAAAACATATATATAAATTTTTATATATATAAATATATATATTTGTATGAGGCTTAACACACAGAAAATTGAAGTAATTATAACTGCACTTTTTACGTAGTAAAAACGCTCATGAAACTACATCCAGGCCATTAAAAAAATGACCAGAATCTGAGGAGTCCCCCTGGTTGCCCCTCCCTGTCAATATCTCCCTCCTCCCCAAAGGTAACTGCTATCTGGACCTTGAACCCCCTAGATTTATTTTGCCTGTCTAAACCATTTTTACGCATCACTTTTGTGCATGTTTAAAGTTTATACAGTTGGCCTTATTCCGCATGAATCCTCCTGCAAATATTCTTGAGGTTTTTCCATGTTGATACTTGAGCTTCCTTTTTAAAACAAATGTGTTTAATTAAGAAGAATGAGTTGATTTAAAGGAAAACATCAAATGCATACTAGGACAAGTTGATCAGGGAGTGCCAGAATTCAGGAAACATTGGCTTTAAGCCCAGTATCTTCCCCTTTTACAGGTGTGCAAACCGAGGTCAAGGGCCATAAGAGCTGTACTGCAGGTCAGTCTGCATGTTCACGGCACAACTGGGATGAGGTTCCGGCCCAAGTTCCTGAGGCCGGAGATCTTTCCTACTACGTCATGTTGGCAAGAACATTCCCCTCTGCCTTACCCTACCCCACAGCTCTATTTCCTAGCCAACGTCGGTTCTTAACCTTGAACTGCAGAAAGTAAGCTGTTTTTGTTGTGTTTTATTGATCATTTTAGAATTAAGCCTAGAGTCAGGGTGGTGTGTTATTGGGGGACCAAGTCCCACCAAGGCAGCTGTCCAACCTTCAAAGTTATGACAAGCCTTCCACTTGGCAGCCCACCTCGGTGACCTATATTTTAATATGTGCTATTAGATTATTGCTAATGAGACATCTTAGGGATAAAAGAATTATGCTCGCTGCTGGGCTATGGTAAAAGTACAATTGAATTAAAGGCTGAAATCGTTTAGGACTCTGCTAGACAACCTGTCCCCCAGGCTGGGCCCGAATGGAGATATTAAGCTTTGGAAATTACACAGGAAAAATAAGTATAATTGATCTAAGGTAACTTCACTCGTCTAAATTAAATAATGTGATTGTTACAGGCAGAAAGGCTCAGGATGAGAAGCCGGGCGGAAAAGGCTTGCTATCTGCAAACAAAGTTATAAGTGAAAGCCCCGGGGAATTGACTTTCCCCTGATGAGCCGAGCACCCTCCTGATGGCTTCTGAGAGTCCACTTGGTCATCAGCAGGAAATGGACCTGGTCTGAATGTTATAGAATCTGAGGTTTGCCAGGCGCCTCTGACCACCATCCTCACCAGCCCCTTCCCAATGCCTTAGCCAGCTCATGCCCCACCCGGCAAATTGTCCAGTGCTGTGTGCACAACTCTCTTGCTTAGAAGAGATTTCTCTATCCCAGCACTTTGGGAGACCATGGTGAGTGGATCATCTGAGGTCAGGAGTTCGAGACCAGCCTGGCCAACATGGTGAAACCCCGTCTCTACTAAAAATACAAAAAAATTAGCCAGGCATGGTGGCGGGTGCCTGTAATCCCAGCTACTTGGGAGGCTGAGACAGGAGAATCGCTTGAACCCAGGAGGAAGAGGTTGCAGTGAGCCGAGACCATGCCTTTGCACCCCAGCCTAGGCAACAAAAATGAAACTCTGTCTCAAAACAAAACAAAACAAACAAACAAACAAACAAGAAGAGATTTCTCTGCTGGTGGCTGTAGCTGCTTTTATTTCCATCCATAGGAGTCTTGCGGTCTGCAACGCCTAAGGTCCATGCAACCTCATCTCCCTGGAGCCAGCCTCCAGAACCCCATGCCATCATCTATAAATTGCACAACTGTGTGCGGATTGCCACTTACAGACCAGTCTTTAAATGAAGATATTGCATTTGCAGAACTTCGGAGCTCCGTCTCCAAGGTGCTCACTTTCTCTGGCCCAAACATTTGCACTCCACCAACCCTCTCATTGATTCCAGGTTCCTTGGGGGCAATGCTAGTCCTGATGCTATTCATTGAAAGGCAGATGCTGGAGTCTCCCAAGCAGGAAGAGGTCCTGCAAACCTATAAGGGCTAAGATTTCCCAGGTCCTCCACTGATTCCCTTCTGCCCCAACTGGTGGCTCCCTTTGCCTTCCCTAGCATCTGTCTGTCCCACCCCTAGGCAACACAGCTGGCTGCTTGCAAGGTGAGACTTGGGGAGTCCCCAGCTATTCTTACCTTGTCCCAAACATTGTTGTTCTTAGGCCATAAAGTCCATGGTTAAGTCTCTTGTTTTAAGTATCACCCTTCTCTGGCTAAAAACCAACTAGAATATGTTAAAAAAAAAAAAAGAGAGAGAGACAGATTTCCTCTCTCCCTCCAATCTTTCTTTTTCTCTCCTTCCCTTCCTCCCTCCTTCCTTCCTATCTTCTTTCTTCCCTCCTTCTCTCCCTTCCTTCCTTCCCTCTCAAAAGCATTTCTTGAGTCATCCCTATGTATCAGGAACAATTCTATGAGCCAGGGCTACAGTGGTAAATAATACAGATGAGATTCCTGCTTAAAGTCAAGCCAGGAGAAAAGTCTAGAAACAAATAAACAAGGAAATAAGTAAGATGTGGATAGATATTGACAAGTCCCCAGGGTGGTGAGTTAGACTCAGATTGTCTGGGAAGGATCTGTGGCCAGGTGCTCAGAAATGTCCTCTTCAAGTTCTCTTGAGTTGAGTTCAGCCCTGCAGAGAGCCAGGGAGGAGTGAGTTAGGAAGAGGCAGCACCAGGTTCAAAAGGACTGGTGAGGGTTGGAGGAAGGCTGAGCAGAGAAAGAAGGGCAGTGCCACCCAAGTTGTGAGCAAGGGCAGATGAGAGTGAATGAAGAAGTGTCGGTGACCTGATTTTAAGCCACCTTTTGGCCACTGTAAGGAGGATGGCTTTTACTCTCAAGACAGTGGGAAAGCCACTGAAGACTTCATAGCTCGGTAGTGTGATCAAGTTTGTATTTTAAAGGGTCTGTCCCACTGCCGTGTGTAGAGTGGTGGGCAGGGGTGAAGCAGGGACTGGTCAGGAGGCCCTGGAGCCACCCAGGAGGGGAGAGTGTGAGAAGAGTTGAGGCTCTTCTCCCAGGCAGCAGGAGAAAGATTGGCCAGAAAACAAAAGTGGTTGTAATGACTTTCTAAAGTCCATCACACAAGGACCATCTGGGGACATTTTCTGATTCTAAAAAAATATATAAAGAAATAAATTTAAAGACTAAATGAACATTCTCTCTCTAGTTCGTTAGAGATACGATTGCCCTGGCTCAGAAAACTTGCGAACTTGTCCCATCCTGCTGGAAAACCATCTTTGGGCCTTTCTCTGCCTCTTAAAATCAGATAAACACGAGCAGTTTCAAAGGCCGCTGGCTCTCTTCATCAGTCTGTGAACAGGACAGAACACAGATTTTGATGGTTCTTAAGTACGTCCTCAAACCTCACCCTGTCAACAAAAAGGTGGCTTTTTAGAATGTGGAACATGAGAAATCTCTGTTCCTCAAAAGCCAGTTATTGAGTTTGAGAGACTGTCTACATTCATCCCCAGAGATGATGCTTTTTAAAGCAGAAGCACAAGCTAAAGCTCTAACTTTGCCAGTATGGGCCTTTTCTGTTAATTCAGGAGGTAGAAATGAATTGAGTCTCATATACCTCAGTCCTCCCCATTGCACTTTACACACGATCCACTCTTCGGGCCGCAGTTTTTCCTTCTGTGTAATGGGTGAAACAATTCCTAGCATTCACATCTGTTCTGACTTTCTTTGTCACGGGGAGACAGATTCTTACCAAGAGGGAGTGACTGGCCATGGTGGACTTACGGACACTATCACTGGCGGCATTACCTGAGAGTGCTTTGAGTGAATGGTGAGCCCCCCACCCCTCTAACTGCGTCCTGCAGTGGGGAGCTGCTACTGACCAGGCAGGACTCAAGTGAGAGGGGAGGGCCAGAGACAGGATGGTCTGGCTCAGAGGGCTGACATCAGTGTTGTAATTACGTTTTCCTGACTTCTCCTGTTGTTTTGGCCACCTGGGGTCTTTACAAAACCTTCATTACTTTCCAATTGTCTGATTTTCTGTTTTCCTGTTACCTTCAGACTTTGAAATTAGTTCAATGACTCAGCCATTTGACTTCTTATTAATTCCAGTCTCCCGTATCCCATCTGTCCATTCCCCTTCCCGTTTTTCAGAAGTCTGGCTTATATAATACTTTAACTCTTCCCAGGCAGACACAGATGAAGCCACTGCCAGTCACTCCCTATTACCTGTGCCTCTAAAGTATCATGGTTCTGGGTTACCTGCCACTTGTTATATTTTACATGCAGAGAGTCTCATTTCCGGAGTAGAAAGATAATTCTGAAGTTTCTGCACATTTTCTTAAAATAAAAAGTCAAGACCCCAAATAAATGGGTCAGTTGAACACCATGAAATATTGCTAATAAGATAAATCACAAAATCTGTAGGATAGAAAGGACTTCAGAGTTTATCCAAAACAACAATTCTCTTTATTATTGTAGCCCTAAGAGTGGCCATTTCCCATGTGCTTGAAGGCCTCCCATGACGAAGTGTTTGCTACTTCCAAACGCAACTGATTCCACCTTCAGACATCTCTCATTGTTAGGGAGTTCTTTAGGTCAAGATCTGCCTCCCTGTAGCTTCTACCAGCTGGCCCTGGGTTTAGCTCCTAAGTCTACACAAAAGAAGTTTGTACTCACCCTTCTACATAGCAACTCTGCAGACATTGAGGACAGGAACAACCACTCCCTCTCCCCACCCCCATCACCACCACCCACCCTGAGTTTGCTCTTCTCTGGGTACCCCCTGCCTTTAAGTGGGTCTTAAGAGACTGGCTTCAAATCAAAGCCCCTGGAATTGCCTTTGGAATTCAGCAGCTGCCAGGGACATCAAAGCTAATTGCTTAAGAGGCCACGGGGACACATTTCATCCCTGCCTCAGCCACTGACTTTCTCTGGTTTCATTTATCTGGTTTACATCGATTGCATCCCTGAGAAATGCAAACATTTGTACTGCTTCACTACCCTCAAGAGACCTGCCCCTCCTCTCTCACCAAGGACAGGTCATAACCATTTGGAATCACTCAAGAAGGTGCCTGCCAAGGGTCACTAGGGCAGCTGTGGCATTGCAGAGCCCAATGTTCAAGGCGGATCATGGAAGGAGTTACCTTTATTAGCAGGAGTCACCACCAGCCAGCGCCTTGTGGGCCAGCTACAGCCCCCAGTGGTGTTTATTTGGTACACCCAGTGCTTTGCAATCCAGGAAATTTCACATAAAACCCCTGCAATTCTGGCTTCTCGTAAAGCATCAGGAGCTCTGTCTGACCACTCGTGTGTGTGTGTGTGTGTGTGTGTGTGTGTGTGTGTGTGAGAGACAGGGTCTCCCAGGCTGGAGTGCAATGGTGCAATCTTGGCTTACTGCAACCTCTGCCCCCCCAGTTCAAGTGACTCTCCTGCCTCGGGCTCCAAAGTAGTTGGGATTACAGTGGTGTGCTACCACACCTGGCTAATTTTGTATTTTTAGTAGACACAAGGTTTTGCCTTGTTGATCAGGCTGGTCTCGAACTCCTGACCTCAAATGATCTGCCCACCTCCACCTCCCAAAGTGCTGAGATTACAGGCATGAGTCACTGTGCCTGGCTGTCTGGCCACTCTTGAGTTTTGGAGAGGGCACAAGCTCTTCTGGTGGGCCTCAGGCTCCTTACTTCCTACCTGCGTTATGTTTCTGACCAGCCTCTGTGATGTTTGAGAGTTTGTAATCCCTGCCCTGGACACTTCCACCTCTTTGCACCAGCACTGGCCTGATGGTGGTGGAAAGGGCTATCACTGTGTGGGAAGGGGCTATCACTTTGCCTCTATATGAACACCCAGGATTCTCCATTCCCACCAACCTCCTTAGCCATTGCTGGCCATCCACCTGAACTCCTACCTGTGGGAGTGTTGCCGGCTGTGCCCTGCCCTACTCGTCTTTGCACATGCCATTCTTTCCACCTAGGGCACCCTTCCCCACCTCCACAACCGTACCCCACTGCCCACCCCATTGTCTGATAAAGGAATATCCATCCTGCAGGATCAGCTTTGATGTCCCTTTCTCTGAGTGCATGGTGTTGTGGTGTGGACCTTCACTTCCCTGGGCTCCCTTAGCATACTTTTTTTGTTGTTTTTATGCGTTTGCATCTTTTCATGCTTTAGCATCTTTCCCATGGGAAAGAAGAAAAAGCAGAGCCCCTGCAGGCAGTGTGATCTCAGATCTACACACGTGAAACAGAAGATTATATAATCTGATAAAATCATTGTTATTGTTACCCTTAAAGGACTGTAGAGTCTCAATGTGTGTTCACATTTATGGTGTCCTAGATGAAGCAGAAATAAACTCCAGAGTGACACCACTCAGGAAGGGACATTGTACATCACTGTACAAACATCAGGCAAAGCTGGTGTTTGGAGTGTAAACCAAAAATAAAATTCTAAGCCTACCAAACTACTAAATGGAGCCCCCCTGCCTCTTGGCCAAGGAGATTCCCAAGTAAATCTGAAAAACTAGTTCGGGCCATGATGGGAAGGCAAGGGTCAGGCATGTTTCATTATGTTAGCAGCAGTGAATCTGTACGGGCCTGCAGCAACCTCAATTCTTGCCTCCTCAGAAGAAAGAATTCAACTGAGGGGCATAAAGCAAAGTAAGAGACCAAGGCAAGTTTTAGAGCAGAAGTGAAAGTTTATTAAAAGGTGTTAGAGAAAGAACAATAGGAAATAAAGTACACTTGTAAGAGGGCCACACAGGCAACTTGAGAGATTCAAGTGCGTGGTTTGACCTTTGACTTGGGGTTTTATACATTGGCATGCTTCCAGGGGATCGCATCTTTTCTCCCCTGATTCTTCCTCTGGCCTGGGCAGTCTGGCCTGCCAGCACTTGGGAGGGACCACATGCACAGTGCATTTAATGAACTTGTGTGCATGCTCACGTGAGGCGTTCTTCCTTTACAAGTTGAGTGTTCCTACAGGAAGGTCATATACCAGATTAACTCTGCAATTTTGCCTCTTAGTGTGCATGCTTGAGTCCACTTGTCCAACTCCTGAGATCTTATCAGAAGCTGCCGATCACCAGCTTCATGTATTTCTGTCTATTGGGAAACTGCCTTTCCCTGGCTCCAGCTGCAACCAATTATTATTCTAGAGAAACAGTTTAACGATCACCTGACTATCACCTGATGATCACCTGACATTCCTGGTGGGGAGAGGACTCTCTTGCCCTGCTTATGTCTGACTACCTACCTACTGTAACATTTCCCTCTTCAAGAGTCCAAGACCCCAATTCTTTGGGGAAAATGGATAAGGATCACTTTTCTGTAGTTGCTTCCTGGTGATAGAGGGATAGTGGTGGTTGTTTTGCGGGTCTTGGCCTCTTGCTAGATGTCAGGGCAGGGTGGCTCTATGGGTTGACGGAAGTGGTATCCATCCAGGTCCAAGAGAGACAGGGGCAGGATTTCACCTTTGTCATGTTCCTCTGATGGGCAGCCTAGGAATTCTCTGTAGAAGAGTGACTCTTGAATATTGAGAGTATGGCATCCCTCACTGAGGATCATCTGGAGCTTGATGGTCTGAAGGTGAGAGGCAAAATAAAATAAGGGATTGAGTACAGCTCCAAAAATTCCTGAGGCTGCCCACATGCCCAGGTGGCTGGTGGCTATAATCATGCCTGCTAAGACTCGGGTGCATGGGGTTGCTAGCCAATTCCAATATATGCCCATAATTAGAATATTGATCCATCTTGTTTCATCTGAGCTGCAGCCAGAGATCACTGGTTGGTTCCAGGAGTAAGCAGGGTTAGTCTAAATTACAGACAAAAACTCAAAAACAACTGATGAGACTAGAATCTAATAACAGGCATACCATGGTCTTTAAAAAATAATTTTTCTCTCTCCAGTCCTCATTTTTATTAAAAACAAATTATGATAGGACTAATTTGTTTGCAAAATAGCTTTCATCTTGTTATACTTGCCCAATTATTTGCATAAAGCACAGCAAGAATAGTTATTTGCCATATAGGTTCCTTTTTAAATTGGCTTTGATGGAACTTCATTTCATAAGACATCTTAGGTAAGATTTTTTAAAGCCTTAAGTCCAGCCATGGGACTGTGCCATCAAATGCCTGTATAAATTGGGTAAATTTCTCTCCTCTTGAGGTCCCAAGATAACTTGGCCTCCTAGGCCTGTAAAAAACTGACATTCTTTACTTACCACAAGTCAGGAATTCTGTACAGGGAGTGTATAGGCAAGGTATGAGGCCAGTTTTCCCAAGGGAAAACTATAAGTCAAATTTGATTCCTTAATGGAAAGCATGTCATTCCAGTTAAAGCCTTGGTAAAATAACCAGTGACTCCAATTGTGTCCTGCTACAAAAGAAAACAGATTCTTATTGCACTTATACAAATAACTATATTTCCATAAGTTAAGAATACTCATAAATAGTTTCCAAATTTTGGAGAAATTTCTCCAAATTTTGTTTATAGGAGTACACTTTACTCTATTGTTAAAAGCTGGAAATAGCTCAAAAGAAAAGTTTTCTTGGTTTTGAAAACCAAAGGATTAGCAACGTTTTAAGCAAAAATTCATAAAAGTATTATTTTAGTCTTCTATTAGTTCAGTCCGTGCAGTTAACTCTTATTCTGCTTGATATTCATAAACATTTCAGCTCTCCATGAGAGTCCTGAAAGTTTTTCTCCTATTCTAATGTCACAGTCTCCAAAATTATCAGAAACCTGCATTTAAGAGTACCTGTTAGAGTCCTATAGCTGATTAGAAAACCAGCTTTTAAAGATGATTAAAACAACATAACAATTGTTCATGGATGACAAAAAGTCTTAGGGTAGCCATAATCAAAGATACAATTGACAGGGAAATTTGTTACCTTGGTATCACACAATAATTTAACATTAACAATTATAATTATTACTGATAATGTATACTAAATCATATCAGAATTATAGGAGTTTTGCATAATTTTGGAATGCATACCAATAACACATTTATACCAGTACAATCCAAAGAAAGCCAGATTGTGCCTTTGCATTAGTGTACTATTGATGTCAAACCCAGTTCTTAATAAAAATCTAATAGACAAATCTATCCAATCTTAACCAGTTTGACCATAAGTTCATAAGCCTCTTACAATTTTCTGTCGAAGCGCAGAATAATGCTTTAAGAAAAATCAGGTTGTGCTTTTATTTCAATGTTCAATATATGGATAGACTACATAATACTCCTTTAATTTTAGCTAATATATTCACACACATAATTTCTTTTAGAAGATTAATCTTTTATAAATCTTCCACAACTTCCTCAAATCTTCAGCTTTATCCTATCTAACTTAAAACAATCCTTTAACTCTCTAAACTAGCCCAAAAATTTATATTCCCATGCCTTTTTATTATCTTTTGCCAAAAGCACATTCTACTTTCCTTACATGCCTTGCATGTAAAACTGTTTTTCTAGTAGCCTCAAGTACATGATACACTGTTAACTCTTAGCCAATTTAACTTTTGGTGAAAAACCTGCTAAGTAAATGATTCTAATTATGTACTAGGTTTGGAGCCAAGGACACCAGATAAAGTGCAGATAAGATCTGACTCTTTCCAGCATAGCTAGGGGGCATGGCTAACTCTATGTTCTTAGGTCTTACCTAGCTTTAAAGCAGGCAAGTTGTACAGTTAAGGGTCATAGTAGCAGTTTATGACCTTAAATCAGTTAGTAGAACTAATAACCTTTAAAACTGTATAACATTTATTTTATAAATTCCTTTTCACAAATCTTTTTATTACTGTCTATGACATACTTGGACTTTCTGACTTATTCTAAACATCTCTCTTTTTTAAAAAAAACAGTCATTTTTACTTTAGGACAAGAATGTATCATTTTAATATAATATCTATTTTCTTTATAACCTTCCTTACCAACACTACCCCTTTACCTTTATAACCTCTGGATTAGACAAGTCATTTTCCTTCTGTTAGAAAGTCAAGATTTGTATTGCACGTTGCTGTGTGAGTCCTGTGAAGGAGGTGCAGATGAGGAGGTTATGTATATACTGTGGAAGTTATCCCCCCTCAAAAGATTGTTCAGTTAGTTTTGCTAGAGCTTGTATGAATAAGCATGGGCTATTTCCAAACCCTTGAGGTAGGATTGTCTAGGCTGAAGTTATTGTTTAAAGATTTAGGTAGCTTTCCCAGGACAAATTGGATTATTAGAAGGAAAGATGAATTCAAATGTTGGGTAAATATTAAGTAGGTATCCATCTTGAAAGTATATTTTTGCCCCAGAGAGACGTGGGGTATATAGACTTTACCAAGAACTGGTGGGAGAATGTTAATTGGTCCTTTACGTAATATAAAGGGGGAGCGAATCTTTTTTTTGAAGGGAGGGTATGGCATTTGCCCCCATTACCCAACAGGATTTGGAGGAGAGTTGCTTAGAGAAGGAGATTAGCAAAGAGTAGGCAGTGCTTGAGAACAAAATGGAGATTTATCATTTTACTTTCCGCCTCCAGAGCTTCCCTTGTCCTGTTGATGACAATGTCTGATTTGGAAGCCTGCTGGAGTGGAGAGCCCCTTCAGCTCAAAGCCACCAGGGGTTGGGATTCTGTCCTGGGGAACATTCAGCCTTCAGGACAGTACTGATTCCAGTGTCCAAGCTTGTGGCAGAGGGGGCAAGCCAAGTGGGCCTTTCTCCCATTTATCCCATTGGGGCAGTTTGCATTCCAGTGGCCTGGCTTCCTGCACTGATGGCAGTTACCTGGGAGGGTATTCTGAGGCCAATGTGGAGGGGATTGGTAGGCTTGCAGAAAAGCCAATAGTTGAGCCTGCCTCTTGTTCCTGCATTTATCCTTTTTCTTAGCCGTGTCCTCGTCCTGATCTTGATTATACAAGACTGATGAGGCTAATTTGAGGATTTCCTGCATAAGGACACTAAATTCTAAGGCTGACTTTTATAATTTTCTCCCAGTTAATTTTTAGGCCAGAGAGTATTACAAAGGAACCTAGGTTTTGTTTTAAGATTTTGGGGATCCAACTTTTCCCAGTTCTTCAGGATGCACCCAAGGGGAATGTCCTGTGGTAGGGAGACATGATTATCCATCTGCAAAAAAGAGAACAGAGGAGAAAAAAAGGAAAAAGGAAAAAGATGACATCACCTCTTACTTTCCTATTACCCTGAACAGGGCATCCCCCATTCATCCTTAGGGTTACAGAATGAACTGCTCTTACCAGGTACCCTTAACCTAGGTCCCATCTCATCACAATTACCCACCTGAGAACAGAATAGATACTGGAGTGAACAGGAGGGCCCCTATTCATCATTGGGGTTCTGGAGTGAACTGGTATTGCCATATACCCCTAATCTTGCCTTCATCTCTGTTCTAATGGTAATCTGTTAGCCTGGGACCAAACTTCATCTCTGTCCTATAGGTTTCTTGTACCTGAAGCCTTGGGCCAGCCTATATCCTTGTCTTCATGACATTATAGTGACTCTCACATGGAGCATTCTCACAACAAAATGATTATCTCTTTTCTCAGATTCCCATTTCCCATGTTCTTTAGGTAAACAAGAAGCCTGTTTCTCAGCTAACTGCTGCAAGAGGGATGGACTTCCCTCCCTTTGAATATGATCTTGAAGGTCTTGATACATACTGAGAAGGGTGTGGAAGTGATTAGAGAAATAGAGGCTACAGGAGGAAGTGGGAGGAAGCAAGAGGAATGTTCATGAAAAGCCTTCATATACTTATAAAAACAGCAGCCCTTGGATTCCAGAGGGTGACATTTATTTACCCTGTTGACATCAAGAGGAATCTCCAGAGGACTTGGGCCCTGGGATAAGGGCTCACAAATGGCAAAGGAAGAATATCCCCTCCTCCCAAAGGAGTGGGTGCTAATTCAAAAAATCCAGATGGGGGTCTTCAAAGGGTCCCAGAGTGAGGCCCTATTCAGTCAGACAAACTGCTTCAAAAGCCACAGGAGAACTTAGCCCTGATGTGTAACAGGAACCAAAAGCATATGGTAAGTCATAAGGAGCTGGCAGAGCTGGGCTTCTGATGAGTGTCTGTCCCAGCAATATTCCAGCAGACAGGTGAAGGGTTGGAGGTCATCTGAGCTGGTAGGGTAAAAACAGCACAAATCTCAGGGGATATCTGCAAGGGAGACCACGTCTTTGCTGCCATGCAAATGCAGCAAAAGCCATGAGTGCATGCATAACAGGGAGTGTTTTCAGGGCAGAGAAGGAAGTCATGCAGCATGCCAAGTGAAAGCAGAAAAGGCAGACTTGCCCCTGAGGTGGACAGTCTGGTGGGTGTGCAAGGCCATTTTGGAATACATACAGAGAAACCAAGAGAATAGGCAAGGCAGGTTTTTGGGAAAGAACTGATTTCAGCTGAAAAAGCAGAGGAAATCCCAGACATTGAACAGTTTTAGGCTTTAGCTCTGCCATTTTCATGAGCCTCCTGCACAGGAGGGCCATTAGAGTCTCAGGTCTACTTGGTGCAGATTCCAAGGTCATTCCCACCCTCATGAGCCACCTGTCAGAGTGAGCTGAGAAATAAGCTGGAGGAAGCAGAGCCACTGGGGTCGAGAGGAATCATTCTGGGGGTTGGTTAGTAAGCAGGAGAGTGAATGGGGAGAAGGAAACTGTATACAGGGTTGAATGCCTCCAGACATGTATGGGCAACTTGAGAGATTCAAGTGCATGGTTTGACCTTTGACTTGGGTTTTATGAATGGGCATGCTTCCAGGTAGGAAGGGTTGCATCTCTTCTTCCCGGATTCTTTCTTTGGGGTGGCCTGTCCACATGCATGTGTGTTTACTGAAGTTGTGCACATGATCGCTTGAGGCGGTCTTCCCTTACCAGTTGAGTATTCCTAGAGGAAGGTCACATACCAAGTGAACTTCACCATTTTGTCTCTTACTGTGCATGCTCCAGCTGAAGAAGGCGAGGCATAGAGGTATCTTACCACCAGGAAACATATCCAAGTCATGCAACACCAAAGTATGTTAGCAGTGGTGAGTCTGTATGAGTCTGCAGCAACCTCAATTCTTTCCTCCTCAGAAAAAAGAATCTGACTGAGGGGCATAAAGCAAAGTGAGAGACCAAGGCAAGTTTTAGAGCAGAAGTGAAAATGTATTAAAAGGTTTTTAGACAGGAACGATAGGAAGTAAAGTACACCTGGAAGAGGGCTAAGAGGGCTACTTGAGAGATTCAACTATGTGGTCCAACCTTTGATTTGGGCTTTATACATTGGCTTGCTTCTGGGGGTTGCATCTCCCCTGATTCTTCCCTTGGAGCGGGCTGTCTGCATGCACGGTAGCATGCCAGTGCTTGGGAAGGGTTGCATGCTGTGAGTTTACTTAAGTTGTGCACATGCTCACTTGGGGCTCTCTGCCCTTACTAGTCGAGGGTTCCTATAAGGTCATATACGAGGTAAACTCATGCCATTTTGCATGCTTGGTTCCCCTCACCCAGCTCCTGAGATCTTATCGGAAGCTGCTGATCACCAGCTTCAGATGTTTTCTATCTACTGGGAGACAGCCTTTCCCTGGCACCAGCTGTGACCAAATATTATTTTAGAGAGTCAGTTTAACAACCACCTGACCATCACCTGATGGTCACGTGACATTCCTTTGTGGGGAGGGGGATAGCCATTTCCTATCCTGTTTATGTCTGACTATCTACTATAACAATTATACCCTCCTCCCTTTGGAATTCAGGCACAACTGACCAGCATTAACATGAAAACAGAGATCTTAACATTAACAACACATACTCTGTAGCAACGAGATACTGAATTCCAACCTGACTCTAGTCAGACATCTAGTATAGCATCACATGACAAATAGCAGGCCCTTAAAGAAAATAAAGTATTGCACTCCAAAATATATTCTTTGACATATTTTGAAATGGCCCTGCAAAGCTGTCTCTTATGGGGGAAATTTACATTGTGTAGAGAATTCTCTTCCCTTTCCAGGTCTTTTTCTGATCCTGAAGAGATTAGTTGAGGTTTAGCACCTTTTAAAAGTCTGAATAGGAAACATTTGCCATCTATTCCTTTAAGAATGGCCACCTCGAGACTTCATCTACATAATAAGAACCTTGGTTTCCACAACCCCTTATCTTAATCTAGACACTCCTTTCTATTGATACCAGGTCTTTAGATATTAACTTAACTATTTCAACCAATTGCCAATCAGAAAATCTTTGAATCCACCTATAACCTGTAAGCCTCCCTTTTCCCCACCCAGACTGAACCCATGCATACCTTAGATGTATTGATTGACATTTTATGATTCCCTAAAATGTGTAAAACCAAGCTGTAACCCAACTGCCTTGGGTACATGTTCTCAGGAACTTCTGAGGCTGTGTTATGGGTCATGGTCTTCACATTTGGCTCAAAATAAATCTCTTCAAATGTTTTACAGAATTTGGCTTTTTCATCAACAGAAGGCCAGGAAGCCAGACCAGGGCTGGCCCAGCTCAGCACACTCTGAGTGACCCAGGACACACCGTGAGTTCTTGCAGGGACCCAGCCCAGAATCTGGGGCCTCTATACATTGATTGGGTTCCAGAGTGGGCTGGGAAACATAGCCTCCCAGGGTAGCCAGATGAAACCCTGGGAGGCCTTAGCAACAGGCACTTTCTCCACTTTTACAAGCCACATATGGGCTAGGGGTTGGGCACAGACTCAAATTGCCTATCAGGGTTCTGTTTTTGTCTTGTTTTGTTTTGTTTTGTGCTGCCAGAGGAGAAAGGTGTGTCATGAAATAAAGACCTTCACCATTTTGGGGGGCAGCAGCAGTTTCTGTGAGCTGAGGCTGGAGTTGGCATTTCTCCTTGGGCCAGACCTGGTCTTGGCCCTTAGAAGCATATAGGTGATAAGAGAACAAAGATGTTAGTTAATGACATGTAGAATGTGGCCTGTGACTAGAATTCCTGGGTGCAATTAGAACATGTACCAGGGGATCTGACCTGGTCTGTGGGGTCAGATTTGTTGGGACTAAGACCTGAGAAGTGGCATTCTCCAAGCAAAGAGGAAGAGAAAAACTTCTGTAGGCAGAGGGACCAGCCTGTAAATGATGGAGGCATTAGGGGACCAGTATGGCTAGAGTGAAGGTTGTGAGGAGAGGAAAGAGTGAGAGAAGCTTCTGGAAAGACAGTCAGGGCCCTGACCTGAGGGAGGCCAAGGGCCAGGTTGAGGACTCTAGATTTTATCCTAAGTATCCAGTGAATGACAAGTGCTCCATGATCAAGAACTTAGACTACCCAGCAGAATGGATAGCTCATGACCTTTTACCTCTGGTGAAGGTTTTGACCAAGAACAAGGTGCTGATTTCTGCCCCACCTTTTCATTCTTCAGGCTTCTCTCTGCTCTCACCAATGGCAAGACTTTGTTCATCGTCTTACTCACCATATACCCCTAGCTGCTAGCACAGTGCCGGCACCAACCTACTTTGTTGACTGTCTGACTCGGCATTCAGGGTCTGACCCAATGTTGTGCTGGATAGTCAGGAGCAACTGGGAAAGCATCCTTCTAACGTGCACACTGCCCAGTTGCATGTGCTTCTGCAGTAGAGGGCTGAGGATCTGAAGTTTGTTGCTGAAGCTTGTTCAGCTCTATCTTTGGAAACAGTATGTTCACATAAAGTGCTGTATTGGTTTTCTAAGACTGTTACCTCAAGTACTTCAAGCTGGTGGCTTAAAACAACAGAAATGTATCATTCCACAGTTCTGGAAACCCGAAGTCTGAAATCAAGGTGTCAGCAGGGCCATATTCCCTCTGAAACCTGCAGGGGAACTTTTGTCACCTCTTCCAGCTTCTGGGTTTGAAGGCAATCTTTGGCGTTCTTGGCTCTTTCCAAATAAGATCACATTTTGAGGTACTGGGGGGTTAAGACTTCAACATATCTTTTAGGAGCCAGGGGGACAAAAGACGCTAAACCAATAAGAAGTACCAAGGTCTCTTTTCACTGTCAGCCATTGCTGCCTCCAAGCTGATGACCAAAGGGTGACTTCAATGACAAAATTAATTGAGATGCTGCCATGAATGACCCGAGCTAACCAGGTCTCTCAGCCCACGCTGGCTCAGCCACAGGCCCACTAAGGGGCAAAGTGGGTGAAGCAGGATGCTGGCATGCTGGCTGTGGCACTTCCTAATCCTGTTTAATTTGTATAATGTGTCCCTGGTTGGGATGTCCTGACTCCATCAGACATGCCAATCCTATCTGGGTTGTAAGTGGTTAGGTATTATTAGTGTATGTCCCAGAAAGCTGTCCTTTTCTCTTCCTCCCCTAAAGAAGCATCAGTATTGTGAGTTGCTCCAGATGTGGGCCAGAAGCTTTCTGGTTGCTTCTCCTGACTGGGCTCAGACTAAGACCTTGAAACTCTGGTGATGTCCTAATTGGGTGTGGCCTTTTCTTATGTGGCACAACCTTGGCCTCAGACCAAATCCAGTCAGTTCAGATAATATGATGGAATTTAGATTTTTTTATAGTACACTAGTTATTGTGAAAAAAGGAATAAGTTGATTCATATTGGAATGGATCTATTAGCGGATGTTGGGGATAAGTGAGAAGCTGTAACTTAGCTTTCCTTTGTAACTCAAAGGAAAAAAAATATATGGTTTGATTCAAACTTTAGAAAATAAGCTTGATATTTTTTCCAGTTTTGAGTTCTGGCTCACTTTGCTAAACTATCCCATTTGACAGGACAAGAAAGCCTGCCTGTTCTGAGGAAGGCAATTTATACTCATCAGCAGTTGTCAACAGGATGGTGAGCACCTAGCATGTAGTAAGCACTCAATCCACCCCCACCCCACACTGCCCCCATCCAGACTGCATTAAGAGTCATTATTTAACTATGCCAGGGATCAATCAGAGTGCATTCCTTCATTGCATTTCTTCTTGGCCGTCGTTTGGAAGTGGTTTGGAAAATGAGTACACATCCTGCCAATCTCCTTGATCCTACCTCTATCTCCCTCCACACATCTGTAAAATGGGTATCCTAGAATATCCGAAGGACAACTCAGGCAAGATCTCTACTGAGCTCAGGGAACCTTGGAATAAAAAATATCACATTATATCCATTGGGGTCTCTGAATTTTCCAAAGCTCAGATAATGTCAGCTTTAAAGAAAATACTTTGCAGCCAGGCACGGTGACTTATGCCTATAATCCCAGAACTTTGAAAGGCTGATGCAGGCAGATCATTTGAGGCCATGAGCTTCAGACCGGCCTGGCCAACATGGCGAAACGCTGTCTCTGCTAGAAATACAAAAATTAGCTGGGTGTGGTGGTGCACGCCTGTAGTTCCAGCTACTCGGGAGGCTGAGGCATGAAAATCGCTTGAAGCTGGGAGGAAGAGTTTGCATCGAGCTGAGAATGCATCACTCCATTCCAGCCTCAGCAACAGAGTGAGACTCTGTCTAAAAAAAAAAAAAAAAAAAAAGGAAGAAAAAGAAAAAAAATACTTTGTATTTGCATAGGGTGTTACATTTCTCAAGGTTTTCTCTCACTCTCTTTATTTTATTTTATTTATTTTATAGAGGCAGCATCTCGCTATGTTGCCCAGGCTGTTCTTGATCTCCTGCACTGAAGCAATCCTCCCGCATCAGCCTGCTGAAGTGCTGGGATTACAGGCATGAGCCACTGTGCCTGGCCTCTCTCACTCTCATTCTCTCAGTTTCTTTCTGTCTCTGTTTGTCTCTCACCTGTGCACACGCATGCACAGTCATGCACACACAGAGAGACACACATACATGAGTTTGGTCTGAACTGACCCTCACTAAATTTCAGTGGCAGTATATAGATGAAGTAGTATCCCGATTTTGCAGATGAGGAAACTGAGTCCCAGGGAAGGTAAGGGACATGAGAGTAAGTCAGTGGATAAACACAGGGACTAGAACCTATCGGTGCTCTTTTCTCTGCATTACAGGCTCACTTAGAAGAAGAACAGCTGAAGCACAGTGAAGGTGTGGAATGGGAATGGGGAAGGGTTAGGCTAGAGGGCAAGTGCCTGGATTTCTTCCCGAGGTGCTGCCCTCTGCAGCCTTTTCTGGGTGCAACACCTGACCTAAGGTGCATAGATATCCTGGCCCCAAGCCTGGCAGGCAAGCTCTCTGGGAGTAAACAAGGCTTTTCCTACCACCCCCACAACCCTCCCATCTCTCCTCGCTGTCTCGTGATGCTGGCCCCACCCTGGAGCGCGTGCTTCAGAGTTATCAGGGCACTGGGGCTGGGTGACCTCTACAGGAACTCATCCATAAACACACAAACAATGACTCAGGAAGTGCAAGCCTTTGATGTGGCTCAAGGGCCACCCTGTGAGCACGTGGGGCTCCCTTCAAGGTCATTTTACCCATGTGTGGCTTCACCAGTGTCCAGAGCCCTCTCTCATCTAATTTCATCTGATCTCTCTCAGGCCCTGTGTGGTAGACAAAGCAATGATCTGGAAACTGAGGCTGAGAGAGACTTAAGTGGCTCAGTAGCGGTGTGTAGGAATCAGAGCTGGCCGACAAGTTAGGGATCTTGGAATCCAAGGACAGCTGTGTCCTCAGAGCTGGGGGACCTCTGTCTGTCTTCAGAGTTGACTCCAAGCAGTTGTTCTGTCTCACAGGGCCTCAGCTCCTTCATTTGTCAAAGAGAGCTACTGCTTCTTCCAGACATTGCTAGGGTCCAAAAAAGTAGCTTCTTTATGATGCTATTTTGAGAACCATTGAAGAACTAAAATGAAACAAAACAAAACTTTTTGGCCTCATGATTCCAATAATCTACTGAATCAATAACTGAATGAAGACAAAGTTTGGGTATATTTATGGCCGTTATGAGTGAGCCCAAGCTAGAAAGCAAAATCATTCTCTAAAAATGTCCTCTGAGGATCAGGGCACCGTAGAGCATATCACAGGACCAATTGTCTGGTACCTTCTCTTCTGAGCCATTTGTGGATTATGTTTATATCTTCCCACAGTTGTTCTCCATTTGCCATACTTCTTCATAATGTGCATGACGCAGGCATTGTGGGCTAGTGATGGGGAAAGGGTCACTCTTGGGCAGTTTTAAAGGCAGCATCCCCACAGTTTTGGTTTTCATTTACATATTACTTAAACAGTGAGTCCAACTGCCATTGGGAAAGTGACGGCACTTCTCTTTTAGGATTTCTGTGTTTTGTTTTTCTTCACCAAGAAACTTTCAGATTGAGAGTAGGTGGTTACTTCTTAGTCCAAAAATATCACAGCAGGGGTGGATAGGTAAGGTGAGACCTACAAATGTAGCTGGATGTGGATGAAAAGGAAATGCAATTTGTAAAGATTAAACCATTGCAGTATGATACAGTAAGAAATTAGCAAACCAATGTCTCATTTTGTTGCAGGTTGAATCTATTTACTGAAAAACACTTGTTTTTATAGAAATTAGCTATACCAGGAATTTATTTTAGCCTTCCCAACCTTTCCATCCATTTTCTTTGAGCTTTCTTCTAGCCTATGAATCTGAAAGTTATCACAAATCCAGTGAAAAGTGACTTCAGCAAGCCCATCAGCTGTTCACAGGGCCTGTGTTTACCTTTCAAAAGAAATTGATTTTTCCTAACAATTATGCCAAGCACAGAGATTTTGCTTCAGTTATCTCAATTTAATTTGTAGTGCCTTTTAGCCTGAAATGCTGACAAGCAGATGACTGACTCTAAGAAATCTAGAAAAATTTGCAGGTTTATATTACAAATGTTTCTCCACTGAATAAAACTTTGTGAGTGTATGTGAATAAAATACATTTAGGGGAAACTTCTACTACAGAGAAGTGAATTAAAATTCAGTAATGCCAATTCAAGCAACCACCCTAGAAGGGGTTCTAGCCTTCTCCTAACTCCAGCTTCCCAAATTATCAATGAACCCACTTGAATCTTCTTCATCTGACACATATGCTTTATCTTTCTACGTGGCAGAAATGCATGCCACAACCAAAAATGCCCGCAGCTGCCTACGAGGAAGTAACTCTGAGAAACACACAATCTCAGGGGTAGAAGAAATACTAAAACTAGATGTTTTCTAGCGTAATCTTCTTAATTAACAGAGAAGACTTTCTTGCTTCATTTTTCTACTTTTGGCTATAGAGCGGAGGAGGGGGTCTTTTCCTTCTATTGTTTTTTGTTTTTTGTTTTTGCCAATAGCAATAAGTGGTCTTTATTTGAGCCTGGTTCATATAAAATATCCATAAAAATCAACAATGGCATTTATGAGATTTTGAACATTGGATATTTGATATTAACAAAATGATGGTTACTAGTTTTAGTAACCTTTAAAATACTTCTTAAAAGTATTTTAAAACCCTTAAAATACTTCAGAAAGTATTTAGTAATGCAGTTTTTAGAGTCCTTTTTTTTGGAGATTTTTAAAATTAATTTATTTATTAATTTTATTATACTTTAAGTCCTAGGGTACATGTGTACAACATGCAGGTTTGTTACATATGTAAACATGTGCCATGTTGGTGTGCTGGACCCATTAACTCATCATTTACATTAGGTATTTCTCTTAATGCTGTCCCTCCCCCCTCCCCCCACCCCACCACAGGCCCCAGTGTGTGATGTTCCCCGCCCTGTGTCCAAGTGTTCTCATTGTTCAATTCCCACCTATGAGTGAGAACATGCGGTGTTTGGTTTTCTGTCCTTGCGATAGTTTGCTCAGAATGATGGTTTCCAGCCTCATCCATGTCCCTACAAAGGACATGAACTCATCCTTTATATGGCTGCATAATATTCCATGGTGTACACATGCCACATTTTCTTAATCCAGTCTGTCACTAATGAAACAGCATCCCTTCCTTACACCTTATACAAAAATTAATTCAAGATGGATTAATGACTTAAATGTTAGACCTAAAACTATAAAAACCCTAGGAGAAAACCTAGGCAATACCATCCAGGACATAGGCATGGGCAAGGACTTCATGACTAAAACACCAAAAGCAATGGCAACAAAAGCCAAAATAGACAAACAGGATCTAATTAAACTAAAGAGCTTCTGCACAGCAAAAGAAACTACCATCAGAGTGAACAGGCAACCTACAGAATGGGAGAAAATTTTTGCAATCTACCCATCTAACAAAGGGCTAATATCCAGAATCTACAAAGAACTTAAGCAAATTTACAAGAAAAAATCAAACAACCCCATCAAAAAGTGGGCAAAGGATATGAACAGACACTTCTCAAAAGAAGACATTTATGCAGCCAACAGACACGTGAAAAAATAATCATCATCACGGGTCATCAGAGAAATGTGAATCAAAACCATAATGTTTTAGTACCAGTACCATGCTGTATTGGTTACTGTAGCCTTGTAGTATAGTTTGAAGTCAGGTAGCGTGGTGCCTCCAGATTTGTTCTTTTTGCTTAGGATTGTCGTGGCAATGCGGGCTCTTTTTTGGTTCCATATGAACTTTAAAGTAGTTTTTTTCCAATTCTGTGAAGAAAGTCATTGTTAGCTTGATGGGGATGGTATTGAATCTATAAATTATCTTGGGCAGTATGGCCATTTTCACGATATTGATTCTTCCTATCCATGAGCATGGAATGTTCTTCCATTTGTTTGTGTCCTCTTTTACTTCATTGAGCAGTGGTTTGTAGTTCTCCCTGAAGAGGTCCTTCACATCCCTTGTAAGTTGGATTCCTAGGTATTTTATTCTCTTTGAAGCAATTATGAATGGGAGTTCACTCATGATTTGGCTCTCTGTTTGTCTGTTGTTGGTGTATAGGAATGCTTGCGATTTCTGCACATTGATTTTGTATCCTCAGGCTTTGCTGAAGTTGCTTATCAGCTTAAGGAGATTTGGGGTTGAGACAACGGGGTTTTCTAAATATACAATCAAGTCATCTGCAAAAAGGGACAATTTGACTTCCTGTTTTCCTAATTGAATACCCTTTATTTCTTTCTCCTGCCTGATTGCCCTGGCCAGAACTTCCAACACTGTGTTGAATAGGAGTGGCAAGAGAGGGCATCCCTGTCTTGTGCTAGTTTTCAAAGGGAATGCTTCCAGTGTTTGCCCATTCAGTATGATATTGGCTGTGGGTTTGTCATAAATAGCTCTTATTATTTTGAGATATGTCCCATCAATACCTAATTTATTGAGAGTTTTTAGCATTAAGGGCTGTTGAATTTTGTTGAAGCCCTTTTCTGCATCTATTGAGATAATCATGTGGTTTTTGTCTTTGGTTCTGTTTATGTGATGGATTACATTTATTGATTTGCATGTGTTGAATCAGCCTTGCATCCCAGGGATGAAGCCAACTTGATCATGGTGGATAAGCTTTTTGATTGCTTCTGGATTCGATTTTCCAGTATTTTATTGAGGATTTTCACATCAGTGTTCATCAGGGATATTGGTCTAAAATTCTCTTTTTTTGTTGTGTCTCTGCCATGCTTTGATATCAGGATGATGTCGGCCTCATAAAATGAGTTAGGGAGGATTCCCTCTTTATCTATTGATTGGAATAGTTTCAGAAGGAATGGTACCAGCTGCTCTTTGTACCTCTGGTAGAATTCTGCTTTGAATCCGTCTGGTCCTGGACTTTTTTTGGTTGCTAGGCTATCAATTATTGCCTCAATTTCAGAGCCTGTTATTGGTCTATTCAGAGATTCAGCTTCTTCCTGGTTTAGTCTTGGAAGGGTGTATGTGTTGAGGAATTTATCCATTTCTTCTAGATTTTCTAGTTTATTTGCATAGAGGTGTTTATAGTATTCTCTGATGGTAGTTTGTATTTCTGTGGGATCGGTGGTGATATCCCCTTTATCATTTTTTATTGCGTCTATTTGATTCTTCTCTGTTTTCTTCTTTATTAGTCTTGCTAGTGGTCTATCAATTTTGTTGATCTTTTCAAAAAACCATCTACTGGATTCATCAATTTTTTGAAGGGTTTTTTGTGTCTCTATTTCCTTCAGCTCTGCTCTGATCTTAGTTATTTCTTGCCTTCTGCTAGCTTTTGAATGTGTTTGCTCTTGCTTCTCTAGTTCTTTTAATTGTGATGTTAGGGTGTCAATTTTAGATCTTTCCTGCTTTCTCCTGTGGGCATTTAGTGCTATAAATTTCCCTCTACACACTCACTGCTTTAAATGTGTCCCAGAGATTCTGGTATGTTGTGTCTTTGTTCTCATTGGTTTCAAAGAACATCTTTATTTCTGCCTTCATTTTGTTATTTACCCAGTAGTCATTCAGGAGCAGGTTGTTCAGTTTCCATGTAGTTGTGTGGTTTTGAGTGAGTTTGTTAATCTTGAGTTCTAATTTGATTGTACTGTGTTCTGAGAGACAGTTTGTTGTGATTTCTGTTCTTTTACATTTGCTGAGGAATGTTTTACTTCTAACTATGTGGTCAATTTTGGAATAAGTGCGATGTGGTGCTGAGAAGAATGTATATTCTGTTGATTTGGGGTAGAGAGTTCTGTAGATGTCTATTAGGTCTGCTTGGTGCAGAGCTGAGTTCAAGTCCTGGATATCCTTGTTATCCAGGACTGTTATTCAGTATACTGCACACAGTAGACTGAACTGTGTGCAGTACTTAGACCACCAAGCCTCCCTGGATCTTTCCCTTGCTTGTATGTAGCTAATGCAAGCTTCCAGACTCAGTTTGGATTTTGCTTCTTTTAGGAAAACATTACAGGCCTCTCTCACAAGGCCAGACTTAGTAAAAACTAACTATTTTTCTGAAGCACTCAGGGCTTATTTTAAATTATAAATGACCTGAATTCTAAGGATCCCCAAAAGAAACAGATTGAACAGTCAAGTTAAGATAATTTGTGGAGGATTTCAAAAAGGGTCTACTTCATAAAGATGTGTGCAAGATACAGGGAAACCATATAGGATACAGTACTCTGGGACTAGTAACAGTGAAGGCTATTACTACCTTTAGGCCAGAAGGAGGAAGTGGAGGAAGTGGTTATGAGAATTCTGATAGGATAGTCACATTTCGTTTCCTTGAAATGAGTTGTGATCTTCAACAAAGGGATGTAGTCAGCATAAGAACACTCTAGGGAGAAAGTTAGGGTGATAAATATTCTGACTTCATCCTCTTTCCAACCTCTGATCTCCTGCTAGGTCTCCGCATTTGCTGAAACCAATAGGATGTAAGACAGCAAGGAAAATATTGCCTAAATAGCCTCCCAAGACTGAAAGCAGGCTGAGTATAATGGCAGATTACATATAGAGAAACAATAATAAAAATGACAGCCAACTTCGTATGCAAAACAATAGAAGCCAGAAGACAATGGAAATGGTATATTTAAAGTAGTGCCAAAAAGCCCTGTCGATCCAGAATTTTATAGTTAGTAAAACTGTGTTTCAAAACCAACGATTGAATAAAGAAATTTTCAAATCAACAAAGACAGAGACTTTTTCACAAGCAGAACTGCATTACAAAAAATGTCAAATGAAGTTCTGGAGGCTGAAGGGAAATGACACTAGATGGTGACTCAGATCTATAGGAAGGAATAAAGAACATGGGTAATAGTAAATAACTGGATAAATATAAAAGTCTGCATTTATTTTTTCCTCTAAATTTATTTAAAAGAGATATGACTTATTTTATTTTACTGAAGAAAAAACTAATCTGCTTATTGGCAACATAGTATTTGGGAAAACTTCAGGTTTAGAAACTCTAAGGACAAAGAAGAGTGGGCACTAATGTGCAAATGGAATGCCAGGCCAATATCCAAGTGGAAAAGTAGATCCCTTAATGATGGACTGAAATGCAGAGACCCACACTGATCTCAAGGCAGTTATGATTTCCAAATTAAACAACAAGTATATGACATATGATTCTTTACAGCAAAAATTATGAAGAGTTGCTACACTTGTAATAATGTAGGTATATACGTGATAACAATTGCACAAATAATAGGAGTTGTAAATGGAACTATAATGTTGAGAGTTCCTATATTTTACATGAAGTATTGCAATACTGAGAAGATTTTGATAAGTTGTATAATGTAAGCCCTACAGCAATCACCAAAGAATAATACAAAGAGGTACTGTTAAAAATCCAATGGATGAGTTAAAATGAATCTTAAAAGCTATTTGTTTAATCTAAATAAAGAAAAATATATAAGAAAGAAAAGATGGCAAAATGGTAGACCTAAATCCAACTGTATCAATAATTATAATAAATGTAAATAAACTAAGCACTCAAAGTAAAAGGCAGAGAATGTCAATACTGGATACAAAAGCAAGACCTACTTATAGGATATCTAGAAAAGATATTCTTTAAATATACAGACATAAATAGGTTGAAAGTAAATGGTTTTGTGTGTTGGGGTCTAGTGCAGGAGCTCAGTCTAAAACAATGGACTCCCACAAATTTTATTTAACATTTCCTAAATAGGCAATTAAAATTTATACATTTTTCTCTAAGCACTACTTTCATTGCTTTCCACAAATTTTGTATTCGCATTATCATTCAGTTTCAAATATTTTCTAATTCCTCTTTTAATTTTCTCTTTGACTTTTGGCTTACTTAGCAGTCAATTATTTAGTTGTAGAATAGTTGGAGTCACTTGTGCTAAGCGCCACATAATTAAACTGAAATGTTAAGGAAGCAGGAAAATCTCCAAACAGACCGGTTATTTCTAAAAATAGGAGATTCACAGCAACCAAACAGAAAGCCCAGTTAACCTGAGCTGGTATGATAATGAAATCCCCTGCTTTAACCTTTCCAAGGAAAGTAGCCTGTAAGTAACCTGATTTTTACCAATTTGACTTTTGTACTGCTCTGTTTCTTTGTTCTCACTCAACCTACTTTATAAAAATAACCATTCAGCCACGTCCAACAGAGCACTTTTCTATTTTTTTTTTTAATAAATGTGGTGCTTCCTGATTCAGGAATCACTAATAAAAGACAGTTAGATCTTTAAACTCAATTCGTTGAAATTTTGTTTTTGGCAGAAAAGAAATAATGCTTAAAATCAATTATCTTAGAATCCATGTTAAGTAGCTAGAAAAAAATATGAGCAAATGAAAACCAAAACTTGAAGAAAGGTAATAAGAAAGATAAGAACACAAATCAATTGAAAAGAAAATAAGCAACAGTTATAATTAATAAAGTATAAGATATGCTTTATCAATGTTAGCAATAAGAGAGAGGCTATCACTTAGATTCTGCAGATATCAAAGGAATAATACAGGAATATTATGAGCAACTATATTGCAATAAAATAAAAAACTTGGATGAAATAAACAAATTCCTCGAAAATCACAACCTATAAAATTAAAAATAGTGACACCATCAAATGTTGGTAAGACTGTAGAGTGATCAGGGCTCTTATCCATTGCTGATGGGAATTTAAATTGCTAAAGCTATTTTAGTTTCTTATAAAGCTAAACCTACAGTCACTTAATGACCTATCAATATTTCTAGATATTTGCTCTAGAGAAGTATAAATGTAGGCCCACAAAAACACATGCACCCAACACAGGAGTGCCCAGGTTCACAAAGCAAGTTCTTAGAGACCCATAAAGAGACTTAGACTACCACACAATAATAAGTTGGTACTGGCAGTATTAGATAGATCATCGAGGCAGAAAATTAATAAAGATATTCAGGTCCTGAACTCAACATTGGACCCAATGGATCTGATAGACCTCTACAGAACCCTCCATGCAAAAACAACAGAATACACATTCTTCTCATCACCACATGGCACATACTCTAATATCAACCACACTATCAGATATAAAACAATCCTCAACAAATACAAAAAAAATGAAATCATACCAAACACACTGTCAGACCACAGCACAATAAAAATAGAAATCAAGAATTTAAAAATCAGTCAAAATTATTCAGTTACATAGAAATTAAACAACCCACTCCTAAATGACTGCAGGGTAAATAATGAAATTAAGGGAGAAATCAAGACGAAACTAATGAGAACAAAGATACAACATACCAGAATCTCTGGGACACAGCAACGCAGTATTAAGAGGAAAATTTAGGCCGGGCATGGTGGCTCACACCTGTAATCCCAGCACTTTGGGAGGCCAAGGTAGGTGGATCATGAGGTCAGGAGATCGACACCATCCTGGCCAACATGGTGAAACACCATCTCTACTAAAAACACAAAAATTAGCTGGGTGCGGTGGTGTGCACCTGTAGTCCCAGCTACCCCGGAGGCTGAGGCAGGAGAATCGCTTGAACCCAAGAGGCAGAGGTTGCAGTGAGCCAAGATCACACCAATACACTCCATCCTGGGTAACAGAGTGAGACTCCATCTCAAGAAAAAAAAAAAAGGAAAATTTATAGCACTAAATGCCCACATCAAAAAGTTAGAAAGACCTCAAATTAACAACCTAACATTACCATTACAACTAAAAGAAATAGAGAAAGAAGATCAAACCCACCCCAAAGCTAGCAGAAGACAAGAAAACCAAAATCAGAGCTGAACTGAAAGAGACCGAGACACGAAACACCATTTAGAAGATACACAAGTCCAGGAGTTTGTTTTTGGGAAAACAAAATAATAAGATAGATAGGCTGACAGCTAGGCTAATAAAGAGAAAAAGAAGATCCAAATAAACACAATCAGAAATGACAGAGGGGAATATTATCAATGACCCCACAGAAATGCAAACAATCATCAGAGACTACTATGAACACCTCTATGCACACAAACTAGAAACCCTAGAAGAGATGGATAAATTTTTGGACACATACATCCTCCCAAAACTGAACCATGAAGAAACGGATTCCCTAAACAAGTCAATAATGAGCTCTGAAATGGAATCAGTAATAAATAGCCTACCAACCAAAAAAAGCCCAAGACCAGAGAGATTCACTGCTGAATTCTACCAGATGTACAAAGAAGAGTGGGTACCATTCCTACTGAAACTATTCAAACAAATTGAGGAGCAGGGATTCCTCCCCAACTCATTCTATGAGGCCAACATCATCCTAATACCAAAACCTGGCAGAGACACAAGAAAAAAAAAGAAAATTTCAAGCCAATATCCTTGATGAACATCGATGCAAAAATCCTCAACAAAATACTAGCAAACTGAATCTGGCAGCACATCAAAAAGTGAATCCACAACAATCAAGTAGGCTTTATCCCTGGGATGCAAGGTTGGTTCAACATATGCAAATCAATAAATGTGATTCATCATATAAACAAAACTAAGGACAAAAATTACAAGACAATTTCAATAGATTCAGAAAAGACTTTCAATAAAATTCAACATTTCTTCATGTTATAAGCCCTTAATACAATAGATATTGAAGGAACATACCTCAAAATAATAGAGCCATGTATGACAAATCCACAGCCAACATCATACTGAATGAACAAAGGCTGGAAGCATTCCCCTGAAGAACTGGCAGAAGACAAGAATGTCCTCTCTCACCACTCCTATTCAACATAGTATTGGAAATCCTGGCCAGAGCAATCAGGCAAGAGAAAGAAAGAAAAGCCAAGCAAATAGGATGAGAGGAAGTCAAACTATCCCTGTTTGCTGATAACATAATTCTATATATAGAAAACCCCATAGCCTTGGCCCAAAAGTTCCTTCAGCTAATAAACAACTTCAGCAAAGTTTCAGGATACAAAATCAACATACAAAAATTCCTATACACCAACAGCAGCCAAGCTGAGAGCCAAATCAGAAACACAATCCCATTTGCAATTGCAACAAAATGCATAAAATACCTAGGAATACAGCTAGCTGGAGACGTGAAAGATCTCTACAATGAGAATTACAAAACACTGCTCAAAGAAATCAGAGATGACACAAACAAATGGAAAAACATTTAATGCTCATGGATCAAAATAATCAATGTCATTAAAATGGCCACACTGTCCAAAGCAATATACAAATTTAATATTATTCCTATCAAACTTCAATGACATTCTTCACAGAATAAGATAAAGCTATTCTAAAATTCTTATGAAACCAACAAAAGAGCACGAATAGCCAAGGCAATCATCAACAAAAAGGACAAAACTGGAGGCACATTACCTGACTTCAAAGTATGCTGCAAGACTACAGTAATCAAAACAACATGGCACTGGTACAAAAATAGACACATAGACTAACGGAACAGAGTAGGGAGCCCAGAAATAAAGCCACACACCTACAACCATCTGATCTGTGACAAAGCTGACAAAAACAAAAGCTGACAGGGAAAGGACTCCGTATTCAATAAATGATGCTGGGATAACTGGCTAGCCATATGTAGAAGATTGGAAATGGACCCCTTCCTTCCACCATATACAAAAATCAATGCTAGGTGGATTAAAGACTTAAATGTAAAACCCAAAACTATAAAAACCCTGTAAGATAAGAAGTTAGGTAATACTGTCTGGACATAGGAACTGGTGAAGATTTCATGATGAAAATGCCTAAAGCAATCACAAAAAAGCAACAATTGACAAATGAGATACAATTAACTTAAGAGCTTCTGCCCAGCAAAGGAAACTATGAACAGAGCAAACAGACAACCTACAGAATAGTGGAAAATATTTGCAAACTATGCATCTGACAAAGGTCTAATACCCAGCATCTATAAGGAACTTAAACAACTTTACAAGAAAAAAAACAAGCAACCCCATTAAAAAGTGAGCAAAGGAAATGAACAGACACTTCTCAAAAGAAGACATACATGCAGCCAACAAGCATATGAAAAAAAGTTCAACATCACTGATCATTAGAGAAATGCAAATCAAAATCACAATGAGATACCATCTCACACCAGTCAGAATGGCTATTATTAAAAAGTCAAAAAATAACAGAAACTGACAAAGTTGCAGAGAAAAATGAATACTCGTACACTGTTGATAGGAGTGTAAATTAGTTCAGCCATTGTGGAAAGCGGTGTAGCAATTCCTCAAAGATCTAAAAACAGTGCTACCATTCAACCCAGCAATCCCATTACTATGTGTATACCCAAAGGAATGTAAATCATACCATAAAGACATGCACGTGTATGTTCATTGCAGCACTATTCACAATAGCAAAGACTATCAATGGTAGATGGGATAATGAAAATGTGGTACACATACAACATGGAATACTATGCAGCCATAGAAAAGAATGAGATCATGTCCTCTGCAGGAAAATTAATGGAGCTGAAAGCCATCGTCCTTGGCAAATTAACGCAGGAACAGAAAACCAAATACCACACGTTCTCACGTATAAGTGGGAGCTAAATGATGAGAACATATGGACACAAAGAGGGGAACAACAGACCTGGGACCTACTTCAGGGTGGAGGACAGAAGGGGTAGAGGATCAGAAAAAATAACTATTGGCTACTAGGTTTAGTACCTGAGTGACGGAGTAATCTGTACAACAAACCCCAGTGACACAAGTTTACCTATATAATAAACCTACACATGTACCCCTGAACCTAAAATAAAAATTAAAAGAAAGCACTTGTACATGAATGTTCAAAGCAGATTCTCTGAATACTCTTATTCATAATAGTAAAAACTCAAAACAATTCAAATATCTATCATTACGAAAACAGATAAACAAACTGAGATATATTCGTACAATATAATCCTACTCTGCAATAGTATTCATCAACATAGGTGAATCTCATAGATAATGCAAAGGAAGCTGGATACCAAAGGGTGCATATTTTATGTACTTAAAGCATATACTGTATAATTTCATTTACATGAATTTCTAGAACAGGCAAAGCTAATTTGTGGTGACAGAAATTAAAACAGTAGTTGTCTCCGTGGTGATGAGGATTATTAGCTGTAAATAGACTTTAGGGAACTTTTTGAAATAAGAGTGTGGTTTACATGAGTGTTTCCAGATATATTTTTGCATTCCAATGTTTACATATTTTAATTAAAATAACTATAAAAATAACAATAAAAATGCATGAACAAACTTTTCTCAAATAGTCAGAAACTTTATAATATTCCCTCTTCTTTGTGTATTTCCATTTCACAAGTTTTTGCTTTAAAATCTTTTATTGATCACCCTATCACAATATTCTTAGTTTTTGTGTAAATTAAGGCCATAAGCATTAAAACATCTTCTGTATTGAATGTGTTGAATGGAATGTATTATATATTTTAGTACTATCAAATACAAAAGCAAACTTTCATTGGAAGTGCATCTCTTTATGAGATGAGCAGGATTTCTTTCTGATTAGTTCATGCATCTGTTCATGAATATTACTTATTGCTAAAAGGTCATGATTTATCATCAGTATTATTCCTATTTTCATTTTGATAGATAAAGCCCTGAAAAAATCATTTGAATATATAAGAGATGGGAATGGAAGAGTGTGTTATAAAAAATTTATTTGAATTACATTTATTTGCCAAAAATCATATAGTGATCAATTATCACAGATTATTTGTAATTATTCACCAGCTCATGAGTTGATTGATCCTCCTCCAATTTTGTTGAAAACAATGAAAACCACCTGATTTACAAAAGTATTTGTTACCCAATTATTTACCGATTATATTTTCCCACCTGTCACTATTTCAAATTGTTCCTTTGTTTCATGCTCAGGAAATTCTGACACCCCAGGGTAAAATATGATCTTAAGATTCAGAATACATGAGAAATATAACTTTTTCTCTGTAAAATATAGGAAATGTAAATGTAAAACGGGTCTCCTTTAAAGCAAAGCAGATTAATTTTAAGAGATCATTCACCTTCTTATCTCTCTACCTCAACAAACTATATTACTGTGAGTTTCATGAATAAACATTGCTTGTTCCTGAATATTTTGTTTCATCTGAAGAGTGTGTTTCATAGTGTTGGCTTATGATTTTAAAAAAATATTTCTCAATATGTAGTAGTGCCCGTTTTTAGATACTTAAAGTTGTTTTTCTCTTAATTCATTTTTCTAGAAGTTTTAAAAACTCATCTTTTTATTTTGAGATAACTATAGATTCACAAGCAGTTGTAAAAAATAACACAGAGAGATCCTGTGTATCCTTTATCCAGTTTCTCCAGTGGTAACATCTTGCAAAACTACAGTACAATATTACAACCAGATGACATTGATATAGTCAAGATACAACACATTTCCATCACCAGGAGGGAGGAGTCCTCATTTTGTTTGTTATAGCCACTGCCGCTTCCCACCCCTCCCATCCACACTACCCACTGTAGTCTCTGGAAACCACTAATTGGTTCTCCGTTTCTGTAATTTTGTCATTTCAATAATGTTATGTAAGTGGAATCACACAATATGTAACTTTGGGGGATTGGTTGTTTTCACTTGGCATACTTCTCTGGAGGAGATTAAGTATGGTTTAAGGGGGGTCTGTATGGGTGCCAAGGAGTGGAGTTGTGATGATTAATTTTATGTGTCAACTTGGCTAGGTCGAGGTATTCAAATGTTTGGTCAAACACCAGTGTGATGTAGCTGTAAGGACATTTTTTAGAGAAGATTAACATTTAAATCAGTAGACTTTGAGTAAAGCAGATTACCCTCGACAATGTGGGTAAGCCTGATTCAATCACTTGAAGGCCTGAGAAAAAAGACTGAGGTCCCCCAAAGAACAGGGAATTCTGCTTCCAGGTTGTCTTTGGACTCCAGCTGCAACATTAACTGTCCACTGGGTCTCCTTGCCAGCCAACACTGCAGATCTGGGACTTGCCAGCCTCCACAATTATGTGAGACCGTTTCTTAAAAGCTCTCTCTCTCTTTTCATGTATCTATCTATCGATCTTCCTATTGATCCACTTATCTATTGGCTTTAACTCATCATATATATATACATGTATATATGTATATATACATATATACATGTATATATATACATGTGTATATATACATATATGTATATATACACATATATATACATATATGTATATATGTGTATATGTACATGTATGTATATATACATGTATGTATGTATGTATGTATATACATGTATGTATGTATGTATATACATGTATGTATGTGTATATATACATATATGTATATATACATGTATGTATGTATATATACACATATATGTATATATACATGTATTATGTATATATACAATATACATGTATATATACATGTATTATGTATATATATACAATATACATGTGTATATATACATGTATTATGTATATATATACAATATACATGTATATATATACATGTATTATGTATATATATACACAATATACATGTATATATATACATGTATTATGTATATATATACACAATATACATGTATATATATACATGTATTATGTATATATATACACAATATACATGTATATATATACATGTATTATGTATATATGTATATATATACATTATACATATATATACATGTATTATGTATATATACATGTATATACATATATACATATATACATATGTACACACACACATATACATATACATATACATATATATTTTTGTATCTTTCCCACATGTTATTTTGATGTGTTTTGGGGGTTTTTGGTAAATTGCCATGGAATTCTAACTTGGCTAAATTTTAGAGTGTTTCTTGGTGCTTCAGCATGTGGTCAAATTTCATGTATGCTTGAGAACATATATTCTATAATCGTTGGGTGCAAAATTCTATGTATTCTGTGTATGTTCATTAGTTCCAGCTTATTAATTAACTTGTTCTAGTATTTTACAATCTTACTAATTACTGTCTGCTTTATCTATCAATTACTGACAGAAAGGTATTAAAATCTTTCTCTGTGATTACGGACTCTTCATTTTCCTTAATTGTCACTTTTTCTTTGAATATATTTGATGTTAGATCATTAGATGCCTGTAAGTTTAGAATTATGGTATCTTCCTAGAGAATTATACCTTTTACCATCATATAATGACTTCTCTTTATCCCTCCTAATGTCTTTGAAGTTTACTTATTTTAATATAAACTTTACTTTTTGCATGGTATATCTTTCTCTCCTTGGATATTCAGCTTCTCTTTTCCTTTTTTTTTAAGTTTTTTTTTCTTCTATTATTATACTTTAAGTTTTAGGGTACATGTGCACATTGTGCAGGTTAGTTACATATGTATACATGTGCCATGCTGGTGCGCTGCACCCACTAACTTGTCATCTAGCATTAGGTATATCTCCCAATGCTATCCCTCCCCCCTCCCCCCACCCCACAACAGTCCCCAGAGTGTGATGTTCCCCTTCCTGTGTCCATGTGATCTCATTGTTCAATTCCCACCTATGAGTGAGATTATGCGGTGTTTGGTTTTTTGTTCTTGCGATAGTTTACTAAGAATGATGATTTCCAATTTCATCCATGTCCCTACAAAGGACATGAATTCATCACTTTTTATGGCTGCATAGTATTCCATGGTGTATATGTGCCACATTTTCTTAATCCAGTCTATCATTGTTGGACATTTGGGTTGGTTCCAAGTCTTTGCTATTGTGAATAATGCCGCAATAAACATATGTGTGCATGTGTCTTTATAGCAGCATGATTTATAGTCCTTTGGGTATATACCCAGTAATGGGATGGCTGGGTCAAATGGTATTACTAGTTCTAGATCCCTGAGGAATCGCCACACTGACTTCCACAATGGTTGAACTAGTTTACAGTCCCACCAACAGTGTAAAAGTGTTCCTATTTCTCCACATCCTCTCCAGCACCTGTTGTTTCCTGACTTTTTAATGATTGCCATTCTAACTGGTGTGAGATGGTATCTCATTGTGGTTTTGATTTGCATTTCTCTGATGGCCAGTGATGATGAGCATTTTTTCATGTGTTTTTTGGCTGCATAAATGTCTCCTTTTGAGAAGTGTCTGTTCATGTCCTTCGCCCACTTTTTGATGGGGTTGTTGGTTTTTTTCTTGTAAATTTGTTTGAGTTCATTGTAGATTCTGGATATTAGCCCTTTGTCAGATGAGTAGGCTGCGAAAATTTTCTCCCATTTTGTAGGTTGCCTGTTCACTCTGATGGTAGTTTCTTTTGCTGTGCAGAAGCTCTTTAGTTTAATTAGATCGCATTTGTCAATTTTGGCTTTTGTTGCCATTGCTTTTGGTGTTTCAGACATGAAGTCCTTGCCCATGCCTATGTCCTGAATGGTAATGCCTAGGTTTTCTTCTAGGGTTTTTATGGTTTTAGGTCTAATGTTTAAGTCTTTAATCCATCTTGAATTGATTTTTGTATAAGGTGTAAGGAAGGGATCCAGTTTCAGCTTTCTACATATGGCTAGCCAATTTTCCCAGCACCATTTATTTAAATAGGGAATCCTTTCCCCATTGCTTGTTTTTCTCAGGTTTGTCAAAGATCAGATAGTTGTAGATATGCGGTGTTATTTCTGAGGGCTCTGTTCTGTTCCATTGATCTATATCTCTGTTTTGGTACCAGTACCATGCTGTTTTGGTTACTGTAGCCTTGTAGTATAGTTTGAAGTCAGGTAGTGTGATGCCTCCAGCTTTGTTCTTTTGGCTTAGGATTGACTTGGCGATGCGGGCTCTTTTTTGGTTCCATATGAACTTTAAAGTAGTTTTTTCCAATTCTGTGAAGAAAGTCATTGGTAGCTTGATGGGGATGGCATTGAATCTGTAAATTACCTTGGGCAGTATGGCCATTTTCATGATATTGATTCTTCCTACCCATGAGCATGGAATGTTCTTCCATTTGTTTGTATCCTCTTTCACTTCCTTTAGCAGTGGTTTGTAGTTCTCCTTGAACAGGTCCTTCACATCCCTTGTAAGTTGGATTCCTAGGTATTTTATTCTCTTTGAAGCAATTGTGAATGGGAGTTCACTCATGATTTGGCTCTCTGTTTGTCTGTTGTTGGTGTATAAGAATGCTTGTGATTTTTGTACATTGATTTTGTATCCTGAGACTTTGCTGAAGTTGCTTACCAGCTTAAGGAGGTTTTGGGCTGAGACAATGGGGTTTTCTAGCTATACAATCATGTCATCTGCAAACAGGGACAATTTGACTTCCTCTTTTCCTAATTGAATACCCTTTATTTCCTTTTCCTGCCTAATTGCCCTGGCCAGAACTTCCAACACTATGTTGAATAGGAGTGGTGAGAGAGGGCATCCCTGTCTTGTGCCAGTTTTCAAAGGGAATGCTTCCAGTTTTTGTCCATTCAGTATGATATTGGCTGTGGGTTTGTCATAGATAGCTCTTATTATTTTGAAATACATCCCATCAATACCTAATTTATTGAGAGTTTTTAGCATAAAGCGTTGTTGAATTTTGTCAAAGGCCTTTTCTGCATCTAATGAGATAATCATGTGGTTTTTGTCTTTGGCTCTGTTTATAGGCTGGATTACATTTATTGATTTGCGTATATTGAACCAGCCTTGCATCCCAGGGATGAAGCCCACTTGATCATGGTGGATAAGCTTTTTGATGTGCTGCTGGATTCGGTTTGCCAGCATTTTATTGAGGATTTTTGCATCAATGTTCATCAAGGATATTGGTCTAAAATTCTCTTTTTTGGTTGTGTCTCTGCCCGGCTTTGGTATCAGAATGATGCTGGCCTCATAAAATGAGTTAGGGAGGATTCCCTCTTTTTCTATTGATTGGAATAGTTTCAGAAGGAATGGTACCAGTTCCTCCTTGTACCTCTGGTAGAATTCGGCTGTGAATCCGTCTGGTCCTGGACTCTTTTTTGGTGGTAAGCTATTGATTATTGCCACAACTTCAGCTCCTCTTATTGGTCTATTCAGAGATTCAACTTCTTCCTGGTTTAGTCTTGGGAGAGTGTATGTGTCAAGGAATTTATCCATTTCTTCTAGATTTTCTAGTTTATTTGTGTAGAGGTGTTTGTAGTATTCTCTGATGGTAGTTTGTATTTCTGTGGGATCGGTGGTGATATCCCCTTTATCATTTTTTATTGCATCTATTTGATTCTTCTCTCTTTTTTTCTTTATTAGTCTTGCTAGTGGTCTATTTTGTTGATCCTTTCAAGAAACCAGCTCCTGGATTCACTAATTTTTTGAAGGGTTTTTTGTGTCTCTATTTCCTTCAGTTCTGCTCTGATTTTAGTTATTTCTTGCCTTCTGCTAGCTTTTGAATGTGTTTGCTCTTGCTTCTCTAGTTCTTTTAATTGTGATATTAGGGTGTCAGTGTTGGATCTTTCCTGCTTTCTCTTGTGGGCATTTAGTGCTATAAATTTCCCTCTACACACTGCTTTGAATGCGTCCCAGAGATTCTGGTATGTTGTGTCTTTGTTGTCGTTGGTTTCAAAGAACATCTTTATTTCTGCCTTCATTTCGTTATGTACCCAGTAGTCATTCAGGAGCAGGTTGTTCAGTTTCCATGTAGTTGAGCGGTTTTGAGTGAGATTCTTAATCCTGAGTTCTAGTTTGATTGCACTGTGGTCTGAGAGATAGTTTGTTATAATTTCTGTTCTTTTACATTTGCTGAGGAGAGCTTTACTTCCAAGTATGTGGTCAGTTTTGGAATAGGTGTTGTGTGGTGCTGAAAAAAATGTATATTCTGTTGATTTGGGGTGGAGAGTTCTGTAGATGTCTATTAGGTCCACTTGGTGCAGAGCTGAGTTCAATTCCTGGGTATCCTTGTTGACTTTCTGTCTCATTGATCGGTCTAATATTGACAGTGGGGTGTTAAAGTCTCCCATTATTAATGTGTGGGAGTCTAAGTCTCTTTGTAGATCACTCAGGACTTGCTTTATGAATCTGGGTGCTCCTGTGTTGGGTGCATGTATATATTTAGGATACTTAGGTCTTCTTGTTGAATTGATCCCTTAACCATTATGTAATGGCCTTCTTTGTCTCTTTTGATCTTTGTTGGTTTAAAGTCTGTTTTATCAGAGACTAGGATTGCAACCCCTGCCTTTTTTTGTTTTCCATTTGCTTGGTAGATTTTCCTCCATCCTTTTATTTGGAGCCTATGTCTGTCTCTGCACCTGAGATGGGTTTCCTGAATACAGCACACTGATGGGTGTTGACTCTTTATCCAATTTGCCAGTCTGTGTCTTTTAATTGGAGCATTTAGTCCATTTACATTTAAAGTTAATATTGTTATTTGTGAATTTGATCCTGTCATTATGATGTTAGTTGGTTATTTTGCTCGTTCGTTGACGCAGTTTCTTCCTAGTCTCGATGGTCTTTACATTTTGGCATGATTTTGCAGCGGTTGGTACCTGTTGTTCCTTTCCATGTTTAGCGCTTCCTTCAGGAGCTCTTTTAGGGCAGGCCTGGTGGTGACAAAATCTCTCAGCATTTGCTTGTCTGTAAAGTATTTTATTTCTCCTTCACTTATGAAGCTTAGTTTGGCTGGATATGAAATTCTGGGTTGAAAATTCTTTTCTTTAAGAATGTTGAATATTGGCCCCCACTCTCTTCTGGCTTGTAGCGTTTCTGCCGAGAAATCTGCTGTTAGTCTGATGGGCTTCCCTTTGAGGGTAACCCGACCTTTCTCTCTGGCTGCCCTTAACATTTTTTCCTTCATTTCAACTTTGGTGAATCTGACAATTATGTGTCTTGGAGTTGCTCTTCTCGAGGAGTATCTTTGTGGTGTTCTCTGTATTTCCTGAATCTGAACGTTGGCCTGCCTTGCTAGATTGGGGAAGTTCTCCTGGATAATATCCTGCAGAGTGTTTTCCAACTTGGTTCCATTCTCCCCGTCACTTTCAGGTACACCAATCAGACATAGATTTGGTCTTTTCACATAGTCCCATATTTCTTGGAGGCTTTGCTCATTTCTTTTTATTCTTTTTTCTCTAAACTTCCCTTCTCACTTTATTTCATTCATTTCATCTTCCATCGCTGATACCCTTTCTTCCAGTTGATTGCATCGGCTCCTGAGGCTTCTGCGTTCTTCAAGTAGTTCTCGAGCCTTGGTTTTCAGCTCCATCGGCTCCTTTAAGCACTTCTCTGTATTGGTTATTCTAGTTATACATTCTTCTAAATTTTTTTGAAAGTTTTCAACTTCTTTGCCTTTGGCTTGAATGTCCTCCTGTAGCTCAGAGTAATTTGATCATCTGAAGCCTTCTTCTCTCAGCTCGTCAAAGTCATTCTCTGTCCAGCTTTGTTCCATTGCTGGTGAGGAACTGCGTTCCTTTGGAGGAGGAGAGGCACTCTGCTTTTTAGAGTTTCCAGTTTTTCTGTTCTGTTTTTTCCCCATCTTTGTGGTTTTATCTACTTTTGGTCTTTGATGATGGTGATGTACAGATGGGTTTTTGGTGTGGATGTCCTTTCTGTTTGTTAGTTTTCCTTCTAACAGACAGGACCCTCAGCTGCAGCTCTGTTGGAGTACCCTGCCGTGTGAGGTGTCAGTGTGCCCCTGTTGGGGGTGCCTCCCAGTTAGGCTGCTCAGGGGTCAGGGGTCAGGCACCCACTTGAGGAGGCAGTCTGCCCCTTCTCAGATCTCCAGCTGCCTACTGGGAGAACCACTGCTCTCTTCAAAGCTGTCAGACAGGGACATTTAAGTCTGCAGAGGTTACTGCTGTCTTTTTGTTTGTCTGTGCCCTGCCCTCAGAGGTGGAGCCTACAGAGGCAGGCAGGCCTCCTTGAGCTGTGGTGGGCTCCACCCAGTTCGAGCTTCCCGGCTGCTTTGTTTACCTAAGCAAGCCTGGGCAATGGCGGGCGCCCCTCCCCCAGCCTTGCTGCCGCCTTGCAGTTTGATCTCAGACTGCTGTGCTAGCAATCAGCGAGACTCTGTGGGCGTAGGACCCTCCGAGCCAGGTGCAGGACACAATCTCCTGGTGCGCCGTTTTTTAAGCCCGTCAGAAAAGCGCAGTATTCGGGTGGGAGTGACCAGATCTTCCAGATGCTGTCTGTCACCCCTTTCTTTGACTAGGAAAGGGAACTCTCTGACCCTCTGCGCTTCCCGAGTGAGGCAATGCCTCGCCCTGCTTCAGCTCACGCACGGTGCGCGCACCCACTGACCTGCGCCCACTGTCTGGCACTCCCTAGTGAGATGAACCCGGTACCTCAGATGGAAATGCAGAAATGACCCATCTTCTGCGTCGCTCACGCTGGGAGCTGTAGACCAGAGCTGTTCCTATTCGGCCATCTTGGCTCCTCCCCCTCTTTTCCTTTTTTTTAACATTTATTTTAGTTTCAGAGTACATCTATAGATAAATTGCGTGTCACAGGGTTTTGGTCCCTATACCATTTCATCACCGAGGTAATAAGCATAGTATCCAAAAGGCAGTTTTTTTTTAATTCTTACCTTCCTACCACGCTCCATGCCCAAGTAGGCCCCAGTATCTATTGTTCCTTTCTTTGTGCCCATGTGTACTCAGTGTTTAGCTCCCACTTATAAATGGGAACATGTGGTATTTGGTTTTCTGCTTCTGCATTAGTTCGCTAGGATAATGACCATCCATGTTGCTGGAAAGGATGTTATTTTGCTCCTTCCTATGGCTGCATAGTATTCCATGGTGTATATACACCACATTTTCTTTATGCAGTCTACTGGATAATCAATTTAGGTTGATTCCTTTTCTTTGCTATTGTGAATAGTGCTGAAGTGAACATACATGCACTTGTGTGTTTATGGCAGAACAATTTATATTCCTTTGGGTACATACCCAATAATGAAATTGCTGGGTCAAATGGTAGTTCTGTTTTAAATTCTTTGAGAAATCACTAAATTGCTTTCCACAGTGGCTGAACTAATGTATGTTTCCACTAGCAGTGTATACGCATTCCCTTTTCTCTGCAGCCTTGCCAACATCTGTTACTTTTTGACTTTATTGATAGCCATTCTGACTGGTATGAGATGGTATCTCACCGTGGTTTTTATTTGCATTTCTCTAATGATTTGCGATGTTGAACATTTTTTCATATGCTTGTTGGCTGTGTGTATGTCTTTTTTTGAAAAGTGCCTATTCATGTTCTTTGCCATTTTTAATAGAGTTTTTTTATTTTTTCTTGTAAATTTAAGATTCTTATAGATTCTGGATATTAGACCTTTGTCAGATGCAGAGTTTGAAAATATTTTCTCCCAGTCTGTGGGTTGTCTGTTTATTGATAGTTTCTTTTGCTGTGCAGAAGCTCTTTAACTAGGTCCCATTTGTCAATTTTTGTTTTTGTTTAAATTGCCTTTGGTATCTTTGTCATAAAATCTTTAAGAGGGCCTATATGTAGAATGGTATTTTTCTAGGTTTTCTTTAAGGGTTTTTACAGTTTTAGGTTTTACATTTAAGCCATTAACCCATCTTGAGTTAATTTTGTATATGGTGTAAAGAAGGGGTCCTATTTTAGTCTTCTGGATATGGCTAGCCAGTCATTTCATCAACCATTTATTGAATAGGGAATCCTTTCCCCATTGCTTGTTTTAGTTGACTTTGTCGAAAATCAGGTGGTTGTGGTGTATGGCTTTATTTCTGTGCTCTCTACTCTGTTTCATTGGTCTATGTGTCTGTTTTTGTACCAGTACCATGCTGTTTTGGTTACTCTAGCCTTGTAGTACAGTTTGAAATTGGGTAATGTGTTGCCTCCAGCTTTGTTCTTTTGGCTTAGGATTGCTTTGGCTATTTGGGCTCTTTTTTTCTGGTTCTATAAAAATTGCAGAAGTTTATTTTCTAATTCTGTGAAGAACATCATTGGTAGTTTAATAAGAATAGCACTGAATCTGCAAATTACTTTGGGCAGTATGGCTATTTTAACAACATTGATTCTTCCTATTTATGAGCATGGAATGTTTTTCCATTTGTTTGTGTCTATTTGCTGTGTCATCTCTGGTTTCTTTGAGTAGGGTTTTGTAGTTCTCGTAGAGAGATTTCACCTCCCTGGCTAGCTAAGCATTGTTTCTTTTTTTGTGGCTATTGTGAATGGGGTTGTGTTCTTGATTTGGCACTCAGCTTCAACATTATTGGTGTATAGAAATGCTACTGTTTTTCGCACATTAATTTTGTATGCAGAAACTTGGCTGAAGTTGTTTATCAGATCTGGGAGATTTGGGGTAGAGACAATCAGGTTTCCTAGGTTTAAAATCACATTGTCTACAAACACAGATAGTTTGACTTCCTCTCTTCCTATTTGCATGCCTTTTATTTCTTTCTATTGCCTGATTGCTCTGGCTAAGACTTCCAGTACTATGTTGAATAGGAATGGTGACAGTAGGAATCCTTGTCTTGTTTCAGTTCTTAAGGGGAATGCTTCAGCTTCTGCCCATTCAGTATGATATTGGCTGTAAATGGCTCTTATTATTTTGAGGTACGTTTCTTTAATGCCTAGGTTACTGAGGATTTTTAAATAAAGAAATGCTGAATATTATCAAGAACTTTTTCTGCATCTGTTGAAATGATAATGTGGTTTTGTTTTTATTTCTGTTCATGTGGTGCTTCACATTTATTGATTTGCCTTTGTTGAACCAAATTTGCATCCCAGGGATAAAGCCTACTTGATTGTGGTGGAATAGCTCTTTGATGTACTGCTGAATTCAGTTTGCTGGTGTTTTGTTCAGGATTTTTGCATTTTTATTCATCAAAGATATTGCCTGAAGGTTTCTTTTTTTCCTCTCTTCACCAGACTTTTGTATCAGGATGATGCTGGCCTCATAGAATGCATCAGGGAGGAGTGCCTCCTAATTTTTTTTTAATAGTTTCAGTAGGAATGGTACCAGCTCTTCTTTATATGTCTAGGAGAGTTCGGCTGTGAATCTGTTTTGACCTGAGTTTTTCTGGTTGGTAGGCTTTTTATTACTGATTCAATTTTTGAATTCATTATTGGTCTGTTCAGGATTTCAATTTCTTCTTGGTTCAGTCTTGAGAGGTATGTTTCCAGGAATGTATCCATTTCTTATAGGTTCTCTATATGTGTGCATAGAGGTGTTTGTAATCATCTCTGGTGTTTTTTTGCATTTCTAGGGGTCAATGGTAATGTCCCCTATGTCATTTCTGATTGTGTTTATTTGGATCTTCTTTTCTTTATCAGTCTAGCTAGCAGTCTATCTATCTTATTTATTCTTTCAAAGAACCAATTCTGGTTTCATCAATCTTTTGAATTTTTTTTGTCTCAATTTCATTCAGTTCAGCTTTGATTTTGGTTATTTCTAGTCTTCTGCTAGCTTTGGGGTTGGCTTTCTCTTGTTTTCCTAGTTTCTCAAGATGTGATATTAGGTGGTTAATTTGAGATATTTCTAACTTTTTAATGTGGGTATTTAGTGCTATAAAGTTTCCTCTTAACCCTGCTTTAGCCATGTCCCAGAGATTCTGGTATGGTGTGTCTTTGTTTTCATTAGTTTCAAATAATTTCTTGATTTCTGATTTAATTCCATTGCTTACCCAGAAGTCATCCAGGAGCCGGTTGTTGAATTTCCATGTAATTATAGGGTTTTAAGAAATCCTCTTGATATTGATATCTATTTTTATTATACTGAGAGTGTGGTCGGTATGATTTTATTTTTCTTTGGATATGCTGAGGATTATTTTAGCCTGATTGTGTGGTGGATTTTAGAAGATGTGCTATGTGGTGATGAGAAGAACGTATCCTGTGTTGTTCTGGGGTGGAGAGTTCTGTGGAGGTCTATCAGATCCATTTGGTCCAATGTTGACTTCAGGTCCTGAATATCTTTGTTAATTTTCTGCCTCAATGATCACTATTATGGGGTGTTGAAGTCTCCTATTATTATTGTATGGTTTATCTAAGTCTCTTTTTAGGTCTCTAAGAACTTGTTTTATGAATCCAGATACTCCTGTGTTGGGTGCCTGTATATTTAGGATAGTTGAGTCTTCTTGTTAAGTTGAACCCTTTACCACTACGTAATGCCCTTTCTTGTCTTTTTTTGACCATTGTTGGTTTAAAGTCTGTTTTATCTGAAATTAGAATAGCAACCCCGATTTTTTTTTTTCAATTTGCTTGGTAGGATTTTCTCTATCCCTTTACTTTGAGCCTATTGGTATCATTGCATGTGAGATGGGTCTCTTCAAAACAGTATCCAGTTGGGTCTTGCTTCTTTATCCAACTTGCCACTGTGTGCCTTTTAATTGGGGCATTTGGCGCATTTTCATTCAAGGTTAATATTGATATGTGCAGATTTGATCTTGTCATTATGTTGCCAGCTAGTTATTGTGCAGACTTGATTGTGTAGTTGCTTTATAGTGTCAACGGTCTATGTACTTAAGTGTGTTTTTGTGGTGGCTGGTAATGGTCTTTTGTTTCCATATTTAGCACTCCTCATGTAAGGACTTCTTGTAAGGCATGTCTGGTGGCAACAAATTCTGTTAGCATTTACTTGTCTGAAAAGGATCTTATGTCTCCTTTGCTTACGAAGCTTAGATTGATGGATATAAAATTCTTCATTGGAGTTTCTTTTCTTTAAGAATGCTGAATATAGGCCCACAATCTCTTTTGGCTTATAGGGTTTCTTCTGATATTAAACTTTTCTTATATCTGTTACAAACTGCACAGCACTGGGTTAACTTTAGCTATCTTAATAATTTTGTTTACATATAATCAATTTACATCAGTTTGCTTATTGGTTAATTTGGATTTATTTCAGCCATATTGTTTTTGTGATATTTACCTTGCTTTTTCCATGTTCTTTTCTATTTTATGCACTAGTGGTTGCTTGATTTTTAATAAAATTAAAATTTTAAATTAAAATTCCCAAAATAGTTTCCACATTTCACCTGCTATTTCTATTCTTTTAATGGTTCCCTTAAAATCTTAACACAGATAATTAATAAAATCTAAAGAAATCCATATCTCAATCCTACTCCTGACTAAGGCTTTAAACCTGATCATGGTCCTCTCCTCTTTTATATGTTATGATTGTGTAGTATTTTAGTTCCACTTTGTTACTGATATTTATTCACTGTCCACTGTCTTCTCCTCTTCTTCCTCATATTTCTTTTTCTTTACAGTCAATTTTTAAAAAAAGATTTATCTACCACTTATTTTATTTACCATTCTTCCTTGAATTTTGGTCCTTACATCAGGGTTCATTTTCTTTATTTTTGAAGTATATACTTTAGATATTTCTTGAATAAATTTTCTTTGTTACAAACCTGTTTTTGTTTGCCTGAAAATAGCTTTATTTTACTCTCAATACTTAAAAATTAGCTTAGTAAGATATACAATTCTAGGTCAACAGTTATTTTCTCTCAGCACTTTAAAGATACTATTCCACTGTCTTTTGGCTTCCGTGGTTGCTGCTGACAAATCTAGCAGTGCTACTGACAAGTTTGTTCCTTGGTAAGTAATATATTTACTTCTGGCTGCTTTAAAGAACTTCTGTCTTTTAGTTTCTGCAGTCCACTATGTTGAATTGAGGTACAGATTTCATTTTAAAAATTTCCCTGGGGCTCATTACAGTTCTGAATCCAAGGGATTCATATTTGTTGACTCCAGAATAGCATTATCTATTAGTTCTTCAAACAATGCTTTTTTTCCTCATTCTTACTACTCTCTCCTCAAATTCCAATGAAATGTGTGCCAATTATTCTCACTTTATTGTATTTTTTTACCTTCTTTTCCTCATTTTTCTCTCTTTGCCTCTGTATGCTGCATTCTGGATAGTTTCTTCAAATCTATTATCAGTTTCCTAATTCTTTTGTAAAGCTGTGTCAATATTTACAGTTTAACTCATCTATTTAGTGTAATATATAGTTTTATTTTCTAGATGTTCTATTTCTAGAAGCCTTTTTCAAATAGATCTGGTCTTTTTTATGGTACCATGTTCATTTCTCATAGTTTCATAATTTTCTTAAACAGCCTTTAAAATCTTGCTTTAATTTTTATATTCAACAATTCTATAATCCAAAGATTCTGAGATTTTCCTGATGTTTGTTTGTGCTGACTCTTGCCTTATATCCTTGCATATTTCATAATTTCAGAACTTTGGGTTTGGCTGGGCTTTACTTGGCATTCTATCACATGTTAGGTTGAAAATATATCCTTCCAAAGATTTACATTTCTGTCTAGTTGGTATCCCAGGGAATTCTTAATTCCCAGCGTTGGGGGTTCATAGACCATGTCAGTAATTTTCAAACTTCGAACACATGTGAGGTCAGCTCTACGTTTTAAAATGCTTGGGATGGAGGCAGTGAGGACACTCTGCTTCCACCTATGATGGAATAGCTAGTACTTGGTTAGCCCTCTTGCTATAAAGTATTATTAAAATGAACAAAATATATGAAAACTATTTTCAGACTTTGGACAAGAGGCAATGCAGGACTATGATTCCCAAGAGAAGGAAAACAAATGAGGTGATATAATGACCAGTCTGTTTTATTCTGTCTAGAAAATTTTCTGGACTGTTTTGTAGAGTGCAAGAGCCCAAACAGAACACAGAAGTGTCACTTAGCTAAGGAGACAGAGATTAGAGCCTGAGGAGGCTGAGTTGGTTGGAAAGTGTGGAGTATAGTACTGAGAAAAAGGAAGTTGGTTATAGACAGAGCTACAGACATCTCTATAGGAAACCCCTTAAGTCTTTGGTTAATTATTGTTATGAAATGAATTGTGTCTTCATCTCCCTCATCTAAATACATAGGTTGAAACCCTAGCCCTCAATGTGCCTGTCTGTGAAGACAGGGCCTTTAGAAAGGTAAGTTAAGGTTAAATGAGATCATAAGAGTGGTGGTCTAATGCAATAGGAATGGTGTCTTTATAAGAGAAAGGGATACCAGAGCGCGCGCTCTCTCTCTCTCTCTCCAGACATGTATAGAGAGAAGAGACCATGTGAGGACACATGAGTAGGCAGCTGTCTATAAACCAGAAATCTTATCAGAAACCATCCTTAATAGCATCTTGATCTTGGACTTCTAGCCTCTAGAAGTGTAAGAAAATAAATTCCTGGTTTTTTAAAGCCTCCCAGTCTGTGTTATTTTGTTATGGCAGCCTAAGTAGACTAATATAGCTACTAAGCTGCACATGCTCAGCGAAAGACTCCATGAGGACAGATAAAGAACATCTATTGGAGAAACAAAAAGTACTGAGGAAAGAATATCTACAAAGGAAGCTGTATATTGAATAACTACTGAAGCTCACACAAGGTTAAAACACATTTGATTTTTGAACAGCCAGAACGTAGAGACCTTGTTGAATATACAGGAGATTCAAAAGAGACCCTCAAAAAGGCTACACCTTAGGCATAAGGCTAATGTAATCCTAGAGTAAAGAATACTATGGACTCTTTCTTGTAAAACCTTAAAATAAGCTTAGAAAGAACCAGGCTGCTCTGCAAGTAAATTAACTACCTGGCAGAACAAAACTAGACACCCGATTTAAGGATGACAGCCAAATCTAGACACTTAATAAAGTGACATCCATAATGTCCAGGATATAACACAAAATTATCAGACATGTGAAGAAAAAGGAAATATGACCTATTACTAGGAGGTAAATCAGCGATAGAAATAGAATCAGGAATAACATAGATAGAATAGGAAATAAGAACTTTAAAACTACATATAAATATATTCTAGAAATTTAGGAAATCTGTGAACATAATGAGAGAATAGGAATTCTCATTAGCCAAATAGAAACTGAGAAAAAAACTAAATAAAAATTCAAGAAGCATAAAATGTGGTATCTGAAATGAAACATTTATACTGCAGGAGACACAACTGGTGAACTTGAAGAGCAACAAAAAATATGAAAACCAAAGCATACAGAAAAAGGAAGATGAAAAAAATTAACAAAGACTCAGTGACCTATGGAATAGTCCAAATGGGCTAACATATATGTAATTAGAGGAGAGAAATGAGAAAGATTAGGGGCAGAAAAATTATTTGAAAAAAATAATAGCCGAAAATTTTCCAAATTTCATGAAAACTCTAAACCTACAGATCCAAGCAGTTCAATAAACCCCAGAAGCATAAAGAATATCACACCAAGGCAAATCATAATACAGTTTTTCAAAACTAGTAATAAAGAAAAAAATGTTAGAAGTAGCCTGATGATAAATTACATACAACAGAACTAGGAAGATAATAATTGTTAATTTCTCATCAGAGACAATAGAAAGAAAAAGACAATGAAATCTGTAATGTACTAGAAGGAAAAGAAAATCAACCTAGAATTCTGTATCCATCAAAAATATTCTACAAAAATGAAGCCAAAATAAAGACATATTTAGACAAAATAAAGTTGAGAGAACTTATCGACAGAAGACTTGTGCTACAAGAATTGTTCAAGGAAGGTCCTCATGCTTAAGGAAAATGATGAAAAGTGGAACTATATAAAGAAGAGTGCTAGAAACAGTAAATATGTAGATAAATATAAAATACCTTTCTTTATCAAAGTCTTACTTTCTCTCAACGGTAATTGTTTTTATAACAAAAATAATTAAAGTGTCTTGTGGGGTTTAAAACACATAAATAACATATGACGATAGCAGAAATAAGAAGGTAGAGTAAAATGAAAGTATACTGTTGTAAGGTTCACATGCTATAGGTGAAAAAGTATACTGTTATTTGAAAGTAAACTATATTACATTAAAGATACAGTTTAGATGTGAAAGATATAAGCCTTGGAGCAACCATTAAAAATAGGTAATTATATCTAATAAGCCAAAAGAAAATATAAAATGATAAAATGTCAAAAAAAATGATTAATTCAAAAGAAGTCAGAAAAGGAAGAGAGAGTATCCTAGAACAGATGGAACAAACAGAAAACAAAAAGCAAGATAGTAGACTCTGTATGGTAGTAAACCTAATTGTATCAATAATTACATTAAATGTCGGTGGAGTAACTGCTCCAATTAAAAGACAGAAATTGTCATATAGAATAAAAAAATCAAGGCCTGAATGGGTCATAAAACATTCATTTAAGAGATGCATTTAAAAAATAAGGACACAAGTTAATAGTAAAAGGATGAAAAACTATAAACCATGCAAACACTAATGATAAGAGAGTTGGCATGGTTGGAGTAGCTATGGTAACATTAGGAGTATTACTAGAATTAAAGAGGAATATTTCATAATGATAAAAGGGTCAATTCATCAAGACTATATGAAAATCATAAGTGATTATGAATCTAAGGGCAGGACGTCAAACAAACTGACTGCCAATAAAACCATGGTTGCAGTTGACAATTTCAATATCCCCTTTTCAATAATTATAGAATAAGCAGACAAAAAATCAGTGAGGCTATAGAGGGCTTATATAGCATTACTAACTAACTGAACCTAATTTACCTTTATTGAACATTATGTTCAACAAATGCAGAACACATATTCCTTTCAAATGCACATGGGACATTCAAAAAGACTGTATTAGACTGGGCCATAAAATGAGTTTTGAAACATTTTTTTAATTGAAAGTTTTTTGAAAAATCAGAGATTCTTTCCCCCTGCTCCAACCAAGCACCCAGCCCAAGACAGAAAACTTTCCTCATTGTCTTTCTTTGTCAGAAGATGGATTTTTCCAGTTCATTCTTTTACTGAGCCTCTAACCCTTCATCCGCTTTTTCTCCCATGAGGTCTCAGTTCAACATTCCCACCTTATACAAAAAGCTTGTTTTTGTCTTCCATAGCCAAAAAATACTAAGTCCCTTTGTTACTGAGATTGACAAATGTCTTCAGGACGACTGTAACTTTCAGGCTTTTACACAGTTCTGGTTTTCATCTGCTTTCCACTTTTGGCCATTGAGGAGTTCCCTCAGTATTTTGCATGCTCATCTATGCATTTCAAAATATGTTTGTGATATTGTGTTCAGTATTCTAGGGGTTTCGTGGCCAGCAGGTTCTCAGGTTATCTAGTTCCCATGTTTCTGGAAGTTAAAGCCTGGTTATTTTAAGGGTTCAGGTTACTTTGGCCTAATCAAATATCCCCTCATTTAGAGCCGGGCAGCCTTGGGTTTGAAATCTAGCCTCTGTATTCACCAGTTACGTAACTCTGAGCAAGTGATGAAACTTCTCTGAGCCTTAACTTACATGTGAGTTTTAGAGATCGTAAGTCTGGGTTTTCAAGTTTGTTGTAAGGATTGTCTCTAATCTTACACAATACAAGGCAGAATAAGCAAAAAAGTTAATGTTATCATTATTCATTCATTCATCAAAGATCGAGTGTTTGCTATGTGCCAGACATACCTTCTATGTGCTAGGAATAACAGACAATAAATGTATAAACAAGTAAATAGTTTCATGTAAGTTCAAGTGCAATAACAAACAGGTAGTGGGATTGAGAATGTGTGTAGAAACATAATGGGCATTTCTAATTAGTGACTGGAGTTCCTACTGGATGATGTGACATTTGATTTAAAATCTGAATCAAGATGAAAACGTTCTGAAATTAGATTGTGATGGTTGTACAACTCTGTGAATATAGTAAAAACATTAAAACGTATACCTTAAATGGGTAAATTGTATGTATATGAATTACATCTCAAGTAATTCATGAAGCTGTTTGTTTAAAAGTCTAAATGAAGAAGAGAAAGCCAGATAAAAATCTTGGGGAAAAACACTGTACCTAAGAGAACAGCAGCACAAAACTCTGAGGCTAGAATAGGGCATTAGCCAGTTTGAAGAAAAGATTTGCTGGTAGTTTAGTGAGGGAGAAGATTGGAGACAGTTGAGATTTAGACTGTGGGTAGGAGCCAGACTCAACACCCTATTTAAGGGTGACAGGGCTTTGTAGGCCATGTTGAATATTTTGAATTTTTTCCAAAATGCAATGGGGGCCTTTGAAAAAAAATTAAACAGGAAAAGTGATGTCTGGTTTATGCTTTGAAACAATCACTGTGCTTTCCATAAGGCAGGAGAATTAACAGGATAGAAAAAGCACAAACAGGTAGAAAAGCAAAGGAGATAATTCCACAGTAACTAGAATGAAGTCCTAGGTATCACACTTTTGACTTAGTCCTCCATTCCCTCAAACTCTACTTTATTGATTATATTCTTATTTTGAGAACAGAGGTGTGACTGAAAGGGCCAACGCAGCAGAAGGACCAATAAGAAGTAGAGAATTCATGCTCCACCACTACCCACAAAGGAAAAAATTATTGTAGTATCCTGAAGTTCAAATTGTCTGATTTCCAGTACCTGGACTACTCACAGAAGGTTTTGACATTTTTGGCTGACTGAAAATAGGCCATTCTAAACCGCTTCTGTCTTCCATTTAAAAACTAAGTCAACATTTTATATATATCATTCATCGGTAAGAAAATATATGGCAGAAGTTAAATCTATAAATTCTATAAATCAGGCAGCTGCGTTGTTTTATATAAATGATTAAAAGTATGGCCTTTACAATCAGACAAAATTTGGTTTAAGCTTTGTCATTTAATGAGCGACTTAGAAATAGTTTTAAATTTTGTTAAATAAAATAAGGGACAAACATAACTATTCTTCATTGAGGTTCAAATGAGTTGAACTGTAAATGAGATGCCTATACATCAGTTTGCACAATGACTAATACATGGTAGGCACTCCAAATAGGTAGCCATTATAATTATTATTGCTTATTGTAATAATTGTTGTCTGTTACTTTTACAAAGGAAAAAATATTTTGAAAAGATGAAATCTACTCACCTTTAAAAGACATGAACCTGTTAACTTCATGTAAAATTACCTTCACGTTAAGTTATGGTTAAAATTACCATACTCCATGTAATCTATAATAATAATACCAAATTTTTCCTGTAATAAAAGTAGTTTAAACCCAATTTTAATAATTATAAAATCTTCAGCAGATTTCTCAGTAAGTTTTAGCAAACTATTTCTAATTATGAACTACTATGGAATATTGAGTTGGATTTTTTAATAGATCCCAAATGAAAATCAAATTCATATTGAGAGCTGAATCCAGTTGGGCTTCTGCGTCGGGTGGGGACTTGGAGAACTTTTCTATCTAGCTAGAGGATTGTGAATGCACCAATCAGCATTCTGTAAAAATAGACCAATCAGCACTCTGTAAAATGGACCAATCAGGAGGGCATGAGTGGGGCCAAATAAGGGAATAAAAGCTGGCCACCTGGGCAAGTGGTGGCAACCCGCTGGGGTCCCTTTCCACACTGTGGAGCCTGTGTTGTTTTGCTCTTCACAATAAATCTTGCTGCTGCTCACTCTTTGGGTCCGCACCAACTTTAAGAGCTGTAACACTCACTGCGAGGTCGTGGCTTCATTCTTGAAGTCAGTGAGACCACGAACCCACTGGAGGAACAACCAACTCTGGACGCGCCACCTTTAAGAGCTATAACACTCACAGTGAGATCCGTCGCTTCATTCTTGAAGTCAGCAAGACCAAGAACCCACCAGAAGAAATAAATTCTGGACAAAATATGTTTAATATTAGAAGAATGATTACACATAGCTTGTTACAGATTTCCAAAAAACAGTAGGTACAGTTTTTAAAATTTACGTTCACAGAGAATTTTAATGACATTGGAAAATGTGATGCTGTAAGTGAAAAAGTAGGATATAAAACAGCATATACACATTGTTACTTTGAAAATGTAAGAAACTTTGAAAAAAGATGGAGTAAAATATGTATAAAATTGATAATAGTTGATTTAGGGTGGTAGAAGTAAACATAATTTTTTCTGTTTATATTTTTCTCTATCTTTTAAATTTTGCTAATGTGCATAGATTCTTTTAAAATAATAAGAAAATAATAAAGTTAATACGTTATAAAAAATAGGGACCTGGCTGTTGAAGTGCAATGGAGACAATTTGTTAGAACATGTGGCTTGTTACACAGACGCTTGAGAAGTTTGTTGAGAGAGAACGATTACCTAGAAACAAGAGTTACAGTAAATGGGGTAAAAAGGGCAAAAGTTCTTCAGATTACTATCCTATTTACCAAAGTTTGTGATATGTATTTTGAATATATGTGAAGAGCTTCACTTCTATCAAGCCATAGCACTTGTCACTCTGATATAACAATTTAACATAAAATTGAGTTCATTCATTCAAATGAGCCAAAAAGGAAAAAAATGTAAGTATGTCTACTTTCCCGGGAATGGTCTTGTACCAGTATCTTTCTATTCATGTTAGCATTTTCTATGTAAGAAACAAATACCCAAAGACTTTTGTAGTAGAGAGTCTATCTGTTCCAATATAGTCAATACCCTTCTATTTGAGCATCAATTAGTGGCCTTCAATTAACCACCTTGCATTCGGTAATAGTCTGAAGGGGAGAGTTCTTGATTCTGGGAATCAGAGAGCTTTACTGCTGTGCCTCATGCAGAGAGCAGACCAGATGTCTTCTAAAAGCAAGGCAGTCTCCTTTAAATATGCATTAGAGCTAGCATTACTATCACGCTTAGCCTTCCAGGGCTCTAAAAGCAGTGGCAAAGGAGGACTAAACATACATAATGCAAGCAACTTGGTCTATAAGCAGTCAGTATGTCATTATCCTTCAACAGAACTCTTTCAATTGAATTTTTGTGGTTTAGAGGTTTTAGGATATAATATTTCTCACTTCAAAGAGTTTTTTTATATTACTATATGAAGCCATGGTGCATTTAACTGACTTAATAAAATGTAATTCTTACCTTAAATCTTAAGAGGAGAAAAGCCTCTGTGAAAGAAATCTTTGTTAGCAAGGCATATAAGCAGAGTCGTGGTCTGCAATAATATTGATGATCACGACTTGTGTGTTACTATATAAAATTCAACCAGTCAAAATTCAACATCTTTAAGAATATTGCTACTTTGGGCAAAATTTGAGTTTTTCATTAGAGTAAAATCATTTCTGACATTTCATAAAGTTTAATGCAAACAAAAATGATTAATCATATTCATAAATATGTAAACATATGATATTAAAAGGGTATATTACATTTGAGACAAAATGGCAGAATCAGAATTTTTAATTGCTAAGAATTTTATGTAGCAAGTTTGTTTATTCAGTAACATAATCACAAAATAGAAATATCACATTCACAGAAGTGGAAATAAAGAGCATAAAATATTTTTAAAACAGGAAAGCAATGGGGTCACTTTCAAGAGCCTCAAAGAAAACCTTTAATTTACAATGCTATGCTTTCATGATTAATAGGATTAATGTGTGGTTTTTCTTTGATAAAAGTAGTCATGATTTTTTAGTATTACATACATTCATTGCATATGACAGACACTCTGATAAAAATGTACTGTTCTAATTACTTAATTGTTTTGGCTCATTTAACACCTTGTTTAAATAGCTTTAAGACATATAAGAGGCAAATAATTATATATACTTAAGGATAAAATTTTCAGATATTTAATTATCCAAACACACATTTACCCATTAAATTAGAACACTAACTGCTTAATATGTAAAACTAGTTTGAAATCATGACTCTTGATTAAATACATACTTCAACATCTCTCATGAGACTTCCCAACTTCAAAAATGACTTTTAAAAATTAGCTTGGGGGTGAATCACCAATACATTCAGAAACACGGCCAAAACAAGGAGTTTTATTTCAAAGACTGAATTCAGAAAAATGAACCAACTATTTTTGTACATTATATTAATAAATTGGTTCTTTGTTGAAAACCTCAAACATGAATGATATTAGCAATATGCATGTATGAGACCCATTAAAAATGACAATTCAAAAAAATTACTGCTTAACCTAAAGGAAAAATGTTACTGTTGGATTCCTGCCTGGGGCTTAAATTGTGGTCTTGCATTAATAAAGTACGTTTGTTGATTCCCTAGCTTTGGGTGATACCTTGAAACCTTTTGTGTTTTCTGGGAGATAGTTCACACAAGTTCTAAAATTTGAGAGTCCACTTAACAAAATAAAATTCTCACTTACATGATAATATATTAATTCTAATATTATATAAATAGAACAAATCTGATTCATTTATAGGGCAAGTGCTACATTCTGAACTATCTAACTCAAATTAAATTCAACTCTGTGGCAAACAATTCATTTTCTTATTAGGCAATCAATGTTACCTTCAATAAGGCAATTCCCATTTACCCTTTGGCCATAGCAGTTGTCTTAAAACCAAGTTCTAAACCTGTAGTTCATGTAAAAGGATATGATTTCCTTAGCAAGTAGTTAAGAAAATCTACAATAGGCCAGGAACGGTGGCTCACGCCTGTAATCCCAGCACTTTGGGAGGCTGAGGTGGGTGGATCACCTGAGGTCAGGAGTTCGAAACCAGCCTGGCCAACATGGGAAAACCACATGGCTACTAAAAATACAAAAATTAGTCAGGTGTGGTGGTGGGCACCTGTAATCCCAACTACTCGGGAGTCTGAGGTATGAGAATCACTTGAACCCAGGAGGCAGAAGTTGCAGTGAGCTGAGATTGCACCACTGCACTCCAGCCTGGGTGACAGAGCAAGACTCCATCTCAAAAAACAAAACAAAACAAAAAACTACAATAGAGATGTATGTCAAAGAGAATATAAGTTCTTAAGAAGCTGCGTCTAATTAGTGAAGCTCTCCCTTCCCATATTCAGTGATCCAAGAAACTGAAATTTAAATGGAAAAATGAATCTGTAAAGTTATAGATGTAAAATTCTCAGATTCTTCATTGTTATTTCCCAAGTGGAAAAGGATTAGAAATAATAGAATATTATTGATTTTTAGAGGAAAGTAGATTAAAAAGTGTTTACATTTTTAAAACTTTATACAGTGTTGCTCAATGCTCACCAATAGACCATTGCATTCATTTGTATATGCAAATTAAACTGGAAAATCCATAAAAACATATGTATCACCAGTAAATGAATCAGTAAAGTACAATATAACACAAAAGAAAAAGAAATATTGCTTGATTTTTTCCAATAAAAGCAAGGTTAATAAAAACATTTTTAGTAAGAAAATCTATCATTTTTATTTTAAAAATCTTTCAATTTTAAACATCATTACCAACACATTAAAAGTATTATCAATAAGTGCCTTTACAATTTCAAGCAAAAGCTACTGTGTTTTCCTTATTGGAAATACTGCTTTCAGTCATCTTTTTTGTCTGAGGTACTCTCTTCATGCTTTTCAGGGCTGACTTTATTACTGGCGGTGGAGGGGGTTGTCCGGACTTCTTCTGGTAATGAAAACACATGGCACGTCTGGAGGTCTAGGTATGTTGTAAATATCTTAGCATATTCTGGATGCTTTAAGGCAAAACTTTTAAATTCCTCTAGAGGAGAAAGAAAAAAAATCCAATAAGTTGGGGTGAATCTTCCTTTTGGCATGATGCAGATTAATAAATGACTCTAATAATGCAATTATTACAAAATTCTACTACCCAACACACAAACATTGCTGATGAAAATATAAGTTGTACAACCACTTTGGGAGATAGTTTTTCCATTATCTAGTCAAGTTGAAGATATACATACTCTTTGACCCATTAATTCTACTCTGAGGTATATATCCTAGAGAAATTTGTGCATATTGTGCTCTGAGAGACATGTATGAGAATGTTCACAGCAACATTATTTATAATAGATAAAAAATAAAAACAACTTGGATGTCCATCAACAGTAGAAATGCATAAATAAATTGTGTCATACTCATGGAACATAAGGCCATATGGCAATGAAAATGAATAAACAGCTATGTAGAAACAATGTGGATGAGTCTTAAAGCCATAATGTTTAATGAAAAAAGCAAGATATAAAGTAACACATAATTGTATGAGTCTATTTATATAAAGTCCAAAAACTTAGACAAAACTAAAATTTAATATTTAAAGGTACATACTTTAGGGGTGAACCGTTAAAGTAAAATAAAGCAAGGCAAAAATTCCTTTTTAAGTCAGGATAACAACCCCCTTCTTTAAGAGAGAGGTAGGGGTGTGGTTGGGAAAGGGCACACAGGGGTTTCTGGAATTGTGGAAAAGCTCTATTTCTTGACTTGAATGGTAGTTACACGGGTGTTCACTTTATAAAACTTCATTGTGCTTTATATGTTTTATTTAGTTTTCTGTATTTTTGTTCTTTCTAGCAATTTAAAAAATGTTTAAAAAATTATATTACCCACCACTTTCTATAATTGGTTTTTAAAACCATTTGAGCCCTTAACTCTGGTACAGAAAAATACAGTCTTAAAAAGTTGAGCCTTGATTTATAATCAATAATGGATAGGAAAGTGTACAATATATAATAATCATACCACAAGACCTCCAAGTAGAGGAGTTCTTTTTATCTCAAGTGTTTTAGAAGCTGAGATAGGGCTACAGAAGGCTTACTTAGTTAACTATCAGGACTTGAACCTCAATTGTCCAGTAACCTGGAGTTTCTGAAATATTATTCTGTCTTCTATTTTGAAATCCTTCTATTCTCTTCTTTTGGGTGGATAAAACTTTATTGAGCTTATTACAGCAAAGATAGCATGGTCTTTGGATTAGCTTCCATTTGGCTCTATAATAAAATAATGTTAACTAAATGTCCTATTTCTATACATTTACTTTTAAAAAATCCTCTGATAAGCAAGGGTCTGCTTCATGACACATTAGGCTACCTAACTCTTGAATATAAAAATAGGTCTTAGTCTGCAGTGACCTCTGATCATGCCACTGCACTCCAGCCTGGGCAACAGAGTGAGACCGTATCTCAAAAAAACAAATAAACAAACAGGTCTTAGTGATGAGGAAGTCACCAGATTGAACTGAAATCATTATTTGCAATTGCAATGTTGTTTTGCATTAATAAACCACTTTTTATTTCTAAATCAGGCAAACTACTAACTGTTTTTTTTAACTTCCAAAATAAAGGTTCTTGTTTCTAGGGATACATTATAGAAAAAAATAAAAATAAATGAAGTTTAATCTACATGAGTCTGTTTCAATGACAGAGACACATAGAAGACTTAAGTGACTTTGAAGATAAGTGAGCATGACAGTTGATTTACTGAAACCAAGAACTTTAATTTCAAGACTTGTGCTATGGCCAAAAGATCAAGATCCTCTGCTGGGATGTCAGTGGCATTAAAGAGTAACTCATTGCTGGAAGTCCTGTGATTGACTCTATGTGGAATTTGAGCATTAATTTAGATAATGGAAAACTGAAAATAAAGTAATTTAAGGCAGCAGTCCCCAGCCATTTTGGCACCAGGGACTGGTTTCATGGAAGACAATTTTTCCATGGATGGTAAAGGGGATTGGGGAGATGGTTTCAGGATGAAACTGTTCAACCTCAGATCATCAGGCATTGGATTCTCATAAGGAGCGTGCAACCTAGATCCCTCACATGTGCAGTTCACAATAGGGTTCATGTGCTCCTATGAGAATCTAATGCCTCCACTGATCAGATAGGAGGCGGAGTTCAGGCTCTAATGCTCACTCGCCTGCCACTCACCTCCTGCTGTGTAACTCCGTTCCTAATGGCCACAGATCGGCACCAGTCCATGGCCTAAGGGTTGGGAACCCCTGATTTAAAGGATCACATTTAAACAATCTAAATGGTCAAATTCATGACATTTATCAATATCTACTTTTTAAACAAAATTATACTTAAATACTTCAAACATTCTTGAAAAAAATAGCAGATTTGCCTAATATCGGGAAAGGGGAGATATTCTGTATTCTGCAAAGAAAAAGGTTGAACTCCAAAAAACAAAGCAGATTTCCCTGAAAAATTACTTAGATCAACAGGTTATTATGGCTATCTACAAATCATTTTTAGTATTAGCTTCCATTGAAGTAGTTATTCCAAATAGTTTTTCAAAATTTAGTAGTTTGGAGTGATAGTCTTCCTTATGAAAATAGCCAGAGAAGAATTAGTACACTTGAATTTATGACTCATAAGTTTCATCTCAGTATTTATACTTCCCATTTTATCCTGTTTTTTCAAATGAACTCAATAGATTAAGTGCCCTAGGCATTTAATTACCTAAATGACAGTAATTAAAAACAGAGAGTAAGAGAAGTATGTGATCTACTTTTCCCATCCCATGAAAGTTAACAAGCTGAAACTCTTGAACACCATAAGGAAAGAGTAATTAAAGAGGAGTCTCCATCCAGCCTCAGGGGAAAGACTGGGGAAGATAAGCCAGCTTGACATCCATGACCACATCAAACCCAAGACAGGGAAACAATTATCTTGGTCTCTCCACTGAGGTGTGTTTCTCAACAAGTGCACTGTGAATATAGAGAAGCTTCAGTCCAGTGCAACTTGTTTTGATGGGTGGACTTGAGCCATCAAGAGAAAAGACAGTTACTGATGGATAGACCTGCCACTTTGCCACAAGGTCTTTCTCCATGATAGACCCTAACTCACAGGAGTTGCTAACAAGATGGCATGAGACAAGGAATGTGAAAAGTTACATAGGTCACTAATAGTAAACATCAATAAATCGTTTAGCTACTATTATTGTTGGTGCCTCAGTCCATGTTCCTTTACTATAGTTGCAACCTACTTGGTTTACTTGTTCAGTTTTGCCTGGCCACACTGACAGCAGAGATCACTAAAGTGTAGAGTCAATAGTGCAGGCTCCAAAGCCAAACTGTTTTGGTTTTTGAATTGTGGCTCTGATGTTCTTTAGCTAAATTATCTTAGGTAAGTTACTTAAAGTCTTTGTATCTTAGTAAAATAAGAATAATTAAGAATACCGATTAGATAGGCTTGCTATAAAGATTAAATGGGTTAATATATATAAAATGTTTAGAAGAGTGCCTAGCATATAAGTCCTCAATAATTAGCTATGACTATTATGCCATTACTACTATTATTACTGTGGTCATCATTATTACTATTATGTCTATTATTAATGTAATTAGTTAAGAGAAACAGTACTCTTGAGCATCAGTCCATAGTCTGGATGTCCTCCTTGTAAACTAAGTCAGGAGGCCAGACTGCCTACTCACCATAGGAAATTGAGTCCCCTTGGGCTATTTCCTTGAAGAGACCAGAAACATCAAGGTCAGGCACTCCAAGGGAAGCCTGTAGAATGGTGGAGAACTCTTCCTCCGTTATGTAGCCATCCTCATCAACATCAAACAGCTGAAGAAAATAAAATGTAAGAATTAGCTCCCTCAGGATCATAGTGGTAGGGAATAATCTTGGAAAATAAAAGTCTTTAATAATTCAAACATCTACTGTGGCATGGGCTAGAAATATGTATATTAAGAAAGTATCATCTCTACTACCCTCACAACACCTGTAGCTTGGTGTTTGAGAGAGACAGGATTAAAATAGGAGCTATACCAATGGTCCATAGTACAAAGGGACAGGGGATCTCCATGGGGAACATAATGAATCCTACCCAGAGAGGTCCAAGAAGGCTTCATAGGAGTTGACACTTGAGTTGGGTCTTAGAACATGAAGAGAAGTTCCCAGAATATACAAAGAATGGCAAGTGATTGCCTGGGGCTCCAGTCAGGAGATAGAGACAAACAGGAATTAGATCATGGTGGGTATATAATTCCTCACCAAATCCTGTAGGATTATAATGGGAGTGGAGGTGGTGTGATCCTATGAGAACTGAGAAAACTTTGAGGCAGAGTATGGAGGATGAATTGGGAGCAAGAGGTTGATAAAACCAGAGGCAGGAAAACCAGTTAAGAGTCTGGGTTTGAGAAGCAGGAAGGATAGGAAGGGATAGAATTCATGAAAAGCAAAGACAAGACTTGCATATCAATAAGGGGTCTGTAGTGATGGAAAGGTCAGAAGTAAAAATGGTATCTTCTAGTTTAGGCAACTGGGTGAAAGCTGATTACATTAGCCAAAGTGGGAAAACAGAACAAGTGCCAAATGAGATCAAGAATTAGACCTAGATAGGTTAAATTTGAATCAGGGGTGCCAGGAGTAAAGAAGAGATTCAGAATATCATTTTAGGAAACTGATGAGTCTTGAGATACGAATTTGGGTAAGAATGGAAACTATGGTTATGTTTGAGCTTATCTGTAGAGAATGCACAAAGTAAAGCAAAGTCCTGGGAACAGCAACAGCTGAGGTATGAGTAGTGAAGAGGAACTGACAGAAAAGGCTTAGAAGCAGCAGCCAGATAGGAGAACCAAGAAATCAGAGCATGTATCTTAGAAGCTAAGGGGGTGTGTTCAGGAAAGAGGAAGAGATGCTAACAGTGGTAAGGGCCAACAGAGCAAAATGCCATAGGAAGGCCTAGCAAGAAGCAAAACCGTTTGTTGGATTTGATTATTAGAGGATCCTGATGATTTTAGTAAACAATTTCAGGGGACCAGAAGCCAGATGGTAATGGGAATCAAGAGATGAATAGAAGTGAAAAGCAGAGGCAAGAAATATGGACTCTTCATTTTAAGGAATTATGAAACAAAGGGAAAGAGATAATTGGGGTAGTATCCAAGCACAAAAGAGGTTATTTTAGGAAGGGAGAGACTGAATATGGTTTAGGAGGAGGGGAAAAGGCAGCAGAGTGGGGTAGACTGAAAGTCATGCAGCAAAATAAGGATAACTGATGGATAATTAATATTCCATACTCAAAATCCTCTCCTGGGTCTTAAGAATTTTTAATGATATGAGTACTTACTTTTTATAAGCACTGATCAAAAGTGTTCAAATCACTTTACATGTACTAACTCACTCAACCCTCACAATAGTCTTATGGTAGGTGCCACTGTCAGTCCTATCTTACAGAGGGGAAGGCTGAGGCACAAGGAAGTTAAGTAACTTTTCCCAAGGTCACACCACTTGCAAGTAGTACAGGGGGCATCCAAATCCAGGCAGATAATATCTAGAGTTCCTGATGTTGAGATTTCTACTTCTGACCAAATACAAGATCAAAAACAGAGAAAAACAGGTATTAGATAAGGGGTGATAACCATGAAAAAAATAATAAGCAAATACTGAATCATGTTTTAATGGTCCCTAAAGGGTAGGAGGATAAAAAAGTATAATTTGAAGTTGAGATTTGTTGCCCCAGCAGACAAAGCTCTGGCTTCAAGTCCATTTCTTACCACTCAGTGCCTAGTTAGGGGATACAATAGTTGGAAAGTGAAAAGTGAATCGACATCTGTTTTCACAAACTGTAGACCTCAGGCTCTTCATGCGCCTTGGACTTCAACAGTAATTGCCAGGACTCAGTCATAGCTCCCTCCTCACAAGCTCTAAGCTTTCTTCAGAGGCCTTCCATTTCTAAACAGTTTGTGCCAACTCATCTAAACAGTCTAAATTCTTGCCAGGTTTGGTGCTTTGGTGTCTCTCACTTCTGTATAAGTTCCTTTTACATGGTCCATACTAAAGACTTCTACTTCCTCTATATGTGTCCTTTGCCATAACTCCCCTCTCTAAACTCTTCAATTTCCCTCACTTACTCGTCACTCCCCACTACAAAGTTCCTAGATCTAAGGTAAACCCCATGCATGATCTAGACTCTGGTAGAAAGTTTAACACCTCAGTTTCCTTTGAAATGGGGACTGATATCTCCCCATTGCACAGAATAATGTGGAATCTTAATGAAAACATTCTGTCTTTCCCATCACGCACATGACCCAAGACCAGCTGGACCCTCCCTGAAATGTGCATTATGAACAGAGTCGGAGTTTGCTCATTTTAACTGCAGTGGCCAGGGAGGTTGTAAGGCTGTTCCTGCAGCCAGGACCTCTGAAGCTTCCTGGCTGTGAGTTTTCCCTTGAGTCTACTCCCTAGCCTTACAAATAATTCCACTTTGGCGTCAGTCAGCCAGTCTATCTTATTGCTTGCAAATGAAGAATCTTGACTAATATTCTAACTCTAAGTGTCACTGTGAAGGTGAAATGAGATAAAAGATGGGAAATTAACTGTGAAGTGCTATCCAAATAAAAGTATGTAAAAGAATCCTATATGTAAAAGGATACTACTAAATAAAAAGTATGCAAAAATACTTCCAAAACATAAAACACATTTAAAAAGGAGGGTTAAAAAATAACCAGTGTAAAGCATAATTCTTGTCTTACTGAAAAAGAAAAAAGCTAATTATAGTTTTAAGCCCTCCTTTCTTCCCTTCCCCTTCCCCAAACCAAGGTCTAGGCTAGACAAAAATCTCACAGCTTCTTTCAAATCGTAATTACTGTGATTAAGGGCCAAATTTTATATCAGGTCTTTCATTGGTAAACCAAAAATGACCATTTGCTCAACTAAACTGATAATTACACGTACAATCCCCAAACAGAAACAGAAATATCTAGATCAGAATAAGTTAGCTATGTGTGTAATTTTAGGTTTTATGATGAATAAGTCTGTAAAAGCTGAAGGGTTTAAACTTTGGAAAAAGTCTGGCCCTTGCCTTATGACCATCTGCTAAGCATCAACCATTTAGGTTCTTTATAAGCCTAGCAGTTAACTCAGTTTAAACCAATCTGAAATAAAAAGTAAACTCAGGGGCTCTTCTGTCAATGATAGTGCACATGAAAATTCCTAAGGCTTATCCCAATTGGCCTCTAAGACATAAGAAAGAACTCTTGGAAGAAGAAAGTCTTTCTAGATAATAGAGGGGGAAAAGCCTTCTTGGAATTGCAGGGAGACATTCTTCTCCAAGAAAGTCAGGAAGAGATGAGTAGAAAACAGAAACAGAGAAGGTCTGCAGCTCTCCTGCTGGACAAAAGCAAGGAAACTACGTGGCTGTACAACAAGAGCCAATATACATAGCTTAGCAAGACAAGGAGAGAAATGAAGTTTCTCTTTTACTTGAGAGATGACCTTAGAACTAAAAGGGAGTATCATATTTAAACATACTGATTAGATGAAGCCCCTTTACTCTCAGAACAGAACACACATTTTGGGAATGTATTCTTCCCTCTTGTTTCGCACTTGTAAGTAAATGGTCTTCACAATTCAAACTTTCATCAAGCTCTGTGGGAACCAGGGACATGAATTTTATTCATCTGCTCCCAATTTAGATCCCTGTATTGCTGTGAAAATATATGTGATACTACAGGAAGACATGAGGGGTAGGAACTTGGGACATTTATGATGGTGTTCACCTGACGCCACAATGCCAAAACAAATTTTATTAGAAAAAGTACCACTGAAAATATCACTGACATACAGAATGAGAAAATAACGATAGATCAGAACTTTCCAGAGACTGAATTAGGATGACTAGTGACAGGTGGTGTTTATTTATAAACTTCCCTTTGGGGCTTCAAAATGGGGAAGCTGAAAAGAAATAATTTTTTAAGTTAGCTTGTGAAATCTCCTGCTCTTCAATCTTGATGCTGTTAATTAGGCTACTTCTAGAGACTTTTTGCTTAAATAAATGCTTGTGTTTTCTTTATTCTTAGTAGCAACTGACTTAATCACATTATTGTCCTGTACATGTCACAGCAGATCTATAAAATCACGTAATAGATTCACTGATTTTCAAATAATACACTTAGAGTCAACACTTGTTTACAAGGCAGACCAAGATGCTTTCAATGGGGCTGACAGTACCTTAAATGCCACCTGGATGATCTCCTCTGTGTTGGAAGGGTTGCACAAGACAGCCAGGCCAATCACATACTCTCGGAAGTCAATGCTGCCATCATGGTTCTGTGAAAGGATGGGATAAATCAATTAGGAGGGCCACTAGTGGAATTACTATTAATCCTACTACAAGGTAAAATTCAGGTATGTCTTATAGCTCAACCTCATCATTCACTATTTGGAGAAAAGTCTCACTAAGAAGGAACAGCAAGCAAGTAGCCCAACTATTCCCAAGAAGGAAGAAAAACATATTTTCTGTTCAGCAATAAATATAAACTTTTTATGACTGGGGCCATTTATCATGGCTCTATGGCACCCAGTGTGGGTTCTTGAGCTCAGCTTTGCCATGATGGGAGCCCCTCTGGGAGGCAGGACCTATGAGTTTCATCCTTTGTGGAAGTGAAGTGTTCATTCCACCATTACTGGTGGTCCTGCCATAAAGACCAACACCAAAGGGTCATTAAGGGTCCTAAGGGGTTACTAAGCAATCTTCCACATGTGGAAAATGAAAGAAAAGAAAAAGGGCAATAATCACAGCTACATTTTTTCTTTCTTCCAGGCTTAATCTATAGTAAACCAGGAGCAACTGAAGCAAACTTGGGCAACTTTAATAGCCCTGGGGGACATCACCCCAGAAGATCTTACACTTCTAAGCCGATGAAAATAAAGCATAACTAGTATAATATACCTTAGGAGGCATTTCCTGATGGCAATATAAAGGAAGAAATTGATCATTGTAATTCAGGCTGACTAAATACAGAGTTTTCCCTGTACATTAACTGTTTACCTAGACAGGAGCACTAAGAAGATGAAAATGGAGAGAAGAAAGCTTAGGAGAAAAGGAAGAAAGAGAGAGAGAGATAAAGTAGAAAGTAGGGAGGACTGAAGGAAGAGAGGCCAGACAGAGAACTAAAAAAGAAAGAGGGAGTAGAGGAGAAGGGACAAATGAGATGGAAGTGTTAGAAAAAGATAAAGAGGTGGAGGGAGGGGAGGAGGAGGGAGAAAGAAAGAGAAACTGTAAGTAAGTACTTGATTATAATACCAGGTGTTAGAATTATTTTGGCAGCAAAATTTTCAAGTGATAAATTCCCAGATAAACTATGAACTAGTAACAACAAAGCTAGGGCAGTACTTAATTTGATAGACTAATAATAATATTTGACACAACAAGAGTATGATAATCATCTGTGATGAAGTATCTACGCTTCAATCAAAAGTTTCTTAAAAGCAAGGGCTGTTTCCTTTGTGTAACAATGTATTCTCATTCCGACGCACAGAGAGAGGGGCTAAGAAAACAAAAAACAAAAAACAAAAATACACAACTTTTTCTCATCTACCGTTACCTACTACTCTAGGTTCATAGAACTTTCACTTTAAAACACTAAGGCAAGAATTATTTGCTGGAGTTTCATGGATGAATTTGGGGAAGGAAGGGCTGTGAAGCCCCTGAAATGGTATGCAATTTTTATGACATCTTTCTAGAGAAAAATGTAGCTTTTATTAGCTTCTCAAAGCAACCAAAACTTAAAAAGTTAAGAATCATTTTCACCATATTACTTTATCTTACTGCAGGGCGGAAACTAAAAGGAGTAATAATTTAATCTCATTTTCTCACCAGAGAAGGTAGAAACAGAGGTTTCAAGATTTCCCTAAAGGAACAAGGTTTATTCCTGAAACAAACATTCAGGTCATCTGACTTTCTTTTGTCTGATTACCAGTCTGTCAGAGAGCTGTTTTTGTTTTGTTTTGTTTTTTGTTTTTCCTTTTCTTTAATCAGCTTTATTTGTGTTGATTACATTTACATTCAACCAAATGCATCCATTTTAAATGTACAGTTTGATGTGTTTTTTGGTCTTTGGTTTTTTTAAAGATATGCTCTTACTCTCTTGCCCAGGCCGGAGTGCAGTGGCTATCCATAGGCATGACCATAAGCGCACTACAGGCTTGAACTCCTTGTCTCAAGAGTTCCTTCCACTTCATCCTCCAAAGGAGCTGTAACTACAGGCATGTGCCACCACACCCAGATTAGTTTGATGTGTTTTGACAAATGTATACACCATGGTAACCAGCACCAAAGTCAATATCTACATTTCATCACTCCAGACGTTTCAGAGAAGGCAGAGTATTAAAGGAAATCATTTCCTTCTTTGCCACCACCATTTAATTTTCTTATGCACTCTGGAGGGCTGTTTTTACTGAACCTTAGAGGTTGAGGAGCTTCTTGAACCATGGCTTTATTGCTCAACATAGATACATTTCTTCTGCAATTAGCTTTTTCCACTAAGCAACATAGAAGTCTTAAATAGAAATTCTTAAGAACAGATCCAAGAATGATTTCTGGACACTGAAGTTACTATCATAGATTGTCTGTATAATTGGAAATACCCCTTTGAATTTATGTTGTATCTTTATTGTGAGATATCCAGTTTTTATCTATACTACCAAACCCTATGTGTAACACTTGTCAGGAAGCATCATTACGTCATTTTGCAGATGGAGAAATAGAAATGTGACAAACTCTTAACATTACCACTAGTCACAGAACAAGGTAACATTCTGGACCCCTAATTTCATTAACATACGAGTGGTTTTGAATGACAAAGAATCTTGATGATCACAAGAGAGGGTATATGAATCTTTTCATCCTAGTAATGTGAAGGAAAAAGCAGCATGGAAATTACTCTGAGAGATTATATTATTGGATTAGTAAATCAATATACTGTTAAGATTCCAATTTCAGAATAACAAAATTAAGAACTGGAAGGAATCTTATAAATCATCCATTCAACTTCTTCATTTTACCAATGAAAAAAATGAGACAAAAGTTTCTCTTGAGGTCACAAAACTCACTATTGCCATAGCTGCAATTAAAATTTAGATAATCTGGCTGCTTACTAAAGCAAATAGCTTGATAAAATGTACCCCAAAACAGATAAAAATTATACAGCAAAATATACTATTTTTTTAATTCTTAAATGTCAAATCAGTATCATGATAAGAATTATTGCACAATCTTTGGTTCTTTTCTTTAAAACCTACTGAGGTCCCCAGGAAGAATTATAAACTTAATAAAAAAAAATCCAGACTTGAAGATATTTCAGGGCCACATTTCAAAGGAGACCAGCTCTTTGGAGGGAGGCCGTAATCCCTCCATAACCTGTCCTAATCTGGAGCCTAGAGAAGTCCAGAGTTAGAACTAAGGAGTTACATTGGGTAAGTACAAATAGAAAAGATAATGGTCTCATGGAAACTCCAGACAGTGGGCCCCATCCCTTTCCTGGAAGTCAGCAGGATCAGAAAAGCATGGAAGTGTGTGTGAGGGGAGGTCACTGTGAGCTCATGGCCCCCCAGCACCTTTCATCTGCTTAGTCACACAACACCAGCTTTCAGGGCCAGCAGGAAGCTCTAGGCTACTTGTTCAAATATTGTCCACTTAAAACTCTTGAAAAAATAAGTGGTGATTCTCATGTGTCTGATTCTCAGGTATCAGTTCCTTCCAGTTGTTTCATAGTTGAATTTATTCAACATCTTTATTCATGTGGAATTAGATACTCTTTATAACTTTTTATGTTTAGTAAAATTTAAGGATATGGTTTTGAATACATTTTGCAATGATAAACTCCCAAGAAGAGGGACTATTTTTCTTTCTGATGTTATAACTGAAATATATCATCCCTGTAAATGAGAGATAATCAGTGTTGTCAAAATAATTTTAAAACGTTTACATAAAACAGAATTTACTTGGCAGCAACCAACAGAAAAAAGTCTTCACATCGTCAGAGATACTCTATAAATCCAAAGGAGTATTATTATTAAAATACAGTAAATTCTGAGCTGTACAGAAGAGTACAGGAAGAAGTATTCGATTTAACTGAATATTCTAAGAGCATATTTCTACCCATATACATAATTGAATCAGTTTCTAGGAATAAAATTGTTTTAATATACTTAAATATTTTTAAAAAGCAATTCTGAAGGTTCTTCAAGATCAGTAGACACATTAGATATCCATACTTTGTAAGTGCCTCCACAAATATTTTTTAAGTCCCCACTATATGGGTAGTTGTTTAATACTACTGATAAGATTTTTTAAAATAATTGTTTTTTCAAGACAGGGTCTCCCTATGTCACTCAGGCTGGACCCCCCGGGCTCAAGCGATCCTCCGCCTCAGCCTCCCAAGTAGCAGGGACTACAGGTGTGCGCCAACTTGCCTGGCTAGTTGTGGGGATTTTTTAAATTTTTTTGTTGAAACGGGGTTTTGCCATGTTGCCCAGGCTAGTCTTGAACTACTGGGCTCAAAGCAATCAGCCCACCTCAGCCTCCCAAAGTGCTAAGATTACAGGCATGAGCCACCATGCCTAGCCAGTACTGATAAGGTTTCTGACTGGGGTAGCTAGATAAACCAACTTTTAAAAACACATGCACCGCTACCCAAAAATATTTTTAAAGTGACCTTTAAGATCACATAAAAATTTTGAATGTTTCTGGAAGTTTGCTGTTCATAGTTACAGAGCACATGATTCTTTTTCCTTTTTTATAGGTTATAAAATGTAGTGGATTATATCAAGATAAAGTTACTTTTCAAAATCACATGGGATCTTTTGAAATTTAAAAATGTAGATGTATAATTTCACATATTTTTATCACTGAGTATGATTTTCAATTTACATTGATTAAATTACTTAATGTCAGAAATTTGAGAATAATGGCATGGAGTTATATGAATTATATAAATCTTAGGCTATAAATAGTCTTGCATATAGAGCAGGCAAATTTTTAAAAAGGTGTCAAGTTAAATATTGCTTCTAACATTAAAAATGTGCCTTTAAAACATCAAATATTGAATGAAAACTAAGAAATTCAATCACTTGCTAGGCTATTGGTTCTACACAATGCTAAATATTTGGTTACTTGGAAAAAGTCCAGATTTTTTAGTTCTAGTATCCACTCTGATGTCTGAGGTTACTTATACAAATTCAGAAGAGAAAAGGAGAGAAACTTAGGTAATTTCAGGATGTTTTTCCATGAGCATGCTGGAAGAGAATTGTAAAAGTAGGTAATCCCTCAACTTGAGAAGCAAGGGCAATAATACCACTCCTAGTGTGAGATGATTGTTTTAACTTTTATGAAACATTTACAATAAAGTGAGGAACAAAAATGTGGTTACATTGTTCTTTCCACAACCATCCTATGGAAAGGTTAAATTATAAACCTAATATTCTGAGACTCTAAAAGATGTCTGGCAGCTTTCCCCTTTCTTGGCTACTTTACTACATCCATGCCTAACATATTCCTGGACTTATTCTAAAATAGAGAGATTGTTATTAATGTGTGGTTGCTGGCAGCAGCCTCCTTCTTATGTAACCACACCTGGTCTAAGTAGCACACCAGACCAAGGTTAAATTACAAGTCCCTTGAGGAAAGTGGATGTGATCTCTGTGCTTGGCTCAGTTCAGAATTATATGTGTGTGGTGTTTCATAAATATTGTATGATGGTGATGATGGTGAACACAAAGGTCAAAAGCCAACCTCTCCACATTTCACTGGGGATTTCTAACAGGAAGCTGAGGGATGTTAACAGGCTAGTTACATCATTTCCATAGTTACAACTTTCTTCTAAATGAGTCCAAAGAGGAAGGAAGAATTTATCTGCAAACTCGGGATGACCCTCCAAAGTAGCCTGGGATAGAGACAATGCATTAAAAATCAGAGAAGCAGAATGGGTAGAGACCAATTAAATAGCAGACAGAGGAACCGAGCACTTGCAAATGTAGCCTCTCTAGCTGTGTCTACTGGCACCGGAATTCTGGATTCTGTTTGCTCTGCTATATTAGCCTATTATCAAAATTATAAAGCCAAACCAAGGTCTGTACGCAAGAAAGGCACAACTACCCCAGCTTTTGGGTGGCATTTTCTTGGTATTTCTATCTTCCTTCTCCTGAATGCTGGCAACACTGACTCTCCTGCATGGCCTTAGTTTTGGCTGAGACAGGCTTGAAAAATACTGTGAGGTGGCCCTACTTCAAAGCAATCAAGGCTGTCAACCTTGGCTGATCATTAGAATCACTTGGGGAGCTTTAAACATATTCATCTCTGGGCCCCACCTCTAAAGAGTCTTATTTAACATATTTGGAGACTCAAGTATTAGTATTCCTAAAGAGCTCTCCCAGTGATTCCAAATTGCAGCCAGGGCTGAGAATAATTGCAATAGTCAGCAATATATGTTCTCTATATTGGTTTACATTCCATTTAACTGATTACTGTTCATGTGTTTTTCTTTTTTTTGTTTTTCTTTGTTTGCTGCTTATTTCCTGCCTGTAGTTTTCAAAGGTGAACAAAAGAATTTTCCTTGCTCTAAGGCAGGACAAGACACGACAAGAGCTGGCTGACATCAACAGGGCATGCCTGATTTTGTATGAAGTACGTGTAAGAGCAAACATTTTGATTCATTAAGGCAGCTAGAGACATTTTTGAACTATGAGCATATTGTTTTATTCCTCAATGTCTTTGACTCTCTTTACAAATGTATCAAAACAAAACAAAATTGCTATGTGCTTTTTTTTTACTAAAGAAACAGAATTAAAGAACTTTAGAATTTTAGATAGTAGCTCCATCATTTAAAAAAATGCTACCCTTATATAAAACTGCTTAATTTCATTGTCTGAACCTGTTTCTTTATGGTTAAATAAGTTTCCTAAAAAGCACTTTTCATTTTTTTACATAATGGAAAAACCAGGTATAAAATTACAAGAAAAACAGATTTTGAACCTCTCTCCTCAACTTTTTAAAATGGAAAATGTATCTCCTGAGGGCTTTCTTGATTTATTCTAGGATTAAAAAAATTCATTCTTAACAACAATAACAACAATAATAAAGTTCCTACTCCTTGGAATTTATTCACTAAATAAGCAACACCTTTTAAAATCTACTCCATTAGAACTCTACCCCACAACCTCCCCACCATATATATGCAAGTCCATATAAACCCAAATCTCAAAAAGCTGATATACAAACCACTCAGAACATTTTTCGTGAAATATCTGTTTTAATTCAGCAGTAAAAGGCAGCACATGATCAGAAATATGTAGGGTTGTGAAAGAGCTTGCCAGGAAATGAGAGCTGTTGCACAGGGTATCAGCAACTGTATACAGCTTGGCAAGATTTTCAGTCCTGTCCTCCAGGGAGGATCTTGACTTCTCAGTTCCCACTTCAGGAATACATGGTCAACTGCAGCCATTCTTTGATAGACACTTGAATCAGGCCATCTCTATCTCTATCCAGAGACTTGAAGGCACGAAACATGGCATCCAGGCGGACCAAGCAGCTGATGAAATTGTTAAAATCCATATCTCCATCTTCATTAGCATACCGGCGGACAATCATTTGGTACAGTTGTTCATTTAGCTGGAAGCCTGCGGCCTGCAGAGCTCCCTGCAGCTGAGAACTTCCCAGAGACCCAGAATGGTCCCTGTCATACTGCTTATAAACACACTGCCATTTCTTGATGTTGTTCCACAGATACTTAAATTCTTCAAAGCCCAGCTTACCAGTCGTGTCACTGTCCATGACAGACACAATGCTCCGGCAGGTGTCAAGACTAAAACCGTCAGTCTTCAGATCTTTGTGCTTAGAAAGGACTTTGTTGAGAATATTCATCAGATCAGTGGCACCCACCTCCATGTCTGGTCCAGCCAGCTGTGTAAATTGTTGCCGAAATCGCCTAACTTCCTCACTTTCTGAGGCCTCCACACTGGTGAAATGCTGCTGAGTGGGAGGCGGTTCTGGAGTATACTGAGCTGCTGCAGCCTCACTGATAAAATTCACAATTCCTCCAACTATCCCTCCAATATTTCTTCCTCCTCCTTCTCTTCTCTGACCACCTCCTCCAAAGAGGCCTCCAAGAGCTTCTCCAAGACCTCGATCTGCTCCTTCCAATAGAGCCTTTGCAAGAAACATGCTTTCAGTTTAACAAGCAAATGCAGCAGCAATCTTAGAGATGGTATGAAAAAAGATGAAATGGAGTTCAAGTAGTTTACATGTGGAAGAACTGGCTTTTCTTTACCTGCTTACACTGCACCACGCCCCATGATGTGATGTTTCACATCCTACTGAAGATACCTGAGTTCCATGAGGTCCTAGCACCTGCCATATTTTACAAGGCCTCAATAAAATTGTTTTCACTCTTCCAGATATTTATAAATTATAGTATGTAGGACACCTTAAGATAATAGTTTTAAAGAAAAAATATTAAAGTATGCATTTTTATGTCATTGATTTCTTAGTCCTCTGTCTCAGCACCTAAAAAATGATGTGCATTTTCCTAACAGGAAGAAGGTAAATGATGCAAGGAAATCAAAAATTTCTTTTCTAAGAAATATTTATTGTTAGAATAGAATTGAAGAAATCTTGGGCATTGGAAGAATATTTAATCCTCTTCCTTTAGCAAAGATTCTCAAAATCCAGTAGTCTTAAGAAAAATTTAGAAGGGAGATTTTTAAAATGCAAGGTCCTGAATTTCCACTCCCAGAGATTCTGATTCCATAGGGCTGCTGTGGTGTCTGTGATCGACATTGCTAAAATCTTTTTTGAAGTGTAACATTCATGTAAAAAATGTATCATATAAATCACAAATGGATAGCTCAAAGAATTTCACAGACTGCACACATCTCAGAGGCCTCTTCATACTTCTTTCTAGTTACTTCCGTCTTCCAAGGATAACCACTGTCCTGACATCTAATACCATAGATTTATTTTTGCACCTTAAATAAATTAAATCAGACAGTACAGACTCTTTCATTTATTCCTTTTTCATTATAAAAATGTTAAATGTTTTAAAATTGTGATAAAATACACATGCCATAAAATATACTATTTTAACCATTTTTAAGTATAGAGTTCAGTGGCATTAAGTATATTTGCATTGTGAAACCATCACCACCAGCTATCTTCAGAACTTTTTTCATCTGGCAAAACTGAAGCTGTACCCATTAAAGAATAACTCCCATTCTCCCCTTCCCCCACCCCTGGTAACCATCACTCTATTTTCTAGCTCTATGATTTGACTACTCTGCATGCCTTATATAAGTGGAATCATACAGTATTTGTTCTTTTGTGACTTGCTTATTTCAATGAGCATAATTTCTTCAAGATTCATCCATGTTGTATCATGTGTCAGAATTTCCTTCCTTTCTAATGATGAATAATATTGTATTGCATTAATATACTCATTTTGTTTTTCCATTATCCCATTGGTGAATACTTGGGTTGCCCTTTTGGCTATTGGGAATAATGCTGCTATGAACATGGGTATACAAATATTTGTTTGAGTCTTTGCTTTCAATTCTTTTGGGTATATACCAAGAAGTGGAATTGCTGAATCATATGATAATTCTATTTTTATCTTTTTAAGGAACTACCATACGCTTTTCCTTATTGACTGTACCACTTACATCCCCACCAGCAATACACAAGAGTTCCAATTACTCCATATGCTTGCAAACACTTGTTATTTTCTCTTTTGTTTTGTTTTCTAATAATAGCCATCCTAATGGCTGTAAAGTGGTATAACATTGTAGTTTTGACTTGCATTACCCTAATGATTAATGATGTTGGGCATCTTTTAATGTATTAATACTTACTGACCAAAGAAGATCTTTGGAAAAATGTCTATTTAAATCTTTTGGCCATTTTAAAATCTGGTTATTTGTTGGGTTTCTTGTTGTTGAGTTGCAGGAGTTCTTTAAATATTCTAGATATTAATCCCTTATCAGATATATAATTTGTAAATATTTTCTTTCATTCTGTAGGTTACCTTTCCACTCTGTTGTTAGTGTCCTTTGATGCACAAAAGTTTAAAATTTGTATGTGGTCATATTTATCTATTTTTCTTTGGCTGCCTGTGCTTTTGGCATAATATTCAAGAAATCATTGAGAAATCCAGTGTCATGAAGCTTTTCCTCTGTTTTCACTGAAGAGTTTTATAGTTTCAGCTCTTATGTTTAGATCTTTGATCCATTTTGAGTTAACTTTTGTATATGTGTAAGTTAAGGGTCCAACTTCATTCTTTTGCATGTGGATATATAATTTTCCCAGCACTATTTGTTGAAAAGACTGTCCTTTCCCCATTGAATGGTTTTGGCATTCTTGCTGAAAATCATATGACCATATACACAAGGGTTTCTTCTGGGATCTCTATTCTATTCCATTGGCTTATATGTCTATCTTGAAACCAGTGCTGCACTGTTTTGATTACTGTAGGTTTGAAGTAAGGTTTGAAATGAGGAAATGTCAGGCTTTCAACTTTGTTATTCTTTTTCAAGATTGTTTTGGCTATTCAGTGTCCCTTGAAATTCCCTATGAATTTTAGGATTGATTGTTCTATTTTTGTAAAGAAACATTGGGACTTTGAAAAGGATTGCTTTAAATCTGTAGATCACTGTGGGAAGTACTGACTCTTAATATTGTCTTCTAATCCATAAACATGGAATATCTTTCCATTTATTTGTCTCTTCTTCAATTTCTTTCAGCAGTGCTTTGTAGTTTTCAGTGTACAAGTCTTTAGCTTCCTTCTTGAAGTCTATTCCTAAGTATTTTAATTTTTTCTATGCCATTGTAATGGAATTGTTTTCTTAGTTTCCTTTTCAGAATTGTTCATTGTTGGTGTATAAAATGCAACTGATTTTTGTGTGTTGATTCATATCCTGTAACATTGCTAAGTCCCTTAATTAGTTCTGTGTTTTGTATGTGTGAGGGGTAATCTTTAGGGTTTTCTACAAATAAGATCATATCATTTGTTAACAGAGATAATTTTACTTCTTCCTTTCTATTTCATATGCCTCTCATTTCTTTTTCTTGCCTAACTGTTCTCGCGATGATTTCCAATACCATGTTAGTAGAAGCATGAGAGTGGGCATCCTAGTCTTATTCCTGATCTTAGAGGAAAAGCTTTCAGTCTTTTCATCACTGAACACAATGTTAGCTATCAACTTTTCATATATGGTGTTTATTATGTTGGGGCACTTTCCTTCTAGTTTGTTGTGTGATTTTATCAGGGAAGAGTACTGAATTTTGTCAAATGCATTTTCTGCATCTGTTGAGATGATCATGTGATTTTTCCCCTTCATTCTGAGAATATGCTGTGTTACATTAATTGATTTTCATATATTGAACCATCTTGCATTCCAGGAATAAATCCCACTTGATCATGGTGTATAATACTTTTAATGTGCTGTTGAATTGTGTTTGCTAGTATTTTGTTGATTTTTGCATCCATGTTCATATGGCATATTGGTCTGTAGTTTTCTTCTCTCCAAGTGTTTTTATCTGACTTTGGCCTCATGGAATGAATCAGAAAGTATTCCCTCTTCTTTAATTATTTGGAAGAGTTTGAAAAGAACTGGTGTTAGTTCTTCTTTCAATGTTTGGTGGAATTTTCCAGTGAAGCCAACTGGTCCTGGGCTTTTCTTTGTTGGGAGGTTTTTGGTTACTGATTCAATATCTTTGCTAGTTATAGGTCTATTCATATGTTTTACTTCTTCGTGATTCAGTCTTGGTAGGTTGTGTAGGAATTTGACAATTTCATCTAGCTTATGCAATCTGTTGGCATACAGTTGTTCGTAGTACTCACTCATCATCCTTTTTATTTCTGTAAAATTGGTAGCAATGTCTTCTCTTTCATTTCTGGTTTTATGTGTCTAGCTTTTTCCCCCCTCAACAGTATATTTTTGAGATTTGATTTTATATTTTTAATAAGCATCTTCAGAAGTCAGTCTGTAACAGGTAGCCTGGATAATACTTTGAGAAATCCTACCTTTAATACTAGTTATAGTCAGAGTACAGGTCCTCCAGAGGTTATTGGAAGTTCTACTGGGGAACTTGGGGAAAAGTAGCTAGGACTTAATGATTAAGTCATTATATTACTTAGCATTTGGGGGTCTCAATTTCGAATCTACAAAATGATAATAATAATATCGCCCTTGCTTACTTCAAATGATTCAATCTGATTTATTATGTATCAGGACTTGGGCTCAGTACTTAGGTTACAAAGGTGAATAAAGCAGGATGGCTGTGCTCAAAAATCAAGTAGAACTACAGGAAACTGGTATAATTATAATATGAAGTCTGTGTTCACATTTCTACTATCAATACTAATCTATTATATTTGTATATAATATGTTTTAGTATTTAGGTTTCATTGAATTCCTCTGAAAGATACAAATGTGTTTTAGATAAGGTAAGAAAAATTCAAGAAAAGTTAAGCTAGTTATCCAAGGTTATGCAGCTAGTACACTGTCCTATGATATCAAACAAGTATAGGCACACAAAAAGGGATCAATGAATTCTACTGAGGCAAAGGAAAGGAGAACATTTACCTATAGAAGAGATCATGTGTAGGCCTGACTACAGGCTGAGTCTCAGAGTTCTCCAAATAGATAAGGGATATAAAAGGACAGTCTAGCAAAAACACAGAAGAGCTAAAGGATATGAGGTATTCAAGAGATGGTGAATAGTACAATGAGATGAGACTCTATTGCTAGGAGTGATGAGAGATAAAGGGAGATCAATAAAATGGAATCAGATTGGAAGGGGGTTTGAACTGCTATGTGGCAGAGTCTCTCTCACAAGTAATTGTAGAAACTACTGACAGCTCAAATGTAAAGTCAAAAGGAGATTAGATGTGAAATTACTTTGGAAATTATGTAATTCTAGAACTGAATAATGATTATTCTAGCTATTATTAGGGAGAGAATAGTAGCCAAGGGACATCGCTCTGTCTAGAACATGAGAGCAATGTCCTGTCTTCTGCCACACTGAGTGGTTTGTGTAAAACTTTCCAACAACTGATTTTATTTCTCATAGGCACAATGAAATGGCCTCTGTGAACACCAAAAACCAAATGTCTTCTTTAACTACTCAGCAAAAGTATCACAAAAGAACTGTCTTCCTTTTAGGGAATCACAAGGGGCCATCTGGCTTTAGACAGATTTAAACCCATTCATATAAGCTTCTCTCAGTGAAAATTACATGAACTTTGTTTTTATAATATTGCAAATTAACTTGATAATATCGACTGTCATATAAAATGTGCCTCCTTGTGCCCATCTGAAGTGTTTTTTTGCTGTGGTTTAAATCCAATTCTTCTCATTTATTTTCCGTGAAGATGGAGGGCATTTGGCTAACAGTTGCTCATAAGCCATCATAGAATAAAAGACTATTATTAGATTAACAAGCTTTTTCTCCTCTGGATGATTTAATCCCCTATGGCTATTTATTAGAATATTACTAGCAACCTTAATTGCTGTCTGTGGGAACTCTACCATCCATATCTGCAAAAAAAAAAAAAAAGTATAGGAGGGGAAGAAGCCACATCTGATGGATAATTTAGTCCCAATTTGGGGAACAAAGTTATTAGACTTAAAAAGTACACAATGAGACACAATGTTATTAAAAACATTATTCAAAATAGTCCAAAAATGGAAACAACCTAAATGTTTACCAACTGGCAAATGGATAAGCAAAATACGATATATCCACATAAAAGAATACAATTTGGCAATAAAATGATGACTGATACATGCTACAAGATAGATAAACCTTAAAACATTATGCTAAGTGAAAGAAGCCAGACACAAAAGACATACATTATAGGATTCCATTTATATAAAATGTCCAGAAAAGGCAAATCTATACAGATAGAAAGTTGATTGGTGCTTGCCTAGGGCTAGGGGATAAGTAGGTGACAGGAACTAACAGTTAATGACATAAAAAATCATACTGGGGTGATGGGAATGTTCTAAAACTGCTTGAAAGTTGATGACTGCACAACTTGGTAAATTTACAAAAAAAAATTATTGAATTGTATACTTGGGTGAATTAGGATATGTAAAATATGCCTCAAGAGAATTATTTTTTAAAAATAGTGACAGTTTGTAGTAAAAAAGAATACCAAACTAGGAATTCTAGTCTCAGTCCTGCAATTAACCAGCTGTGTGGCCTTGGGCATGTAACTTCCTCTCTTGAGCTGGCAATCTTCTGCAAAATGAAGAAGGTGGGCAATTTGATACCCAAAGGTCTGTTTAGCTCTACAATTCTGTGAATCTAGATTTGTGACAGCAACATCATTCTTGTATTTAGTTTCCTTCTGGTGCCTACACCTTTTTATGCTATATGTTAATTTAATTTAATCTTTCTTTATCTGGGTCTGGTTCTACAACTTTTAAAGACATGCTCACTTACCCTTATTCCCACTTTGACATATTGTGTGGTGACTGCAACCTATTAAGTATGTTGCTTTCCAAACAGAATTCCAAGGGGAACTGAACCTCGTCTAGAATAACACAGAAGGACTCACAACTCCCACTTTAGATGAAGCCTTTCTGTCAAGTGGGGCCTTCATCTAACTGCAATATGATCTGGACCAGACCTTCCTAATTTGTTGATAAGAATGTCATGTTGGATGAAATCAAAAGCCTTTCTAGAGTCCATACAGATGAAATCTATTTGGTTTTCCTTATCATCTTGGACTGTCACTCTGTCATAGAGGGAAATTAAATTGGTCTGACACAATTTTCTTTTTACAAAGCCTTGTTCTTTACTTCCTTGTGCTCTTGGAGGAGGCCACTAATTACTCCCTTGCTCTAGTTTAAAAAGTTACATTTTAATTTTACAGTCTCCTTTCTGTTTCCTCTGTGCATCTCCCAAGTATACTTGCATTGAGAAGCCAAAAGTAAAGCATATAATTCTCATGTCTAAATGGACATTTTAGTTAACTACACTCAGACATAGAAAATACTGTGATGGACTAAATGGAGGAGCTAAGTGAACCTGAGAATTGAATAGGGAAATACTCAGACATATAGAACCAAACTTTCAAGGCAGCTTATACAACTGAATAGAAAAGTTTATGTGTCACACTCAGAAAGTTGCAGCCTTTTTTTTTTTTTTTCAAATTGTATCATATAAGTTGTGGAATAGACTTCATATAGCAAATCCTGATTAACTGGGATTGGAATCAAAATGGTTCTTTTCATGTGAATTATGAAATACTGTATTACATATAAAACGTTAACTGGAAACTTAAAATATAGAAGACTTTACTGTTTGTTTCCAGTCATTTAAGCCACCTAAGTGCCCTGTCCTAACTCTCAGCATGAGCAGAAAACCTGCACACTACAGCACCCTACATTCTCTAACAGGAAGGGGCAGGCAAGGATGTTTGTTATTATTGGCACTCAAGATTTAACACTTGAACTAATACCAAGAACAAGAACAGGGCAGACAGGAAAAACTTGGAATAAAGAAATACATTCATTCCACATAATGTGAAACAGTAATAAAACATCTACAGAAGTTTACAATAGCTAAGAAGGCTGGATTGCCGAAGTGCTAAAGTATACACAAACTTTTCCTGTCCAGTATTTAAACAAAGTACATAGTAATGCCAGAAGAACTAAGTACTTGTTAGGAGCAGAAATGGGAAAAATCATGACCGTTGTTAAATTTCTTACAGAATGGAAATCATAATCACCTATCTAAATTTTACTAAGGAATAATCTATGATGCACATAATGGTGTTGGTAAAAAGAGAAAGTGAGCTCATGCCAGGCTACAGCTCAGAATTAGAAATCCATTTCCTCACTCTTTTCCTCTCATCTGTGAAGATGAATGATACACCACTACTTACAACTATGGGAGGATAGTAACAAGAGCTAGACAGATTAGTCAATAATAAAGAGTCTTAGTGATCCCTTTAAATCAGATGTAGAATACCCACAAATTAATAACAGTCACTATAAGTCAGACTTATAGTGACTTGTAGTAATCCAGTTCTTAAACCTATGAGCATGCTTTGTTTTCATCAGCTTAGGAAATACAGTAGGGACCAGCGAACTACAGCTGGTGGGTCAAATCCAATCTGGGCCTGTTTTGCAAATACAGTTTTATTGGGACATAGTCATGCTATTCATCTATGTATTTTTATGGCCATTTCTGCTCTATAATAGTGGAGACGAATAGTTGTAACAGACACCATGTGGTCTGCAAAGTCAAAAATATTTTCTATCTGGTCCTTTACAGAAAAAGTTTCCTGACCGAAATATAGCTTTGCTGCTAGTGAGTATGGTGACAGTGTTAGATAGAAAATTAAGATGAATGCATCTTGAGATGTAGTGTGGAAGAGATATGACTTGCTTGTGGTAGGAGGTAAGAGGCAGATAATATGGTATATTGGCAAGTTTGCAAAAAAAATTATGTGCTTACAGAAATATGTGAGAACTGTTTTATAGGTACAGAAGATACCGCTGCCAAGGCAGCACACAACTGCTGAATAACGTGGTGCTGAAGGAGGATGAAATGAACAATGATGCTGTTTGGACATTGCAAGACATTGTTATAACTGTAAAAATGATTGTGCTATAATTACTTCTGATTTAGCCAGTGTAAAAATTTCCTAATCTTGTTAAGTGTCTTTGAATCCCTTCAAGTGTGCTGGCATAACGTCTACTCTTAATCTGAATTATAAACATAAAAAATGTTGAGAAGTCATTGTTTTAAACCATTGTTTAAGCTCTTAGCTCTCACTCATCTGGACATTTAACTAATCCCCAATGAAACTCTGAAGCAGAGAGTTAAGAACACGTTCATGAAAATAAAGAAGCGAAATTAAACCCAAAGATGGAAAGGGTCTTTTTTGTTTTTCAAAGATATGAGACCTTTCCAAAGGAAATTATCCCAAACTAGTGAACTATGCCATGCTTTGGATCATGAATACCACATTTTTGTTGGGCCTTCAAACTGTCTGCCATCAAATATCTGAGAATGTAAAGACATGTTAGAAGGAGCCAATAGCATATTTTTGTAGGATAAATTGAGACAAAAACCATTATGAAGTTTTTGTAGACTAACCAAGAATGCAGGTGGGAAGAAAAAGTAAAGGAATGGTGGAGAGATATTGAGGTTTTCCCTCCGTCCCCCAAATGCCAACCACAACAGCACTAGACTTGAGGAAAGATGAGAAAAGAAAAGAAGAAAGGGGGAAAGGAGGATAAAGTGGGAAGGGAACATGGGAAGGGCTTATGGGAGCATTTTCCACTACAGGAATTTCTAGCTGCTGAAAGAGCAACAGGGACACCTTACCTTTTCTCTTTCCCATCCTTCCTCCCATTGTGTACTTAGTTTAGCAAGATAAACTACCCTGAGAGAAACAAACTATGGAGCTGCTGAAATTTCTTGCCTTTCCCATCAAACTTCCCTCTGCTAAATCACTCACAGAGACTGAGAAAACAAGCCTAGCATGGAAAGTGTGTGTGTGTATAAGGTGTGGCATCAATTGCACAATTCAGCTTCTCAAGACAAAGTAAATCTTCACAGGCACAGACATTCAGGTGTGTTCAGAACAGAAAGAGAGAGAGAGAGAAGAAGACAGAGAGAGAGACAGAGACAGAGAGACAGAGATAGAGGAAGGAAAAAAGGAAAAAGGAAGGAAAGAAAGGTGAAAATGCATTAATCATTAATTCTCCAGACTATTTTCTCTATCTTCCAGTATGTTGGAGATCAAAAGAAAAGTGCTTTGAAGAACAGTTACGGTTTATATCTAAACCTCAGACATATCATACAAAGAAGTAAAACAAACAAACAACATCAAAAAAAACCCCACAATTATAAAATAATATGTCAGCCTACCAAATCAGTTCATGCGAAAATGTGGTAACCAAATAGGCTGCAAAGGCTCACCAGTCTTCCAACTGCCTGGGCCAATTGTTATCTCTAGTCTGAGTTAGTCAATCAGCTAGCTGGCAGTTATTTTAATCTTTGGTTTATATCCCCTTCCCCACTCAAATCTTCCTATAGTTAACAGTGCTGTACAAACAATGAGGGTGTTGGCAGGTATCATCAATCATCAAAAGACAGAAATGGTGTGATAGTAATTCTTTCTCTTTTTTTTTTGAGACGGAGTCTCGCTCTGTCGCCCAGGCTGGAGTGCAGTGGCGCGATCTCGGCTCACTGCAAGCTCCGCCTCCTGGGTTCACGTCATTCTCCTGCCTCAGCCACCAAGCTCACCTAATTTTTTTTGTATTTTTAGTAGAGACGGGGTTTCACCGTGTTAGCCAGGATGGTCTCGATCTCCTGACCTCGTGATCCGCCCGCCTCGGCCTCCCAAAGTGCTGGGATTACAGGCGTGAGCCACCGCGCCCGGTCCTGGTGTCATAACAATTCTGTAACTGCTAGCTATAATAGTTTGACACCTGAAGGACAGGGCAAGCTCTACAGATATTATTTTTAATTTTGATTAAAAATCCTGATGAGCACAATGTCTAAGATATGCTATAAACTTCGTTCTTTGTCCCTGTTTCATGTCCCTTCCTATTTCGCTATCTCCTGTCCTGGTTTGTACATCCCTGCCATATTCTTTCCCGTCACTAGTTTCATATATATATACATTTTATTTAAAATTACCTGCATGGTTTCTAAAACCATAGTGGAAAATGTTATATAAATCTCAGAAATATTAGTAATCATATAAGTAAAAAGGTACCTCTAATTTTCCAACTTGTGCAGTTACATCCAATAATCTACTTGTGGCTGGTGTGGTAACTCATACCTGTAATCCCAGCACTTTGGGAAGTCAAGTTGGGTGGATTACCTGAGGTCAGGAGTTCAAGACCAGCCTGGCCAACATGGTGAAGCCTTGTCTCTAGTAAAAATATAAAAATTAGCCAGGTGTAGGAGCGAATGCCTGTAATCCCAGCTACTTGGGAGGCTGAGGCAGGAGAATCACTTGGACCCAGGAGGCACAGGTTGCAGTGAGCTGAGATCACGCCACTGCACTACAGCCTGGGTGACAGAGTGACATTCAGTCTCAAGAAAAAAACAAATAAACAATAATTTACTTCTTTCTTCCCCTAAATCTTCATTGCACTTTATAGTAGTACTGTTGCAGTCATACATTAGTATTTCATAGATGATGACAGATTATTTGTATGCTGCATGCAAGCCCAGAAGAGAGGTCCAGGCACTACACCTAAAAGAAGGTTGCTTAACAGCATCTTGTTAAAGAATAGTTCATCTATGAGATCACAGAATAAGTCATTAGAAGAATTTAGTGTGCTCTGGGAAAAAAGAAAAAAGCCCTGGTTATTTTGGTCATCAAGCCATGTTTTCTTTACAAACTACTTTTTTTCCCAATAGTAAATATAAAACTGGAACTGTTGCTACACACCAAGATGGATGGAATCTTTAGCCAGCCTATCATTCTCGACTATAACTGGAAACTTTGAACAAAATACAATAAGCAACTACCTCTGGACAAAATACCATAAGAGGAGGATTGGTGAGGAAAGTCAAAACTTGAAGAACAGCTAGTAAGGCTGCGAAACCATGGAGGCCACTTAAAGTAAGACATTATTAAACTGTTAAAAGAAAAGAACAGTCAACTCAGAATTCTACATACAGGCATATCTCATGTTATTGTTCTTTGCTTTACTGCACTTCACAGACAATGTATTTTTTGTAACAATTTGAAGATTTGTAACAACCCTGTATGAGCAAGTCTATCAGTGCCATTTTTCCAACAGTACGTGCTCACTTCATGTCTTCATGTCACGTGTTGATAATTCTCCTAATATTTCAAAAAATTTTATTATTATTATATCTGCTTTGGTGATCTATAATTTGTGATCTTTGATGCTACTATTATAATTGTTTTGGAGCACTACAAACTCTGCCCATGTAAGATGGCAAACTTAATTGATAAATGTGTGTGTTCTGATTGTTCCATGGACTGACTGGCCATTCCCAGTCTTGTTCCCTCTCCTTGGTCCTCCCTGTTCCCTGGACACAGCAATACTGAAATTAGGCCGAGTAATAACACTACGATGGCCTCTAAGTGTTCAGGTGAAATAAATGGTTGCATATTTCTTACTTCACATCAAAAGCTAGAAATGATTAAGCTTAGTGAGGAAGGCATGTCAAAAGCCCAGACAGGCCAAAAGCTAGGTCTCTTGCATCAAACAGCCAAGCTGTGAATGCAAAGGAAAGTTCTTGAAAATTAAAAGTGCTACCCCAGTGAACACACAAATAATAAGAAAGTGAAACAGTCTTATTGCTGTTATGAAGAAAGTTTGAATAGTCTGGATAGAAGGTCAAAGCCACAACATTTTGTTAAGCCAAAGCCTAATCCAGAATAAGGCTCTAACTCTCTTCAATTCTGTGAAGGCTGAGAGAGGTGAGGGAGCTGCAGAAGAAAAGATTGAAGCTAGCAGAGGTTGGTTCATGAGGTTCAAGAAAAGAAGTTGTCTCCATAACATAAAAGTGCAAGGTACGGCAGCAAGTGCTAATGGAGAAGCTGCAGCAAGTTATCCAGAAAATCTAGCTAAGATAATTGATGACAATGCAGATGAAATGGCTTTTTAATGAAAGAAAATGCCATCTATGACTTTCATACCTAGAGAGAAATCAATGCCTGGCTTCAAGGCTTCAAAAGACAGGCTGATCCTTTTGTTAGGGGCTAATACAGTGGGTGGCTTTAAGTTGAAGTCAATGCTCACTTGCCATTCTGAAAATCCAAGGGCCCTTAAATATTATGTTAAATCTACTCTGTCTGTGATCTATAAATGGAACAACAAAGCCTGGATGACTGCACATTTGTTCATAGGATGATTTAAAGATTATTTTAAGAACATTGTTGAGACCTACTGCTCAGGAAAAAAAGATTCCTTTCAAAATATTACTGCTCACTGAGAATGCACCTAGTTACCCAAGAGGTCTGATGGAGATATAGAAATAGGCTAATGTTGTTTTCATGCCTGCTAACACAACATCCATTCTGCCATCCATAGATCAAGGAGTAATTTCAACTTTGAAGCCTTATTAAGAAATGCTATAAGGCTATAGCTGCCATAAGAAATGCTATAAGGCTATAGCTGCCATAGCTAGTGATTCTTCTGGTGGATTTGGGCAAAGCAAATTGAAAACCTTTTGGAAAAGATTCACCATTCTAGAAGCCATTAGGAACATTCATGATTCATAGAAGGAGGTCAAAATATCAATATTAACAGGAGTTTGGAAGAAGCCAATTACAACCCTTATGGATGACTTTGAGGGGCTCAAGACCTCAGTGGAGCAAGTAAATGCAGATGTGGAATTAGCAAGAGAGCTAGAATTAAAAATGGAGGCTGAAGATGTGACTGAGTTGCTGCAATCTCATGATAAAACTTGAATGGATAAGATGCTTCTTATAGATGAGCAAAGAAAGTGGTTTATTGCAATGGAAACTACTCCTGATGAAGATGCTGTGAACATTGTTAAAATGACAACAATTGATTTAGACTGTTACATGAACTTAGTTGATAAAGCAATGACAGGGTTTGAGAGGACTGACAGCAATTTTGAAAGAAGTTCTACTGTGGTAAAATGTTATAAAATAGCATCGAATACTACAAAAATAATTTTTTTTTTGAGATGGAGTTTCGCTCTTGTTGCCCAGCTGGAGTGCAATGGCATGATCTTGGCCCATTGCAACCCCTGCCTCCCAGGCTCAAGCAATTCTCCTGCCTCAGCCTCCCAAGTAGCTGGGATTACAGGCATGTACCACCATGCCCAGCTAATTTTTGTATTTTTAGTTGAGACAGGGTTTCACCATGTTGGTCAAGCTGTTCTCAAATTCCTGACCTCAGGAAATCCACCCACCTTGGCCTCCCAAACTGCTGGGATTACAGGCATGAGCCACTGAACCCAGCCTACAAAGAAATCTTTCATGAAAGGAAGAGTCTATCAATGCAGCAAACTTCATTGTTGTCTTATTTTTTTAAAGTGCCACAACCAGCCCAGCCTTCAGCAACTACCATCCTGATGAGTCAGCAGACATCAACACTGAGGCAAGACAATCCATCAGCAAGAAGATTACAACTTGCTGAAGGCTCAGATGATTGCTCACATTTTTTTAGCAGTGAAGTGTTTCTAAATTAAGGTATACACATTGTTTATTTAGACATAATGCTATTTCATACTCACTAGACTACTGTATATTATAAATAAACTTTTCTATGCACTGGGAAAACAAAAACTGCATATGGCTCACTTTATTGTGATAATCCCTCTATTGCAGTGCTAGAACCAAACCCCAAACATCTCTAAGACCTGCCTGTACAACAAAAATATCCTTCAGAATGAATGCAAAATAAGGTAATTCTCAAATAGGATAAAACAAAGGGTTCTTACTCTTAAGTATTTACCCAAGTAAAATGAAATGAAAACCTACATTTATATAATAACCTATACACAAATTCTTAGAATGACAGCTATAGTCATATTTGCCCCCAACTGTACACAAACCAAATATTCCTCAGCTAGGGAATAGATAAAGTAACTATGGTACATCCATACAATTGAATACTACTCAGCGATGAAAGGGAATTAATTATTGATCTATAAAACACCATGCCTGGATCTCAAATGCATTATACTTGGTGAAAGAAGCCATACTCAAAAAACTATATACTGTATGATTCCATTTATATGACATCTGGAAAAAGATAAACTATATTGATGGAGAACAGATCACTGGCTGCCAGGACTTAAAACTGGGGGAAGGGCTTGACTACAAATGGAATAGCTGCAAGAAAATATATATATATTTTCAACTCCTGTGTATCTTGAATGCAGTGGTAGTTACATGCTTCTGTGCATTTGTTAGAACTCATAGAACTGTAATCAAAAGAGTGCATTTTACTATCAATTTTTTTTCGAGAATAGGGTCTTGCTCTGTTGCTCAGGCTGGAATGCAGTGGCATGATCTTGGCTCATTGCAACCTCTGCCTCCTGGGCTCAAGTGATCTTCCCACCTCAGCCTCCTGAGTAGCTGGGATTACAGGTGTGCACCACTATGCCTGGCTAATTTCTGTATACTATCAATTTTATATATTAAAACACAAATTAAAAAATAGAAAACCTGAAGTTGTGAACAGTTTTCCTAGGGAAACTTTTTGACAATTCAATTATCTAATTGCATGTACTTAAATATTCATAAGCAGCAAACTGTATCCCCAATATAATGGCAAATGGCCAGATTTTAATTAAAATCTTTGTTACAAAATGTCACTTGAAAATAAAAATCTATTTGGTCTTCATACAGGTTTGTGGAAGTCTAAAACCTTCAGAATAAAATTCTAAACACCCATGTCATCAATGTATGAGTTTTGATATAAATTTTAAAGTTCCTGCCAATGATATAAACTCTTCCAGTTCCATACCACAAATGTGGTTATATGGTCACAATATTTATTTCTGACCTGGTATTTAAAATAATAGATACATATATTATATCATATTACACTAAAATAATAGATACATATATGATATGATATGATATATGATATTTTATTATATATGCCAGTATAATAAATGTTACAATACACACACACAATTATTAATATTACTATTAAGGAGAAAAAAACAAAATCATGCAATTAAACCATAGGCTCAGCCTTGATTCTTCTAACACTGACCTATCAAGTTTTTCAAATTGCTTACCATATTGATTTACTCACTGTAGGACTGACAGAGTAAAAATGTGAAAGATTAAATTTTAACATACCCTGTCAAAGAGTGCAAAAAGTTGTCTCAAGACATCTGAAACAGGCAACTTTAAATACTTGGCGAATTCTTCAATTCCAATTCTTCCTCCTTTTGAGGAACTCGCAATAGATGCATATTCATCCAAATGCTTACGAACACCATCCCAATCTAATCTAAACAAACAAAGAATTATAGATACATGTTATTAGCCCTTTACAATTCACATGCACATTTTATGATCATTATTTTACTAATGTATCTGAGAGAAAAATATTTTAAGTGTTAAATTTGTAAAGGAGAATAAAATAGGTACTTAAAAGCACATATTCAACATATATGCAGGCATTTAATCTTTTAAAGGATACTTGTATAACTGGCAATTATCTCAAATATCTCAGGGAAAGAAAAGTATATGAAAAGAAGAACATTGTAGTGGAATAATAAATTATTCATGAGAAGAAAATAAGAAAGCAAATATTTTAAATCTAAACATTACTTAGTGAGTCTATAGTATGTATTAAGTTTTTAAAGATGAAATAACAATTCTTGCTTTCAAGAAGCTTTCAGGCTGATAATGAATTCATATTTCACAAAATGTTATGATAGGGGGATTCATTAGACTATACACATGTCCTCCAAGATTAGTTATGAAAAACCACGGTGATAAAACACTGGAAAATGTACTGTAGCTTACATCATAGCCTATCTTTGCTTTGTTGAATTAAACAAATGACCTAACATATATTCTTAGCCCAATTTCAGTGACTAACTAAACTTTTTAAATCTACAGAACATTGTAACTATAATATGCAAACAAAAGCAAAACATTTTTATTATCTTACAATATAAATAATATTTTCTATATCAGTTATCAAAATATTATACTTTAATACTGAACTTTGATATAGTAACTGGTTCTTCAGCTCCTTCATAGACAGGATGTTAATTAATAAATTCTGCAAATTCCAGTTAGGGCTGAGAACAGAATGAACTGCAGTAAGGGTAGAGGGAGGTTGAGGGTTACACCTTTTATAGCAAAAAGCTCAACAAGAATGTTCTCAATGGTTTAAACTAGATCAAAAGAGCAGGAAGAAGATTTTTGCCTTTTTTTTAAAAAATAGGTATCCAGAAAAAAAGGCAGATCTAGGGCAAGTATTTAATGTTCAGTGGTGGTAAGAATTGCAACTATACAAATCAATTCATGTTTCACATGTGAAGTTCTGACTACCACATGCCAGTATCATCTAATGATGCTGTCCTTGTAAGAAGGTGGCAGGACTAACTTCTCTGAGCCACTAACTCCCTCTGAGTAGGGAGGCAGATCTGTGTGGATCCACATTTATTATCCCTTGGTCTCCTCCTGTGACCAATGCACATATCTCTGAGTTAACTGTTCTTGAAAAAGCAAAAGTAGATGAATAAAATGTGAGATACATTCACAACTCTGACTTTCCTAATATACACCAAATGGGAACTAGAGCTGAGCATTAATAAAGCAGGAGAAAATAAACAGGATTTCAGATCCCTTTTGGACAACTTTATGAAAGTGTAGTCATTTTAAAATACACTTACTTCAATTTCCGGCTAATTTTAGTAAATTCCACCAGCCCAGCTTCCATAGGCAATGTTAGCTGTCCTGCTGAAATCATCAATCTGCAATCTTCATAGGTATGATCTGTTACTGGTATTCCCAGAGCTCTAAAAGTATTAAGAAGCAAACTAAAATTCTTTTTAAAAAAAAAAAAAGTAATCATATTTCACTAGGCTTTAACTGGTTCCAAACGACAGCAAATGAAAAAGTATTTACTACTTTTTAAACCAGTAACTCTCGCTTTTCTTGACAAAGAGACATGTTTCTCTATTTCTTCACAGACTTACTAAGGATCAAGTTAATCTCCTTATATCTACATGCTTCTGTATGTGTAGCTGATAATTTTTGCTTTGTGTTTTAAGTATAATAATAATAATAGTTGCCTTCAGTCTCATGGAAAGTAATTAGAAGACTTAGGTTCAAGTCCTAGTGGAGTTTTTCACCAGCTGTGGATGAAGCCTCACTTTTCTCATCTGTACATAGGAGTGAATACTATCCTTATTCCAAATGGTTATAGTAAGGACAAAAAAAGAATGCCTGTGGAGGGTACTGTTTAAACAGATAAATGGAGCCGAACACAGTGCCTCACACCTGTAATCCCAGCACTTTGGGAACCCAACACAGGCAGATCACTTGAGGCCAGGAGTTTGAGACCAGCCTGGCCAACATGGTGAAACCCCATCTCTACTAAAAATATACAAATTACGTGAGGCACACCTGTAGTCTCAGCTACTCAGGAGGCTATGGCAGGGGGACTGCTTAAACCCAGGAGGCAGAGGTTGCAGTGAGCTGAGACTGCACCACTGCACTCCAGCCTGGGTGACAGAGGGAGACCCCGTATCAAAAAATAAATAAAATAAAATAAACAGATAAATGGCATTTGTATATAGTGTAAGTAAACAATCTATCCAAATTGCTAGCTGTCTATGTTTTTCATCTTTTATAGCTAGAGATCACCTTCTTGCTACATAGCAATCTTCCAAAAATACTGAAGCAAAAGATATTTCTTCTAAACCTAAACATCCTCCATCCTTAAGGGAAAGTATAACTCCTAGTTCCTACTTCACTGCTCACAAATTAAATGATAGTGAATTAGATTTGAAAAAAATACATATTTATAAGAACTGGAAAAACACTGAATACCAAAAAAAAGGTGCAGTACATGAGATAAACATTCCTCTTTACTAAATTTTTATTCACAAATATTCAGTGAAAACCATAAAATTATGTCTTTAAGCTGTACTGGATTTTGTTGAATCATTGCTAGAAACATTAAATTTTGAATGAATACAATCAGAATAAAACATTTTTTTCGGCCAGGTGCGGTGGCT